>NW_024104403.1:600000-962920 GCF_003945595.2 Pipra filicauda
AATAACCTGCAATAGCAAACAGCTAAGGTCTACCAGATCTCAGAAAACATGCTTCAAAAGAAGGAACCTATTTTTGTGGCTAAGATACAAGAACTCTCAGTGGACAAAAGAAGATGTTCTGGTTGCTGTTTAAGATAAATATAACAATATTTCTCATTGTGGAATATAGAATGTGGTTAAAAATCAAACATAACTTTCTTTTTGGTAAGTGTTATTTTGTGAGGCACTTGAGGCCATCAACAGGGATTGTCTTTGCCACCCCTTTTAAACTTAAAAATGTAACTAGTGCAATTAGGATGCACTAGTTAATTATATATTCTTTGCTAAGTCTTCAGATAATTTAGCTTCTTGGCTGAGTGGACATAAGAAAAGCCTTACAACAGCAGCCTTGCTAGTCCAAACTAAGGGAAAAGAAATATATGACCGAGGGCAAAATTGTAGAGAATGTATTTAGAAAATATTTATTGAGAACAAAGGTAAAGTGCACATCTCTCAATGTTAAAACTCATTTATTTATGCCATATAAGACACACAAACCAAAATAGCTCATCCTTATGCAAAAAATAGTCTCAAAATATGTCAAGGATTAGTGTTTTAAGTGCTAAATAAATTAAACTATTAAATGGCAAAATCTTACTTTTTTTCCTCTTTGAACTCAAGATTATTATTAATTGCCAAAAGTGATTTTCTTTTGTCTCCAACAAATCAGAAAAGGTGTAACCTTGCAGGTTAACTCTATTAAATAATTCAAAATCAGATAAGTAGGGTATGTACTTACACTAAAATATCTCACTCTTCTTTTTTCTGCTGTATTACCACTGGTGCCTCTGAAATGCTAGAGTTGCTATTTTATGGCTTTGCACATCAATTCCTTTTAGCTAAATATTTTTCTTCAGAGATTCTAGAGCCAGCACACATGTATGACACTCCCTTAATATTACAAAATCCAGGAAATACTTAAATTTAAGAAAAAATGTATTGAAATGGAAATATAATAATGCAAATATATAGTGTTACTCCCTTTCTGAAACATCATTGTTGCTATGGCAATTCTCAAATCTAATATTTTCACGAGAAAGCCTTCTTCATTGAAAGAGTCTGAATTTATATCCACCTTCATATTTGTATGCTCAATTACACTTCAGAAACAGCACATGAAAGATTTAGTTCTGCTTCTATAAGTTTTAGTGAATTCTCTAAGTAGATATTTCTTAATATTTAGTCCCATATTCCATGACCATGAAGATCAAAATCAAGTTCCTTTTTTTCTTCTCCTGGAAATCAGTTGACACTACCTTGACAGCTTTTAGACATTCTATCAGTTATTCTACATGGGAATAAATATAAATGACTAATAGATTTGAACCATCAAAATGGAAATGTTACTACCTTGAAGTTATTTTGATAGAAAAATATGTATGTTAACTCATAACAGCAAAGAATGCTTGTATTTAAATCTTTCCTCTGGTGATGTTCTTAAGAGTTTAATAAACCAGAGTAAGTATCTCATCATGAAGTTATTCTAAAAGTTGGCAAATCATTATTAATTTGTTGATAATTGACTGCAATAACATTAATCCAAGCACTTTCTTTCACTCTTTCTTATGTATAATAAACAGTTCAATAGGAATCTCACTGCGATACAGCATTAATTAATATCTACTTGTTGTAGAGTTACAGGTTTCCAATAGCCTGTGTGACAATTACCCTTTACAGGAAATGTCAAATCTTTCTTATTTCAACTGTATTCATTATAACAGCATTACAACATGCCATATGCTTCTACTGTAATTCCAGTGCAACCAGCAAAGAATGATATAGCACCAAAAAGTCCTAGTACTTAACATGAATGTTCAGAAAGGACACTCAACACTTCTGACTCTCTGTGGAGACTCAGAAAGGGCTTGGTGAATTTAATACCAAAACCACCTTGCATCATTTTGCTAAGTGCTGAAGATATGCAGCGTCCCTGTGGGAAGGGAAACAAAAATGCCTCAACATTTTCTTCCCTCTCCTGCAAAGGTACAGTAAGTGAGGAAGCAATTCAAAGAAGAAGTGATCACACATATGAAAAAAATATGTGTCTTATAACACCAACTTTATAGCACCAGTTTCAAATCTGGCAGTGTAAACACAGGCACTCATTAAGAGCCTAACTGAAATTAAAAAAAAAACCGTAAGTGACAGATCGTAGAGGCCAAAGCACATGTTCCAACAACTTGGAGCAGGATCATGGTCTTCAGGCAATTTTCATTCAGTTCAAGGTGAAAAAATAATACTTCTCATGGTTAAATTTCATGGCTTTTTTTCCTTTTAGGCCCAATAGAATTAGTCTTAATAGTCACATTTCCCCAAGGGCTTATAAAGCATAAGTTTCAGAATGCAGTGTGATAGGTATAATACACACATGACTGTACACATATAAAGGATTGCTAAAATACACTTTTAAAAGCCTTGCTTATTGCTGTCTCTGCTTTGGAATTCAGAAATCAGCAAAAGAGGCATAGAGGGATATTGGTCCCAGCTATCAACTTCAGGAAATATACTGGAAATCCAGGAAAAAAAGTAGGCAGGGTTTCTTTATATTTTCAAATATAAAATCTTGAATTGTCTAGTTATTTACTGTACTACAGTGCACTTAAAAGCTAGCACTTTTATTCTAGACCAAGGATTGGTTTTAGTGATGTTTTTATGATGCAAAAATAATTGTGTCCCTGTTGAAGACAATTCACACACTGGTAGCTCAAGAGAGACCACTCACCAATAAAACTGCAAGTTGATGTTTACGTTATTTCCACTTATATGAAGTATTTTGGTAGGTTAAAGTGATTTTCTTGAAATGTGACTAAGATGGTAGCTTATCATAGCTTTTAGCATATCATTGCTATGCTAAAGACAGGTTAATGACTACATAAAAAATCATGCATATTTCTATAGTACACTTACAAACCTATTTTAAGTTCAAGAAAAGCACAACTGATGTGTGCTGTTTTTCCTGTCCTTTTTTTCAGACAGATTCAGCATAAAAGACATTGCCTTTCCAGTTATTACACAAAGATTAAGCACTAGAAACAGATGGGGAGAATTTATTTATTTATTTGCATCTCCAACCATCTCCTCCTTTCACCAGTTTTTATCTGGCCTCAGTTAACTTTTATTTATTCCATATTTATTCATCTGCTTCACTCCTTGCTAGTTCTCTGCAGCTTTTGGAAGAACACATAAATAATAAGATATTAAACACTGCTCTTGGTCTGTTGTGACTTCTCCCTTTCATTTAAGCACATTCTGGGACTTTCAAGAAGACTCTTGCTCTGTGAATAAGACTTCTGAGGGTCTGAATGTTGAATTATTGAAACCTTGGAGGTACAGTAGCACACTGATTGAGGGAGGCAGTTATGACTCAGAACTATATCATCTTTTATTTTGATATAATCACAAAATCATAAAACAGAATATTAATATAGTGTATACACACCACAAAATGATATTTCACTACAGCATGCACATCAAAAAGTAATATATTTCCCGAAACCAAATAACCATAATGAAAATTATTCAACATGTTCCTATTAAAATTACATTAAAATTCATTCATTGCTCTAAAAAGTTTTAATTTTGAAAGTATTTATTCCTACCAAAGCAAGTCAGACAGTTCTAAAAATAGCCTTAACCAATACATGTGGGGACTGAATGCAACCTTATTTAGTCTGGACAAACCAAAATCTAAATCTTAACCTTCATCTAACCTAATGTTAAAGCCAATGAGCTTTACATGCTTTAAGAATTATTTTTCTAAGGTGAAAATAATTCTCTGTTGTCTAATTTTGGTGCATTTTCTAGCAGTTAATCTTCTGATATTTTATGTAATTAGCTTAAATCATAAGACATTAACAAGTTCATTGTACTTTGCAAAAAATTAATCCTGAGATAAGTAGGACAGTCTAGCGAAAAAGCCTCAGGAATCGTGTTGAACAGCTCACATAGACCTCATGCAGCCACCCCATGCAAATGTGATCTTCATTAGAAAAGATTTCCTCACGGCTTTAAAAAGAAGTTATGATATTGCTACTATGCTGGCTCTTCATCCTCTTTTAATAACAATTTTCCTGCCATATTAATGACAAATACATCATAATTATCTCTCTTCACCTTCAGCTGGAACACCACAGAACAGTTCTTAATCTAATTGCATCTCTAAATTCATAGAAAAACAGTCAATCATGGTAAAGACTTGTTTGACTGCGAAATCGTTAATGAGTCAAACAATTAAGACTATCATTTCCTCTGTAATTCACAGATTCGTGACAGGAACATCATTGTGATATGAAACACTGAAACACTTTCTAGACAGTGGGAGGAGTTTGTAACTTCTGATTTCCTTCATTCTGTCAACTTTTCCAGCCCAGCAACATTAAAATAAGTGCTGACATCTAGTTCAAGCCTGGGCACCATTTCTGCAGAAAGTTCCACTACACCTTACTAACATCAGAAGACTGGTTTAGAGGTTATGGAACATCAATTTGTTCTGTTTCCCCTCCACACCTGGGAGCCCAAGTATATTCTTTAAAATGGTAATACAATTAATCAGTATGATGGCTTGGGAATGTAATGTAAACTGAATTTAAAAAACCCAATTCCAGAATACCAAATTCATTTAGCACAAACAACGGTTTAGCTTAAGGTCAGAGAACCCCAGTTCTGAAGAATATGTAGAACAAAAGTATGGTTTCTTTACAGAGCATTAAGTGCTAAGCATTTCATAACAACAGAATTTTCAAAAGTACAGGTTAGGGTACATCCAACAAGATTATCGGGCTTGCAAACCAACCCAACTAATGAACAAATATATCTGTGGTTACACCCACCACATCCAAACAGAATCTGGCCCGGGTGCGTTCTGAACTCAAAGGCTGAAGCTTGGAATAGACCAGCCTTTAAAAAAACTTAGTAAATTTTTTAATTTCAGAAAAAACTTTTATTTTTATGACCTCAGAATCTCATACATATGTAGAGTTTTTACTTTCTTTGTCCAACACTGCTGCATCTATTTCCCCTGGTAATGTGAATACCAAAGCTATTTCCCCTATCCCCCCAGATGCCAATGCCTTAATAGAAGCTAAACAACGATCCAGTAAATAAACAGTAATTACAACTACTTATATCACCAATTTATAACGAGCACACATATCCCTATGTATGCACTAATTTTCTTTTACAAGACTAATGTATTCTGGTAATATCTACATCAACATCAGCAAAATACTAATACTAAATGAGATTTGAAAATTTGTTTCTAGACTTTTTTATCTGAGTGTTGCAAGTGCTAGGGCAAAATTTAAGAAACTAAGACAAAAAGTAAGAAGAAAAAATATTACTTTTACAGTTGTTTTAACTTAAAATAGATATAAGAAGTGCAGCACAAAATAAAATAGCACAGTATTTCTCTGTGCCTGAAAACAGTGATGAAAAGGGAGTTGTTTAAATTTAGTCTCTCTCTGTTCATTAATATTCCATGAGATAATTACGATAGACTCAAACTAATTTATTTAAATTATAAAATAATTTTAGCAAATAATTTTGTTCTGTAGAACATGCTGAAACAGTTTATTAACAACATTTATTATCCCTAACAAGAGCTGCATCACTTAGTTTGATACAGAAGCCATATAATGTTGGATGTGTGGCTCCTAAAGTAGGATTTCCTAAGTATAACACAATTTCAAACATTTGTTTTCAGAAGATATGATCTTGAAGACAGCCAAACATAAACAGATGGTTTTTTGATTGCCCAGGTGTAGGTCAGCAAGAACAGTAATCTTTTGGGAAAAAACAAATCTCTCTCTTCTATTTCCCTCATTTACTGAAACACCCAAGCCTAAAACAACTGGGAATGACCCAAACTAACTGCCCACTAACACCTTTTACAAGACAGTGGGAAAGAAGTAGAATGGGAACACTGTGCCTGCAAATTCTGGAAAGCATTCAAGGTCTCCCAGTAACATCTATGGTACACTGTATTTTCTTGCCATTGTCTACTGCAGAGCAGTAATTCCTTAAGGCCTGTAGGAAGGCACGACCAAACCCAACCTCTTGAGAAACTTGCAAACATCTTATCTTCATGCCTATAAATATCATCAACAACATTCCAGAAGAAATGATAGTTTATCTTCTAATATAGGTCTATTTTTGAAATCAGCTTGCTCAGCGTCAGCACTGTATTATAAATACTATCGTAGAAGTGTAGCCTAGAATATATTCTGGAGACAGCCAGCCAGATGCAAATACTGTATTCTAGAACTAAGTGCACAGAAAATTGTACAAATAAACATGTGCAAATTTAGCAAGTTCACTGTACATATATCTGTGGTACACTAAATGTCTAAAGACTTCTAAAAGACCTTTCTGATTTCATCGGTTCACAGAGAATCATAATCTAGCATAATGACATTCTTAATATTTGTTTTCTAGATGACATTCATAAATGCTTCAAAAATAACACCTGTTTAATACATCTAGCAACAGAAAGATGGTAGCACTTCTACCTGTCTTGCAGAAGAATATAAAGAAATCACTTTTAGTAATTAAGATTACTAAATCACCTAGAAACCCCTGGAAAATAAAAATTTCTTGACTCTTTTATTTCTCAGTTGCAAACCAACATTTCCAAGGCATCTATTTTCAGAATAATGACCAGAAAACTGATAACAACTCTGAGGAAAAAAAAACAAATTCATTACAGTACCACTAAAGCTATTCTGTATAGTATTTTATTGTATTTCTATGGCTTGTGTATTTTATCACTACTTAAAAAAAATGTACGGATTATCCTTTACATAGAATTAACTATCAAAGGAATCATTACTATTACAGTAATTAAGAACGTTTGTGTTAATTTCCAAGATATCTGACTGTCAATGGTTTAAAAAAAACTTCTGTTTCATCATTTTATTTCTGATGGGTAAGACAGATAAGACACCACTGACTACAGGCCTAATTCCTGTCTTTAACGCTCACCTTGTATAGTATAACACCTCTTTACATTACTTTAAGGACTAAACAGAGAGAG
The DNA here is from genome assembly GCF_003945595.2 of Pipra filicauda. Taxonomy (NCBI): domain Eukaryota; kingdom Metazoa; phylum Chordata; class Aves; order Passeriformes; family Pipridae; genus Pipra; species Pipra filicauda. The sequence continues at coordinate 607,070 of NW_024104403.1, forward strand.
TACAGAGAAATAAGTTTGGAACAATCCAGGTTAGAAGCTACATCAGATTATTGCAAAGGGATGAAACTGAGATGTGCAAGATGCATTGGGAATGTTGATTTGCAACTGAGAAGTAAAAGATCCAAGCACCTCAGGCAACAAAGAGCTATACAGAAAATACCTTGTACTGGCCACATGGAGACCAAAATAGAAAGTCAAGTCCAAAATGAAACACAAGATGCTCTTGTTAGGTAATGCAGAATTACCTATATTTTAGTAAGACTGACAATAAGATCAATAGCGCTTTGGTAACTTGGAAAATTATTTTCTACTTACCCAGACACCTTATAGGTTATGGGTAAAGTGCTCCAGTGTGCTCATAGTCATCCTGGCACCATATATGTACCATATTCTGACTTCAAATTGTCGGCACCTCTAGCACAGAGGGTACCACTGAAATTAGCCACATTTCCTTTTCACTTTGTTACCAAAACTCTTGAGATGTGAGTAGCTTCAACTCCAGCCAACTGTCTTACCCAAGACTCTCACAGAAATATAAGTAGACATTTAACTTTCAAAGACTCCAGACTGTGCTTTATCTTCTGTGCTGTTTTTTGAAGTTTTGAGATCATCTGTTTTATATAATGTAACTGCAAAAATATTGCCTCTGAGTTAGCTCTGCAATAATTCACTCTTGGTACAGCAATGATTGAGTAAACAGAAACTTCTACCAGAGGCATTCTTTTCTATTATTTATTGTAATATTTTTCATAATTTAATGAGAAAAAATTTAAAAGCAATATTTTTATTCTTTCATGTTAAATTAATTTACAGTGCTACAAGCCATAATGAAAACAGAGAAATCATCAGCAAAACAGCATGCTAATAAAGACAGATTTCTACAATGTTTTTTAACTAAACTCATAAAATAATTTTTTTCTATTTCTGTCAGGTCCATTTTGCCTCTATTTGTTCCCAAGTATTGAGACATGCAGTGAAAATTATATAACAATGAAAAAGCAGAAACTACATATGAACAAAGAAATTGAGAATGAAAAATTTTATTTTAAGCAAATCTGATTTTTATTAATGTATATTCCAAATATCTGCCCCCATCTAATGTGGAAAATGCCAACTTCCAGTCTGATGCTGTAAAGATCTTAGAAAAAAAAGTATAAAAAATATTTAAATTAAGTAAACCATTCTCAAAATTGAAATAAAATAAATAAAATAATTAAAAAATCCCCATAGCTTTATCTCCTTTTCCTCCATCTCACCCACACATCTGGTGCAGACTCCCTACCCTGAGTCAGTTGCAATAAGTGTTGACAATCTGTAAAATTCCTTTTGCTATGAACAGGACTGGAGTCTCCCAGGATTAGGTTTAGTGCAAGGCATTCATAGCAGTGGAAATATAACTGCAGCTGCAAGTTTGCCCTAAGGACAACAGGTATTTCTTCTTTTGTGCCCTGATCACAGAACAGGATTAAAACTGGTGAGGATCCTGTTTTTACCTGAGGCAGCATGAGCCCAGCAAAACCCAGGTGTATAACATGTATGTTCTATATCTAACAGGAAACACAAAATAATGAAATAACAAGCTGTCATGGAATAGCTCCCATTGCAGAAATAACATTCCTTGGCATTATTTTCCAGGTGTTGCCAACCCTCCGAGGTATTCCATGTCCCATAAATTAAAGGTTGAAATAAAATTACTAATTTTATTTTTTAAAGCAAATCAACAAGTTGGGATTTAAACACTACTGCAACTCTTACGAGGCATGGAATTATGATATTACAGTTAAAAAATTTAAAAAAAAAGAGATGATCTGTTGAGGTTAATGCACTGTTGTGTCTGAAATAGGTGTAACATAAGTGAGAACAGGTTTATTCCGTAGCTTTGATCTCACAGCTTCCAGCAGATTTCCATGTTATGGGAAGAAAGGATTTGCCACTTCATTTATAGATCAGGGAAATAGACTTGGATATAACCAGTACAAAAAAAAAGCAGGACAACTCTAAGCTTTCCCCAGCAAAAGACCTTTGAAGTTCAACAATGAATTTAAGTGACTCAATCTTTTGGGTTTTGTACTTAGTCCTCTAGAAAGTGTGCCTTGCTATTATTTTTTGTTGCACTATGAAGTAGTTGCAGGAAAAAAAGTAATGAAAATTGTGTCCAACATAGCAGACTGAGTTAGAAATTAAAATTAATAGTATAGACAATGTATGGTATTTCCATAGAGGATATAATTTATATTTTTAATCTGCTTAGTTACTAGTTGGTGGTCACGTTTGCTCTGTTGGCAAAGTTCCCCTAAAAAACTGTAATATTTGATTTCAGAAATTAAAACTCCGGCATTAATAAAGAGAATTCTCAGGGTCTCTTCTTAGGGTTAATTCATTTATTTGACAACAAATTATCAGTATAACCAGACAGAAGATCTTTTTGACAGATACAAATTTTTCAATCAAGTTGCTATAAACTATAAAGATTTCTAACATGAAAAAAATTACACAAAGTAAGAAAATAAAAATGTTCGCCTTCAGAACTGCTTATTATGCCTGCTTCTTGGTGCTTATGGCCTCTTTTAGTTTTGCATTATTTTTTCAACTATACATACAGTATAGAATTGAAGACATTTAATTTAAACCAACTCCAGACATTTTCTCTCAGATACCAACACCTCTGGTGACTCTTAGTGTGTCACACTAAATCCATTTTAAATAACCAGATGATAAGCAAGCTATTATTTTCTCTGCTATATTTGTTCATAAATACTGTCTTCTGCTTTAGATGCACAATACGGCCAGTTGAAAGCTGCTAATTTATCAAGGCAAAAATGAACAGTTAAATTTCAGATGTCTCCTTCCATTCCTCCAGCCTCTTTCAGCTCCACTCTGATTCAGCAGAGTTATTCCACACAAAACGATAATGCAAAAACCTACTGTTATTTTGGCCACTTCAACCCAAACTTTAAATCACAAAGGGCCCTGGATTAGCATATCTAAACCAGAAATCACACACACTTGCAGGTAAACTGCTAAACTTCTGAAAAACAGCAGAACCCTAAAAAGACCCCTCCTCATTTGGGTAAAATACCTAACAGAAAAGCCACAAGATACAGTAAACACAGAAGCAGAGAGGAGAGAACAAGGATTCCGGAAGTCTGAAGAAAATGAGCATCCTGCCTCTTTCACATACCTGCAGATAAAGAGATCTGCCTTTTGCATGCACAGGGTAGCAGACACTGCCCACTATATTTTCATTTTTGAGGCCCGTTTTCCTCATTTTTTAGTACTAAGAAAAACTATTTCCTTGGGGTCAGTGATGGACTGCTACCAAAGACAGCTGATGGACTACAGAAACAGAAAGCCAGCGGATGTCCACGCTCTGGTGTGGGCTCTCTTCACCCTGCTCCCTCCCCTCGGAAGCAGCAGCCATCCTGCATGCAGCAGAATTGCACAAAAGGACTCATGAGCAAAATCTGACTGACTGTATTAGCCATGGAGTAGTTTCATAGCTGTGCTCATTCAGATGTCCTGACAACTACAACAGCTGAACTGAATCAGCTGAACCTCTTTCTGCAACAGCGAGAATGGTGTAAAGCAGCCAAAATCCTTTCCCTAGGTGAACAACTATTCAGTTTCAAGGACATTTTAAATGGAAAGGAAACACAAAGTACAGAAAGCATTAACACCTTTCCCACCTGGTGACAACGAAGAGGCAAGACAAGCCAGAACAACATCAGGCATAAACACTTCTCAGCAAAGCAGAGAAAAAACAAACAAATATCACTGCACTCAACACTTACGAGACATTCATGTGGACGGTGGGGGTCAGCAGAATATACAGCTTAAAACCTGGAGTGATCTGGCAGAAGAAACTTTCTATACATATTTTCACAAAGCTTCATAGTTACCTATGATTAAATTCATGGCCATCACTTGAGGGAAAAGTGACCTCAGCAGTCTGAGTTTACATCTTGGTTCTCTTCACTCGCCTCATGGGTAATTGCATGATTTAGAAATATACCGAGTGGTAGGACCTACATGAAACTATAAGCTCTTTAACCTGTTTTAGGCAAAAGACCACCAAATAAAGAAGTGAAAAAACCAACAAAAAGCCCACTGGGTTTACATGCTTGAGAGAGAGAGAGATCACACAAATTTTATATGAAGTTTAGGCAGCTAGTGTAGCCAGTAAGTTATTTAGCTACTCTTCTTAGGTTGTCTCTAAGTCAGAGGAGAGGAATATGCTTCTGCGGAAGGCAAATAGTCCCAGCTCAGCTGGACTAAACTGCCCTCTGGAAGTGCATCTCTCTTATCCTTATCTATGCAGAACCAGAAAGACAAGTTGTTGCAACCAAGCTGAGCTGCGTGGCAAAAACTCCTGCAGCAAAACACCTGCAGAAACACCTCTTGGACATTTTTTCATGGTGGAAGGAGCTACAAACACAGCTGCTCTTGCATTTCTAGGGAGATGAAGATAATGGGATAACTACATTTGGCCAGCTGCATAACTGTCTAGATTTCATCAGCTCTTAAGAGGAGTTTAAACAGCTCACACACCACTGATACTTTGAAGTAGGTGTTAGAAGTCAACTCTTCATTACCTGCAGTATTCCAGTAAGAACAGATGGCAGATATACAACAAACTGATTAAATGGCCTCTAAAAATGTAAAGGTTGACAAAACACGGGAGAGATGACAATACTGTATTTCTATAATCTGGTTACTCAGCAGACAACAACTGATACCCGAATACAAAGAGCAGAGCTTGTAGCTGTTTGCACCAGCATTTACATCCTGCTGACTTCACCTATAGAAAATTCACAGATAATAAGGTTATTTAAAAAAAAAAACATAGCCCACAAGGTGAACTAGTTATCTTAAACTGTATAAGCCTAAAACCACAAGAGAATATATGTGAAGGATAAGAGAATAGATATATAAATATAATACATATAACAGAAGAACCAATATAATAGAATTTATGTGAGCCTACATCTGATTTCCAATGCCATAGGCTATAAGTAAGGTCATTCAATCTCATATGAAGCAGCTCAATACTGTTATATTAGGGTACTTGGTAGGCATCATAACATCAGATGATTCCCCCCACACATAAAAAGATACATAAAATTAAGAACTGACAACACAAAAATAAGAATGATAAACCCTAGAAAGACTACCGATGCACACTTAAGTAGCTATATATTTTCAATACAATATTAGACCTCTGTAAATGCAATTATTATACTAATCATTTCAGGGAAGATAAGCCCAAATCTAGTTAAAATTTACTGAGACAAAATGTAGTAAAACTATGATAAGTAACTGTAATTTAAGGTTGGATTTCTTGAATTCTCAAACAACATACATTTTCAGCAAATGGAAAATGCCAAACACCAGTTTAGAATCTCTTTGCACTGCCACAAAGGAGGGCAAAGATCCTCCTCCAGAAAGTTACTAATGTTATCAGTGATAACAAGTGTAAAACCCACTGGAATCATTGCAAAACAGACTGAGATAATAATTTTGTACTACTAAACAAAAAAATTGTATTTTTTTCATATGTGGGATAAATGGCAGTTTATGTGGTGAAAATCAGTAAACTGAAAGCATGTCCTCAAGAGAAAACGTGGAAAATGAAATGGTATCCAGTGAAAATAAAAGATTTCAAATGAAAAATGGGGCACACAAGGATAAATGCACATGTGGAACTTTGTACTGACAGAAGAGATTCAATTTCTTGTCAGCAGTTGAAAGAAAGGAAGTCTACATTTCTGACAGAAAATGAAACGGGGCATTTACTTGGTGATGATACAGACAAAGTTATTTTTGTCAAACATGCTGTCAGTTTAGATAGTGGGAGTTGCTATAGTATTCAACTGCTGCACAGTGCATAATACAGAATAGCTAGTATTGTGAAAAAGTGTAGATTCATATGCAGAAAACCTGTGCCATGGCAGCTATATATTCATAAAAAGAAAGAGTTTGAAGCATTTCTTAGAAGACAACTATTTTTTTCAGTACAGTCTAAAATCTTTCACAAAACCAGTGTAACTTGTTCCTGAATATGGTTTGTGCTTCTATTTTATTCCTTATTTGTATTCTTGTAAGTCATTGACTTCTTACATATTCAGGAAGATATCTGACCTAAGTCAAAATTAATACTTTTCCTCAGTCATGCACTATATAATTTATCCTTTTTATATTAACATGGTTATAATCACAATACAAGCATTTTTTCTTTTTACCAGCCTTGGGAAAATACACATCTGGTCTCACTAATGAAAAATTATGAGTTCCTCAGCCATGTGTTTTGAACAATCTGGTATGAGGCATAATTGCAAAAGGCACGGATACCCTTTTAAACTCATCATCAGAATATATTAAAAGCTACCACTGGGTTTTTGCAAACAGTTTTTACCGATTGTTCATTTTTCAAAAAAATATGCTATGAACAATAAAAAGTAAATAGAAAAGCTAAGTTGGAGATTAGATTGTACTAGTAAATACTGATGGTCACAGGAAGATCAATTGGTGGAAGTCTTCAAATTTTTGGTAACCACTCAGTCTAATTCCTATCACTTCAAACTGATAGGCTACAGTGAAATATGACACATACTTAGAAAGATTATGAGAAAGTCCATTCATCCACTTCTTCGGATGTATGAGAGCCTGTTTTAGAAAAGCCTACACCAAGAGCAATAAGGTATCCTACGGAAATTATAGGGTCAGGAGAAAATGTAGGAATTGGAACCCACTCAGGAATAATGCCAAACCATCTTATCCCTTCTATTCCATTTCTATTTGCAATTTTGCAAGTTCTCCTCTACTAATCTCACTCCATAAAACAGAACCTCACAATTAATGCTACAAAAGTTTTTCGCATCTAATCTGTTTGAAAATCAGTGTTTAAAGATGGTAGGATTTGAATGCTGATCTGCAAATGAAAACTCAGGACCATCCCTCTGGTGTGCTCAATAAACTTTTACAGAGGAAATATATAAATCAGCCAAGTGGTCATATACTAGGCTACTTAGCACATTTGAAAAATGAGATTTTTTTTCTACCTTGATTATGAGAACATATGCAGATGAGAAATTAAAGGAAGGAATTTATCTTCTTATTTGAAAACACCCACTTTATATGAGAGAATTCTGACAGTTGAGACTGTTTATCTTCATGAGAATATGTTTTGAGCACTTACACCTCACTCTAGTAAAAAAGTACTAGATCACTTGATAAAACAAGCCTTTTACCTTTTAAAAGAAAATTAACACTGATTAGAGGTTTGTTCTAAGTTCAGAAACAGGGATGGTAGAAGCAGAATACATATTAATGTATTCACTCCTAGATAAGCTGCAGCAGCAATACATTTCTGGTTTTAAGATAAAGACCATCCAAACTAAACTAACAAAATATTTGACAAAACGCAGCAATATCTACCTGTCTGCTTTATTGCTGATTTCTGACCACTTCTCTTTGATATCCAGATAAGATTAACAGCTGTAGTATTGCCTGCCCCACTGAGAATCAGCACCTGAACCTTCCTGTCAAAGTATTCAGTATCTGACACTTGCTGTTAACAACAAACATTATTCCCCTTCCTCATGACTACTAATTACAATACTGATATGTTCTTGACCGAATGTTTTCAAAGCAATACTATCCAATATTTAAAAAAATCCACTCTGACAAAAAAGATTTCACTCTGAGATACTATCTTGCCCGGTCTCAGATGATGCTGTAATAGCATTTGTATTGCAGTTTAAGATTTTGGAATTTCTCTTCTATTACTCTGTGGAGTAAGAGGGTTCTGACAGTTGCTATTCCATTACAGGTACTATGGAACAGATTTTATTTTAGAATTGGCAACATAGTATAGTTAGTATAAAAGTAGTTACTTAGTATAAAAGACAAATCTGGAGAATTAAGCATCAAAAAATAGGTGAAGGAAGAAGATTATACATTATTTTTAAAGCTTTCAGAGAACAATTTTAAGCAGAAGTGACCGAGAAAGTGTTTCAGAATGAAGAGTGACAAAGTGTTTCAGAACAGAGAATGAAAGTACTTGAAAATTAATTACTATTAAATATTTTTTAGTAAAATCAATTGAAATGAGCAAGAATATTACAGATACTTTCTCTCTTTCCTGTTAGTCAGACTGGTCATCTAATCCATACATCATGTCACAAAATTAACTGTGCTGGGCAATTAGATATAAATTATTTCACAGACACTTCTTGAACTCTGTCAGGCTTGGTGCTGTGACCACTTCCCTGGGGAGCCTGTTCCAGTGCCCAACCACCTTCTCGGTGGAAAACCTTTTTCTAATACCCAACCTAAACCTCTTCAGGCCATTCCCTTGGGTCCTGTCACCGGTCCCCACAGAGAAGAGATCAGCGTCTGCCACTCCTCTTCCCCTCACAAGGAAGTTGTAACTGCAGTGAGATCTCCCTTCAGTCTCCTCCAGGCTGAACAGACCAAGCCACCTCAGCTGCTCCTCATCCAGCTTCCCCTCAAGGCCCTTCACCGTCTTCATTGCCCTCCTTTGGACACTCTCCAACAGGTTAATATCCTTCTTATTTTGTGGTGCCCACAACTGCACAAAATATTCAAGGTGAGGCCACACCAGAGCAGAGCAGAGCGGAGCAATCCCCTCCCCAGCCCAGCCAGTGATGCTTTGCCTGATGGTCCTCCTGGCTGCAGTAAAGTTGGAAACAATTTTTTATCTCTCAAAGAACCTATTCTGCTACATAATCAAGAAGTGTCAGGAATATGTATCTACCTCAGTTTCTTACTACTGAAAAAAACCAGCTGCCTGGACACCTTGAAAACAAGTGAGCACCTTTGAAGTACTGATAGAAATAGAAGAGACAAGAGTACCTTGCCTGCTGTTCATGTCTCTTGTCTTAGATAAAAACATCACTGTGAGAAAATAATAGTGCTGCTCATACTATATTAAGTATATATTAAGGCAATGCATATTTTCCATATTATTAGCGGCAAAACTCCTACATCTAATTGAAAACTACTTAGGTCATAGTGAGAAGGAAGGTGGTAATAAAAATAAATCTGCTATGTATTTCATGCCTAAGTATTAACTTTGCTTTATTTATCATATCCTGTCATACTTTCAGTCAGCCTACACTGACTACTACTACCAATAATTCATCAGTCATCATAGATTATTTCAGATACATTTGGTAACCTGTGTATATAGTATAGAAGCATTCTCCAGTTAATATTTAACTAGGTGTCACATGCAGTATTCTTTGTCAAAAAACTGTGATTATATTCATTTGCAGTCTTAATATTAATTGATTTCATTTACAAAATAATAGGATAAATCCATATTAATCTAATGTTACATAAACTGTACAAACTGTCACATACAATCATTGCTAAAAAGACAGACCAGAAGAGTACTCCTTAGAATCATGGAGTTCTTAAGGTTGGAAAAGACCTCTAAGACAATCAAGTTCAACCATTAACCTAGGACCACCAATTTCACCTCTACATCGTGTCCCTAAGTGACAGGGATCCAGGAATTTTGACTCAACTACTTCCCTGGGAAGTCAGTGCTTGTTCCAAAGCTTGACAACCTTTTCTGTGAGAAAATTTTTCCTGATACCCAATCTAAACTTCCCCAGGCACACCTTGAAGACATTTCCTCTTGGACAAAGAGACCAACTCCCATCTCACTACAACTTCCTTTCCAGTAGATACAGAGAGTGATAAGGTCTCTCCTGAGCCTCCTTTTCTCTAGGCTGAACAACACGAGTTCCCTCTGCTGCTCCTTATAGGACTTGTGCTCCAGATCCTTCACCAGCTCCACTGCCCTTCTCTGGATACACTCCAGCACCTCAGTGTTTTTCTTGAAGCAAGGGGCCCAAAACTGAACCCAGGATTCGAGGTGTGGCCTCACCAGTGCCCAGTACAGGGGAAAAATCACTGCCTTGGTCCTGCTGAGCACATGATTTCTGATACGAGCCTGGGCACACTGCTGGCTCATGTTCAGCTGGCTGTTGAGCAGCACCCTCAGGTCACTTTCCAGACACAATTGCCTCAGCCTGGAGCACTGCCTGGACCAAAGTGGAGGACCCAGGAGGTCCTGTTGAATCTCATACCACAGGCCTTGGCCCATCAATGAGAACATGAGAACAAGGGTTAGTGATTGTGAGACTTCTCCCATCTGTTTATAGAATATTTCATCTTCCTCTTCATCCTGGATGGGAGGTCTATAATAGACTCTCACCAGGATATCTGCCTTGTTGACCTTCCCCCGATTCTTACCCATAAACCCCTAACCCTACTATTGTCACCATCATCAAGCTCTGGACAGGCAAACCACTCCCTACCATACAGGGCTGCCCCATCGCCTCCCCTTCCTTGTCTGTCCCTTGTGAAGAGTTTATGGCCATCCATTGCAGCACTACAGTTGTGCAAGTCATTCCACCATATCTCTGTGATGTCATAGTTTTCCAGCTGCACAATGGATTCCAGCTCCTCCTGTTTGTTGCCCATGCTTCGGTGTAGGTGGACTTCAGGTTGTTGATCCCGCCACATTTTTGGGGGGAGAACCCACTAATTCCTACATGACCATTCTCATGGTGCTTCCATTGTGTCTAACACATCAATAACTCCTGCATCTTTGCAGCCACACGGATCTCCATCTCCCACCTCCACTGAGATGTCAGACCAAAAGTCCTCACCAGCACACCATCCCTCAAACACTGGCATGCTGTCCCCAGGTTTATCTCCAGTGAGCCTGGTTCTAAACCTTTCTCCCCTCAAATTCAGTTTAAAACTCTTCACTAAACCCTGATAACTTCTGTGCAAAGATCCTTTTACCCCTTTGAGACAGGTGTATCCCATCTGTCACCAGCAGGCTCAGTGCCATGTAAACTGACCCATAATTATAATTAACACAGCTGAGAGTTCATATCATTAGAAGTATGAAAGCAGAAAGTAAAGTTAATTGTTTTCATCTCCCTCATACGGTTACTTATGAAACCAGGCCTCATGAGGACACATGATGTATTTCAACGAGACAATACAAAGCAGCACATAATTACACAACTCCTTGGAGTAACGGGTTTGTATCCTTGAAAATTCTCCAGAAAGTATTCCAACTGTGTGAATCGCCTCAACTATTACATTGCTGTCAGTTCAGACAAATGATGCATGCAAATACATCCTTATACAAACAGTGTGTTTCTAATGCCACATTTTAATATAATTACATCATGAGGTAATTAGAATGTGCAGTTATATAAGTCTCACCTTTCTCCTGCTACTGAATGAACTGCTAACTACAAGGGAAAGATTAATCTTTATTAGTGATGTTTGAGTTAATGATTTCTGAACATGAAAAGAAAAACAAATGCCTAAAAATGGGAGATTTTCCTTGACAAGAAACTTCTGCTCTGTAAAAAGTTTCTGTACAGTAAGTCATTATTTTTCTAATCATTTAAAAAAATAAAATAAAGTTTGAGAGTGTAAAGCAGAAAACTGCTGGGTCATGAAAGGTGAGATAAGCATCTGTACTGACAAGGATATAAAACTACTAGCGAATTCAGAAATTTACGTTTTTCATTATTTCTGTAGAGAATTATTTATCAAAACACTGCTTTATACTTAGTGCCTAAAAATATCAGATCAAAACAGAATTTTAACATTTCAGGACTCCTAATGACTATTTTCACATTATCCAAGTCTACGCAACTTCATAGAGAGCAACATAGAGACTGCAGATCTAAGTCCTTATGCCATATTTGACCATAACTTCTATGAATGCTATAAACCCAGGGAGTCAAAGTTTCCATCAAAAGATTTATGAGACAGTGATCTTTAATCAGAAACCACCTTCTAGGATCTGGATTCAGCCTGGCTGATGAGATATTAAGAAAAAAAGAAAATGACGTATGAAAAGTGGTTTGGAACTCTAATCTGAACTGAAAGCATTTAGGATCTTTTTTATGCCGGGACAAGGCTTGTGGTTAGCACCCACATACACTGGGTGTTAAAAAAATATATTAAGGATATAAACTGAATGTTCATGTATATGAATGTGTCAGTGAGTTTCTTGGAATACAAGACATTGCCTGATGTGTTATGTAGGGTAAGTGTATTTCTCGCCCACAAGAGGGAGGAACAAAAGAGACTTATCAAACTGGGGCTGATTGTATAGATTAGTGAGCAATAACCCCTTTCCACAAAGTACATAAATGCATATTTCTGAGACTTTTGTGACTTATTAAAGCTCTTTTTTGTTTGAATCTTTTATATGCATAAGTTGTGTGCAAACTCCACACTTATGTCATGTTCTTGCTTTTCATCCTTATGCATCAAAGTGAATTGTAAGAGAGAACTCTTACAAGCAGAGTACGAAGCCCGGAAGAACTGATGCAGCAATACCTAAGGAACAGATGAAAAGCCATAAACTCTTTCCTGGCCACACAGCTGACATAATAAAATTGTTCTATTAACAGAATCGTGCTCCATTATCCAGTTTTGTAGCAACACAGATAGGCAATATTTCCCTATCAGGAAACTGTACCTGTTTGGACAAAAAGCTTTCACAATAAAGACTACTGATATGGAACACTGTGTTATGACTACTGTAAATATTACCCATCATAATAAATTAATTTATTTTACAGCTAAGCACTCTGTACCTATTGAATAAATTTACTTTTTTTTCTTTTGAATAATTTTCTTATGTAATTTAAATTATATCACTTAAATGAAAAAATTCATATAAGAAGAATAGTGCAACTTAAATTCAGAAACACATAGGGGCTTTGGTATATTACTACAAAGTCAAATTAGCATAAAAAGAGAGCTCAGTATCAAAAGTATGGTTCAGACTTCATTTTTGTACAGTGCAACAATTGTGCAACAGAGTATCATATAATGGAATCTAGTACCAGTTCAGTAAATAGTTAAAATCATGTATTAATACAGTAGTGCCAAAAGAAGTATTTCCATCCAATGTACTTACTCAACATAATCACTTATAACTAAACTTTTCACAGTATGTTTTTCATAAATAAATTCAGGCATAGATGATCCAGTGCCTGCAATTTCCAGTTTTGAACTTTCTGTCAACAGGAAAGTCATGCACTATGAAGGAATACCAGAAATTTCTTCATCAAAAAGGTTGTTGAGCATTGGAATGGGCTGCCCAAGGAAGTAGCGGAGTCGTCATCCCTGGAGGTATTTAAAAGACAAGTATATGTGGCACTTGAGGACACGGTTTAGTGCTGGGCTTGGCAGTGCTGGGTTAATGGTTGGACTTGATCATCTTAAAGGTCTTTTCCAGCTAAACTATTCTATGATTATATGAATGCTGGAAAAAAGGGTCCTGCTTCCAAACAGCCAATCAACCTCATATTTAAGAGATTTAAGACCTCAAGCAGACATTTCTGTATTCCTCTCAATAAGTGTAGTGAAGAAAACACAATGAAAGTATAACAGCATAGTTCAACAGCACCATCTCATCTACTTAATTTTCTTTTTCCTCAAGATTCTCTGGAACACTAAATACAGCATTCTCTCTTTTTAAGATTTTTTTTTTCCCCAGAGGAAAATAACTGTATGAAAACTGTCCAGCCATTTACTAGGAATATTTGCATCATTATCTCTTTTTATTACTGCAACAGAGCATGTTGACAATAGACTACCAAACTAACATTTCTCATGTATTTGAAAGTAATGGAGAAAAACTAATTCAGTTAAGCTACAGTGAATAAACTTGATGCAAATTATATAACTTCTATAAATATCAGAGATGCTTGATAAACTCTCACGTTTGTCAAGTGCCTCTAAGCTGAAGTGCTCCTCTTACCTGCCACTGTTTCATGAGCTCCCGAACCATTTTGGCATCTTCTAGTGTCTTTTCTTTGTGTGTAGCATCCTGCAGGACATTTGCAGTTGTTTCAGCTTCTGTAAGCCAAGCAAGAAACTTTTCGAGATCCAGGTAGAATTGCTGCAACATTCTCAGGGCTGATTCCAGTGCTGCTTCACGCTCACCAACCCTGCACAAGTACAAACAGTTAAATACAGCAGTCTTTGGAAGAAAGCAAATCTTAATCATTAAATCAAAACATAACAAAGACATGCTAAATATTTTTCATATACCAATAAAAGTAAATTTGCAGATACATCAGCTACAGAACTTGTATGGTATGTTTGGCAGGTAGGGTTCCTTTTTTACCTTTTCCGTTGAGAAGCAATAAGTGGAATCTGCCTGACAAAAAATTAGGCAAAAGCACTTCTTTCAAAGCACTATGCCTAAAACATGCACAGTTGAAAACAAAAAAAATAATCAGCAGTAGTTCCCTGATTTGCTTTAATCAAAGATTATTTTCTAATTTGTCATTAACATGGGAAATCATGTTCATTTTCATAAATGAAACAGTTTCTGGCCACTGCATGGTACGATAAATTTAATGATTAGTTTTTATGACCTGAAACCTTTGGTGACTACGTTCAACTCCTTAAACCCTAACAACACTGACATTTCTGGAGGGTTTTGTGGTTTATCTTTCTTCTTTCTTTTTTTTTTTTAAATATAAATGTGAAAAATTACAAGGATGATCTCTATCAGTTACATGATAAAATACAATTTTTAAAGACCAAATTTATCTTATCTTTGGGGAAGATCTAACTCATGGATTAAGGAAGAACCCTAAAGACTTCAGCAATTCTAGTGTTGAAAAAACATTAAAGCAAATCTGTGTTCTATCAGCATTCCTGTGCAATGTAGGTGTCACATGTACTCACCGATTTTTTGTATTGAACTGAGCACAATATGGATTTAGAAACAAGATCAGTTAAGTATGACATACCGTTCATTAACATCAGTCTGCCAAGGCTACTTAGCTATTGTATTACATGCATATTTGTTTAACATCAACATTATAACTGAATAATTTTTTAAGCTCTGAAAATATATAGTAAAGTCATTTGGTAACTTATACTACTTCAAGTGGAATGAATGCTATTTGATGCACACACTTATGTTAAGTCTACAAATCTGTGGTTGTCTGCATACATCTTGATAGATTTCCTGTCCAGTTTTATAGTTATTTAGGTAGAGACTAAGATACTAGATTTTAGCACATATAATTTCTTGAGTTGTAATTTATCAGAGGAGGCCATGAAATTTTTAAGTGCTAATCTCTCTTTCAAATCCTGTTTCTGGTTGTGAAGAGGTTGTACTCTTGATAAGTAATGATATCACCCTAAAACACAGTACACTGGTCGAAGTCAGAAAACAAAAAAATACAAACACCACCACAAGTTTTGGCCAAGTGGTACTGACTTAACATGTTTTTCGACAAGCGTATAAGCGAATTGCAGCAGAGGATAGTAAGAAAAAATCAGAGTATAGGTAAGGACAACCATTTCAGAAAAGAAAAAAAAAATCCTCCCTGAGAGTCAAATGCCACAATAGCTACATATTTCTACCATATTTTTAATCCTTTAGCACCTTATTTGCTTTTCCCAACCATTTGGTTAGAAAAGGAATTAATTTTTCATTCAAAAAATGAGAAAGCTATTGATAAACCTCAGCACAAAGTCATCCACCATTTTTTTAAAGCTTAAAAATGGACTGGATTTTCATCTCAGTTGTACCTGTTGCCATCTACAAGAACTCTCCACATCATGGCACTGCTTAGGCTGTTTTAGAATGTGTCTCCAGGGGGATGTCAGTAGGAAACACTTCGTTTCAGAATAGTGAACATGATCTCTTTCCTGGCTTTATTCTACCTGGACGTAAACATGTCTTGTGGTTAGGCCACTCTTCAAATTTAAAACAATTGCAATGAAAGAATTTGTTGTTCTTTTGTTAAACTAAAGAATAATTACATAGAAATTACATCTAAATAAGCTATTATTATACATTAAATCAGTATAAACTTAGAAAAAAGACAATAGGAAAATCTTTTACCTGGAAAATCCTATATTGACCTATTTACCATTTTTAGCTCAAAAATAGCATCACAGTTATTCAATACAACTGGGAAATGGAACAAACTTGCAAAAACTAAATATACTTTATCCAGTTCTTCAGAGCACAATTCTATTATAAGATATGCTTTGTAGCATTATTTTAATTCAATTTACAGTGTGCAATATGATAATTAATATCAGTGCCTTTGCAGAATCAGGTATAACACTTTTTTTTACTGCAGTTTCTTCATAACATTAAAGGCACATTTTTAACTCCTGTACACCTGAATTCCTATAAATACACAGCAATGGTCTAATAATAGCATTCTGCAAATACATAGTGACACTTTAAAAACAAAGAACAACACAAGCACAGATATGGAAAGGATACTCAAAGGGAGAGCTGTTGTAAGATTACTAAAAATCAGAATTTATGTTACAGAGAAACTCTAAGACTTCATGAAAAAATATAGTTTTTTATTGATCTGGGTAAAGAATGAAGTTTTCACTATGAAGAATCTTCTGGCCCTTCTATGATGCACAGAAATCTCATGACACATAATTCTTTCAGTTTACAGAAATGTGTTTCTTATCTATGGGCATACTAACACACCTACCAGAAAATATCTAGTACTTTGCATTTTAAATTTTGGGTTAGCTGACATGCAATAAACATTCAGCTACATTGACAGCTCTGCAGTGTATCAATAATTTTCACTCTACTTGGCTTTTTACCTACTTCAAAATTATGAGGTTAGAATAGAGAAAAGAAGGTCTAAACATAAAGACTAAAACTGAGTGTTAAATCCAGTACATGATAAGATAAATTGCACAAAATTATAGGGGAGATAAAAATACGTATATTGACTAAGAAACTATTGCAAAAAAACTAAAATAAAGATTCTTCCTCTTTAGTCTGTATCACCCAAATATGTTTAATTCTATGGTGAGTGCAAGCTGTAAGAAAAAAACATGAAGTAAGCAGAAATATATTTTAGTGTAAATGGAAAACTGCACAGTAGAAACACTACAAAGTACTCCTAATATACTTTATGATAATAAGAAAAAACAGTTTGTATCTGTTCTACTATGACATAAAAATAAACATAGTGTATAACCAAAAGCTTCTTATTCAAGGGAGAAACACTAAAAGTGGGATTCATCTTAGTTTCATCTCGGCACCAAGAAGTCAAGCAATTACACTCTCTCTGCAAAACATGGAGACTAACATTGCTGGAATTTAATTTCTCCTCTATTTTCTGTACACATCTGTTGTACCAGATCAAGGTCATAGTAAATTTTTTTTCTCTTGACTACAACATTAAATCATCTAAAGCTTAGACAATTTTAATTTTACACAAGCCTAAATTTTATGTGTCTAAAAGTAGGTAAGCTGGTCACCAATCTTCCCTGTAAATTTGATTATTAAGAACTGTTGGGATCAGTTGGACTGACCAACTCTAGTTGTCATATGAGCTTTGTGGCAGAACAGAAATTGTGATACTGTTTTAAGAATGCATCAGCTCAAAGCTTCAAGTTAAGGGAAAACAGTGGCATGTCAGATGAAGTGAGACAAGCAATGTGTCTAAGTGTGAAAAGTTATACTGTAAGGAAGACGTTTTTAAGGGTTTTAAAAAAATCCATAAAAAAAGAAAGCTACCAGCCTCTGCTACAGGACATTGCAGTTGTGTTGAGAACCTTTAAAGCTAATATTTTTTTAATGTAGCTCTATAAAAATGTTTGAGAAAATAAGCAGGGGAAAACGAAGTTATCTGAAATCTGTGGGATCTTCAAGTTCATAATCAAGGTATTGTATTATTAACTAAAAACCAGAATTTGTACCATGACATACATGGAAAAAAAATATATACACAACAAAACCAACATCTATACCACTGAACATCTTGTTCCAAAATCTAACAAGAATCAAAAGTGCTGAGCTTTGGGAACGATGGTGTCATTGAGAGTTGGACTTGATGATTCTTGTGGGTCCCTTCCAGCTCAGAATATGCAGTGGTTCTGTGATTAAACGAATCACCAGAGTACTTCATTCTACACTACCCAATCCCATGCAACACAAGGAATACAGTGCTTGAAGAGGCTCCATGAGTGTGAATATCAGATTTTTCTTCAGCTCTATTTGCTACATAATTTGGAATTAATCATTCACATTTTATAAGTATGTGTTTGTCTATTTGAAATTGCATTGCTTATTCACATTACAAGCTACACTACAAGGGTCAGTGATAATGCTTTGAGATGCCCAGAAAACAGGACATACAGTAACTGCAGAGCACAAACTAACAAATTTCTGTTCCCCAGGTATTTCTTTAAGAGCAATAAAAGTGAAGAAACTCTGTATCATTCAGTGTTCAATAGATCAGTAAATCACACTTCCATCTGCAAACTGTAGTGATCTAAAGTTATCATACTGAGATGTAAAATAAAATATCCTGGACTACTGGAAATTATCAGTAAATGGTTTTACTTCTATAGTTCCTGTGGTTCTCCCTCTATAACTCTATAACTGTATTTTCTCTTTGCTGACATTACAATTCAATACAATAAAAAAAAAAAAAAAAAAAAGGTACCCGAATTTCTTTTCTGGAGCCAACTATCACAGAGAATTTGAACTACATGCACCTTCCTGCTAATGCTGGAAGCAGTTTGCACTTTTTCATGAGGTTTATATCCCTTCTGCCAGTATGACAAAGGAACAATTGCAAAGCTTTATTGGAACATTTAATTTTTACTACTGCATAAGTTTAAGCTCTTACTGGTAACCCTTCTTCAGCTGCTTTAACTTTGACTGATAAAGAACCTATCAAAGAGGCAGAATAATCTAACCTCAGATAAAGTGCAAACACAAAGAGATGTCACAGATATGAAAGCAAATGAAATTCTTAAACATGAATTTCCTAAAATAACTATTATTGATATAATTTTGAAATGCAAATTCAAAATAAATCATATTCAATAGTTTTGGGAATGCTGTTTAGAAGAATTTTCTTCCAGAATCTAGGGACTATATTCCATACTGCCAGTTAAAAGTTATTAATGCCTGCCAGTAAGTGATTAATATGCAGATTAACTCTGGAATGGCTGATACAACATTCAGTGGGGAAAACTATGTTGAGATAGCATTTTAAGTACTGCTTTCATTTGGTTTTCTGGATCTCAAGTAACTTGAAACTGCAGTAAGGGACACACAATATTTTTCCAGTAACACTTTTATATAAATGTGCCTTTTAGTTCGACCATTCAAACAGAAGTTACTGGCTTTTGTCTGCTGTAGACACTGGCATATATATGTGGTTCTAAACTTTTTGAGTGATCTTTATATATACATGCTTACATCCCACTATCATCATTTTGTCTGGCTTATTGTAAAGTGTTCTTATCCAAGTTGATTCCCCAGAACTGGAGATTGCCCATCCTTGTGCAACTCTATCTCTGAAACGACTTCTATGTTGCAAATGGGCAGAAAGGCTCAAAGTGCAACTAAACTCAGAGCTACAATATCAGCATCCCAACCGCTCGAGATCAGCATTCAGATTTAGCTGACATACATCCACAGGCCTTTAGGCTCCCATTATTCTGATTAAGGAACCAGTAAAGTTTTGGTGTGGTGGTACAGAATTTTGTACTCTAAAGACAGACTTTCAGGGGGTTTTTTTTAAGTCATTTTGTGCTTCAGTCCCTTACGGTAAGGACTAAGTGACAAACCTGATGAAAAAGCTACCTCTAAAAAGGCAATAGTAACTTTCTAGAACTCTTTGCCTGATCTTTATCACTATTAGTACCTTCCTAAAGACAGCTGATGTGGAGAACTTAAAGAAGGAAAGATTTCATTTCACACATGGAAAGGTCTTTAAATAAACAAGTAAGAATGCCTTTTATGGAGCTCAGTGAGGACATACAGGTATTGCCCTGTTGGTTCAGGTGTATAAACAGGATTCCTACCAGTGATATAAGTCTTTTTGTATGTGCATGTCCTGGTTTCAACTGAGGTAGAGTTAATTTTCTTCTCAGTACCCAGTACAATGCTCTGTTTTGGATTCAGTATGAGAATAATGCTGATAACACACTGATGTTTTGGCTGATGCAGTGTACCCTAAGTCAAGGACTTCACAGGGTCTCATGCTCTGTCAGTGAGCAGAGGTGCACAAAAAGTTGGGAGGGAACATGGCCAGGACAGGTGACTTGAACTGGACAAAGGGACATTCCATACCACAGAACATCTGTGAGAACAAACTGAGAAGAGTTGGCTGGGGGACTGGCTGGGTATCAGTCAGTGGGTAGTGAGTATTATGTATCACTTGTTTCTCTTGGGTTCTGCTACTTTCTCCCTCTCCTTATAATTAAAATTATTAATAATAATAATAATAGCTTATTATTATTATTATTATTATTATTATATTTAGTTTAAATTATTAATTTGTTCTTATCTCAACACAGAAGGTTTACTTTTTCTTTCTGATTCCTCTCTCAACTTGGGTGGAGTGTGTGAGTAGCTGCATCATCCTTAATGATGGCTGGGGTTAAACCACAGCAATGCAGTAGTTCTCTCTCTTACATTTATTTCTCAACAATATAATCTACTGGCTGAGAGCTGACTCTCGATGTTTTCAGATAACCTGAAGGTCATCTCTGCATTGGCTGCATTATCCATATTTATAATGAACAAATAACCAATGAAATAATTTTGAATTCCAGATGTAATTGTGCACACAGAAAGACTAAGTGCAACAGTTGCTCCAAAATAAACACACAAAAGCAGGTCTCTGCAGATTCTCTTACCTTCTGCAGGAAGGAAGAACAAAACCCCTCAATGTCCCCATGTTCCAATTGGAACTCAAGACTGTTTTTATATGGACACAGGAATGTTCTTTTCCTGATAATCACACAGAGTTTCCTAACTGATGACAGTCTCTTCAGATACTAAAGTTCGAACATGTGATCTTAGTAATAAGCCCATATAGTTTGTCCTTACAAATCTCTTGACACACAGGGGAAAATACTTCAAAGAGATGCATTTTTTTTTCCTGAATCGTTTTCCTATTGTAAAACTCTGCAAAACCAGAAAACATGCTGTACTAAAAAATATTTCTGGTGTTTAGCTACTTTGGAAAATGGATGCAGCAAGAGAGAGAAAATATTTTCTTTCTCATTGGCTGGTTTGTTTCTAGTCTTATACCTGTCATAGACCTTCATGAAACAGCCAGGACCTGCATGAAAATAAAAAAATTCATCAACCCACCCCCCTATTTGGTCTGAACTTCTCTCTCTGTCACTAAAGACAGTATATCAATTTGAAAATGTATTTTTGAATTTAGATTGTTTGTCCCTTACATTTCTTTATTAAAGCACCATTGATATTTAATGGCAAAAAGAGGAAAAAAACCCCAACCTGTGTTTATCCATGAAGTTTCAGATCAACCTTGGATATTAACATCCCATCTCTTCTACACAATTATTTTTCAGACTGAGAAGGATTTCTAAAAGCAGAGGATATATCAGACTCTAGGGTACAAATCACATATATGGATTTCTGGACCTTTAAACAACTTCTTTTTAAATAAGCACCTGCCAACATGAGAACAGGGGATCTGTGTTATCCCAAGGAAAATTTCTCATTCACCTTTTTTTAAAAATAATTTCCGTCTCTCTTATGTTCCGTTCACTTATGGGATCCCACACTCCCAAAATGCTTCTTTAAGGGATGACAAACAGAGAGAGAATTAGTAGGAATTTTTCCTAACAGGCTTTTCTTGCACCCATTGTTCTTGTCTCTTTTTCCATGCTTATGCCTCGGCAAAGGTCAAGAATATCTAAAAACATAAGTGTATGTTTTCTTGATGTTCATCATAACCACAGATTATCACACTTACATGGCAAGCTACAGAAAAATCATTAATGAAACTCAGTGTATTCCTTTGTAATTAAAATTAATTACAGATTGTTTTTTATACCATTGAAAACAGTTTATGTGTATTTTCATAAATTTTCATTAGAAGCAATGGCTTTTCAGAGAGTAAATCTTAAGAGTTATCAGGTTAAAGAAAAGGGAATCACAGACATATGAAGTATACAATCACAGACATATGAAATATCACTAAAAATTACTTGTAGATACAGAATAATATTTTGATGAACTCACTCAAGAGGATTTTCTAAGCAGTCCTTACTGACAGCTTAAAAGCAATCTTAGAACACAAAATAAGTAAACAGAAAAAAATTCCAAAGTAAAAAAAACCCAAACCAGAACAAACAACCCTGCAACCCCCCCCCATCCTCCCCCCAGTTCTCTGAACTCACGGAACAGATTCCAGTCTTATCCTCGTATCATTCAAGTAATGCCCCAGCAAAATACGGGAAGATAACACTTAATTATTCTGATATTCCCATTCAAGAGAGAACTCAGAAAAAGAAGAAATATAAAAATCAATACTAAAACCAAACAGACAAAACTTGTCTCTTATTATACCAAAAGAAGCAAAAAGATTATTGTTCTGTTTAAATCTTCTTCATGCTTCGTGGTCCATAATGTGTAGAATTAAGTTTTTCCTTGCATTCCAAAACATTTAATTCTGTTGAGATTTCAAGGCAGTCAACAGTGCCATCTAATAAACAGCATATTAATTACTCAAATACAATTTAGTAATCTTTGCTTTCTAAGACAGTGAAGTATAATTAAAACTGATTGTGAAAATAATTATATTCTAAAAGCACTTGTTTCCTTAGCCTTACTTACTGTAGAAACAACTAGATTTAATAAGACTGTGAAATGCACTGATGGCATTACATGAAATCAATTAGGACTCACAAAGGATACTATTAAACTGTTAGTGCAGTTTTCATTTAAAGAGTCAGCCTCTGAGGACTGAGCTCAGTGGTGTAGCAGAACAGTGATTTGCTACCATGTAAGAGAGAGAAGCCTCAGTTCCCAGGCTGGAAAACTTCTCTGGCAGCACTTACAGTTCTTATTGTACCATACATCATCTTAAGTTAAGTGAGAGTAACACTAAATAAACACATTTTTTCCCCTCTAAAACATGGGCCTCAAGTTGTAGTTACATTACACAAAGATGCTGACAGATCAGATTGACTCAATATGTTTTAAAACATCTCTTCTAGCATGTCAGTATATTTTAAGAAGCATAAAATGCTAACAAAAAAAAATATCAGCTCTGTAATATTCAGATCAGAAGCAGCTGGTAACAAAAACTGGTTAGCATCTGAGTGAGAATGAACGAAGTCAACCTGTCTACTGTTTCTTCCATCAATATAATCTAATATAATCATATTAGTTATAAAGAACCACTCCACATAATTATTCTACAGTATTCAGGAGGTTTCAAACTCCTACAGAAAATTGAAATATAGAATAAGTTCTCCATTATAATGAGATAATGTGATTATAATAGTTCTACTGCAGAAAGATTGTAAAACAACAGGAACTACAACCAGAAGTAATACAGAGTAATACTAATAATTTATTATTACACAGTTTCAACAACACTGGGAAGAAATGACAGCTCTAGTTCTGTTCCTCTGCTCCTCAGGATCATGTAAATATAAATAAATAATTAAATAATGAAATCACTAGAGCCCAATTCAGAAAATTCAGATGCTGTTCAACTCACACTCAGTTCAACAGAACTTCAGTATGTGTTTGATACAAAAGACTTACAGAGAAAATCCTAACTTCAGTGAAGTGAATGACTAACCTTCAACTGACTTCAAAGGGAATAGGATGTTCTGTGATAGTTCTACCTCAACTCTTTTTGGGTGAGTTTCAGAGACAAAAATTCTTAGCATAAGAAATCATAACCCTTCAGCAACAATTCTGGAAAATTTCACAGAGTGGAGAGAGACACAAATATACCAAAACACTAAGTCTAGGAGTGAGGATGGGTACTCTGCTTTCACGTGTATCATTCTATAGGTCTTTAATGAATGTATTATGGTCCAGTAAAAATCTGTGTCTTTGCAAAAAAAAAAATTGCCAAATTTTTCTTAGAATTTATTGAAACTAAAGATGAAAACTAAAAATAAAGCAACATTATCTATTTACTATCCACAAGTTAAGCACCCATACAAGGAGCTATTTAGGAAGCATGAAAGGGGTGCAAAGTTGAATAGAACAAAACTGAGATTAAGAGCATAATATGTAGTCAACGTAAATGATTTTCAACCTTGAGCATTAGGAGCCTGTTCCAGGGGTGCAGTACTAGGTGTTATTAAGTGCATTAATTAACAATGGGAAAAGGGTGCGAAGAACAGAATGGCAAATTTATTTAGATTAGTCAAACCCAGAAGGACCCTGAATAATTCCAGATGGAAAAAATCATCAGGAACTTGATAGAAGAAATATTCAATAGATGTGTTCAAAATACCGGACACTACAAGAAGTATCTAAACTCAGTATACACTGTTGGGTTCTGAACTAGCTGTAGCCTTGAAGACATTCAGTATTTTAAACCAAGACCACCACCTTAATAAAAGTGCCAATACATACTAGCGTCTGAAAGATTACTAGTAATGAAAAGAAACGAATAAATATTTATGTACATCTTTAACTCACTCTCCTGAGGCTGGCTTGGGTATCTTGTCCCAGTCAAGAAGAAAGGAGAGTAATATCATGATGTGAAAGTAAATTTAGCTAAAGTAAAATTTAATAAATACTTTCTATGCTTCTAGTCTTATTTTTCCCAACATGAAAGAACTAACAAATGTCCACAGCTCCAAGGGGTCAGCACAGTATAAAAAGAAAGGGTGTCACCAAAGGCAGATCTGAACTATGGTTTCTTAGTGGCATCTTATTTGACAAGTATATTCTGATAGTGTTCCACAGGAGCAAAGAGAGAAGACAAGCCCTAGGAGAACTGCCTCCCATCCCTTGGAGTAAAACCACACTGTCTTACCAGTCAACTACCACAAAAATAAATCTACTGTCTTGGAAACAGTAAAGGCAGACAGACACCATTAGCAACTAATTAACATAACTGAAGCATCAACTTCAGACATGCTCCAAGCACTGAGAACTTATGGAAATGTCTGAACTGTTTACCATTACTGATAATAAACAGCATGTCTTTCAGATTCTGAAATAAATAAAAAAAAAAACTAAAATCAGCATATAAAAGTCATGTTGTGGGGTACAGAAAAAGCCAATCCAATTTAGATTTAAAAAAAAAATAACACTAAATTAGACTCAAATCTAACTCGACATTAATTAAAAAAGTAAGAAATCATATAAGTAATGGGAAAAAAAAAACAAGAAAAAGAAAACAAGGAAAATAGAAATCATGTAATAATACTAAGAAAAAATGCAGACAGCGGGAAATGGGTGTTTCAAGCTTGACCCTCTAGGTACTTCAAAAAACTTTGTTTTTACCATATCCTGTGTCAAGTAATCAAACGGAATCTCAGAAATATGCAACACATGTTAACAGATAAAAATAATACATTTTTCCTTTCTTTATCCACAAAAAAGAGGACCTGTAGATTCACTGCCACAAGGCACTACTGTGCTTAAGCAGATATGTATTAGATATATAACTGATTATATATCTTGTACGAAGGAAGAAACTGCAGACATGGCAGCTAGAGTGATAGTTCCAAGAGCTATTATTTCTTATCATTTGCAGGAGATAGTATTTTTTTATAGTTTGCAAGAGATGTAACGCTTACTAGCTGGGGAAGAGTTCTACATTTTTCAAATTTGTCAGGGAACATATCATAGGTCAGTTAAATTTGGGGTGTAGGTCAAGATGTGATTGATACTGGATGATAAACACAATATGAACAGACCAATCTTATCTTTTTCACAGATTCCTTGCTTACTTACTATTCTCCTTTTATTCATCTGTATCAAATATGGCATAAAAGCTCTGTCTTCAAGATTTAGTAGTTGAACCTCATCTCTGCAGTGATTTCTCACCATCCCTATTTTAGGATGTTGCCAATTCTACTGCTGTCCAGTCTGCTCTCTGGATTACCACTGCCCCAGGTCTCTGTCTCTTGTGCCACTGATTCTCATCAGGAATTGATGTAATTTGTCCAATTCTTTGTGAGTTTTTATAAAAACACATTATTGAAATTTTGGTCATAGTTAAAACACAGCCACACAACAACAGGCAAGCACCACCGTTGTCAAATCAACACATTTGGTGGTAACTTCCAAAGAGAGATTCAACATTTAATAGGCAGACAGAATTATCCTCAGTTTCAAACACGACTGACAAGCCATTGAGGAGGAAGCTTAGACTGCCTGAACAGCAGCTGAGCAAAAGCTATACAAAAATCCAGGGAAAACACCAGGGAAAACAAAACAAAGCTATCACAAGAATAACAATGCAAACAAAAGATGACAACTAAGGTCATATCTCTTTTTGCTGGCACTCTGCAGGTCCATCAGCTTTATTAATTTCTCTTCAGTTTGTTTTAAAGGACATGAAGCCTGATAAGAAGTCTACTGAGGGGAAAGACATTCATTTGTTCTATGAGCTTTGGATGACAGCAATAATCAGTTTGCTATAGTTTGTTAATTTATCTGCAGGCTAATTGGAAATATATTTAAGGTAGGACTTTCAGGGCACAGAGTTCCTGTTCAAATAGAGACCTTCTGTTCTTGTTCAAATAGAGACTAAAACTTTCTAATCACTTAAGAAAATCACACCTTTAAGAAAAAGAACAAAACATTTGTCTTAATCTTCTAATGGAGTAGGAACAAAAATTGACATTTCTGTTCTTTCTGTCACAAAATTGGACCTAGTCTGCTTTAGTACCTTGCTCCTCCTGCATCTCCTGTGGATCCAAAAGAGGAATATTTCTCAAATGGAGTTTTTCTTTGAAATGCCCACATTAAGCTCCAGTTATGATTCCAAGTTTGTTCACAAAACTGCTCTCCCTTTAGAACTCTGTGCCATAAACTATTTAGTGATTTTGTCCAGTTGGATTTCACTACGACATGAGTACTGTTCTCATTTTCTCCAGAAACGAATAAACAGCATTAAACACACAGCAAATATTAAAAAAGCAGTAGGATTCTTAGCCAAGAGCAAAATATAAACCAAGAGAAAAAATAATGGAAATAGTAACTGTCTGAGTAGTAAGGAATGCGCTTCTAAACATTCTACTTTCACTTTTCCTGCTTAGTTTTTATTGCTAACATGCTCTCAGTATTGGAAGCTGAAGGTCTCTTTGCAAAATGCCACCCCTATCCTCTTTTTTAATTGCCTATAATTAAATCTTTAAGATTAGATGACATGTAAAACCCCAAACCACCAAACTCTCCATGAGTTGAATTCATGGTGCCTAGAGACCTGAGTAAATTCTCTGTGGGACAGACAAGTTGAACAACGAATTTAAAAACAACAACACTCTTCTCTTTGAGGTCATTTCTGTCTGTCTGTGGGAAGACTTAGCAGACCTACACATGATCTATCACCTTTCTGGAAGTGATAAAGGTACTAGACTATATCTATATTTATATTCAAGTGATATGAGAAAATTTAGGTTGTCCAGACTGGTGCTAACAACATGTCCCTGAAGTCACAAGGATCCAGAGATCCTTTTCATCAAGTACTGTATTACTGCCATTACCCTCTCCTGAAATAACTCAAGAACTCTTTGTTTTTAGTCCTTAAAGAGTTTCTCAAAAAACACAGGAATTTGTTCACAAAAATGGAAATGATGAATCAGAGAGTATTCTGGGTAAGATTGCTTTTTCAGTGCTTCCTACCAGCATTTTGAAAGTATCAGATATTCAAGACTATCCTCTCACAAAGTAAACCACAAACACTTGCTACCATCAATTAAATTCTCATCTTGGATCCACATACTTATGTCAGTACTGTAGAAGTATGGTCAGCTGAGTGGAGAATTAAGATAAAACTAGAATATAAGCAGGTAAGATGACTTTCCAGATCTCCTGATTACAGGAGCTTCACTGGTGGTTTTATTTACATCTTTTTATAATTTTTTTCCTATATGTGGATGAAATTTCATCATTCTTTAGGACATTAGGAAGAAAAAATTGCAAAGCAATGTAAACTGATGTCATTGCTGATAAACTTGAGATTATATTTTGTACCTAAATAGTTGTTTGAGAGTGTAGGCAGTTAGTAAAATGTCTTTCAAATAGGTAACCTCTCTTTTATCTATCATCATAAAATAACCCCTGTGCACCAAATGGCTTTTTATGTATACTTTTAAAAATGGATATATTAAGGGATGATGCAAGTAAAACACAAACAGAAAAATATATCAAATTAAACTCAGAGCACTGAAACCTTGTCATTCCCTTCCCTCTTATAGTCCTTTTTTGAGGGTGCACTATTTTATTTAAAATAAAGGTAACAGAATAGAACAAACAAAACAAAAAATACTTTAATCCTTTATCTGAAAACAACTCTTAGGTACCTTCAAAGACATCTGTAATTTTAAACACAAAAGGTTTAACATTTTTGCATCACAAGCTGCTAATAAAGAATTTTTGTTTAGAGTTTGCTAATATTACTAACTGCTGGAGAGCAGTTTCTGAGAATTACGAAGTACTGCACTGACAAATTAGTTTCATGAAAATTAAAAGGTTCTTGTGCCCTTTTGTCTAACACGAAAGACATGAGAATCCCATATAAAATTCAGACTTTCCAGAAGACTTCTAGACTAAATGCTCTTTTTTGAAAACTTTATCTCTTCTGTTCAAAACAACAGTCAATAGAGATACATTAGTCCTTCAGAAAAAAACATGCTGATGTTTAAAGTTATTTGGTCCTTGACGTAGTCTCAGCTATGATACCTGAGACTGTAGAGACTCACTTTCATTGATTAAAATAGTTTTAGTGATTAAGTAAAAGTGTTTAAGTCTTTAAAGAATTAAAACCAAGTCCAGTTCTCAAAGACAGCATCTGACAATCATCTAGACTGAAAATTTACTTTTTTAAATAGGAGGGACAACAAAGATAAATGTACATTTGCACGGAGGATTTCTTGCTCACACCCACACAAAGGCAGCTCTACAGCCAGGACAAGGACTGCAGGCACAGATGTGCAAACAAACTTCCCATGTAAACAAGGTTCCCATGGCCACTCACATTTTCAATTTAGTTGTTTCACTGCGCTCAACGAAAGTGTGCCTGCACAAAAAATTATAATAGCTGTTCATACTCATGGATCTATCTTATTCAACCCTCAGACTATTACCCGCTGTTGGTTGTCCAGGTTGGAAGTGATGACATCAATAATAGGAGTACCAGGGTAATTAAAAAAGATTTTAAGGCTCTGACCCGATCACTTCATGGGACAGGAGCACAGGTAGTAATTGGCTCAGTTCCTGTGCTAGCTGGGATGAATGAGGAGATAAATGAGGAGAGGTTTAGGAAAGCACAGCTTACCAATAGGTGGCTTAGAGGATGGTGCTATCGTCAAAATTTTGGGTTTTTTGATCATGGGGCAAACTCCATGTTGCCTAGTCTTGTTAAACCAGATGGGCTTCATCTATCTGGGAAGGGCAAAAGAACTGTAGCCCGTAAGTTGGCAGGGTTAGTTAGGAGGGCTTTAAACTAGGTTTGAAGGGGGAAGGGGCGGCAACTGGGCTCTCCAGAAATAAGCCTAAGGGTGTAGAGCCCGAGTTGAGAATAAAATCAATGGCCCAGCTGAAGTGCATGTACACCAATGCACGCAGTATGGGAAACAAACAAGAGGAGCTGGAAGCCATAGTGCAGCAGGAAAACTATGACATAGTTGCTGTCACAGAAACGTGGTGGGATGACTCACACGACTGGAGTGCTGCTATGGGGGGCTACAAGCTCTTCAGAAAGGACAGGCAGGGAAGGAGAGGTGGAGGGGTGGCTTTATATGTTAGAGAGTCTCTTGACTCTGTTGAAGTTGAGGTCAGCAGTGACAAGGTTGAGTGCCTGTGGACCAGAATCAGGGGGAAGGCCAACAAGGCTGACATCCTTGTGGGTGTCTGTTACAGACCGCCCAACCAGGATGATGAAGGAGATGAATTGTTCTACAAGCAGCTGGCAGATGTCTCAAAATCTCCAGCCCTTGTGCTCATGGGTGACTTTAACCTGCCGGATATCTGCTGGGAGCTTCATACTGCAGAGAAGAGGCAGTCAAGGAGGTTCCTGGAGTGTATAGAGGATAATTTCCTTCATCAACTGGTAAATGAGCCTACCAGGGGTAAGGCCCCACTAGACCTACTGTTTACAAACAGAGAGGGGCTGGTGGATGATGTAGTGGTTGGAGGCCGCCTAGGGCATAGTGACCACGAAATAATAGAATTTTCAATCCTTAGGGATGTAAGGAGAGCCATCATTAAAACTTCTACTCTGGACTTCCAGAGGGCAGATTTTGGCCTATTCAAAAAACTAATTCAGGGCATACCCTGGGAAACAACCCTTAAAGGCAAGGGGGTCCAGGAGGGATGGACATGCTTCAAACAGGCAATTTTGAGCGCACAGGAACAGGCTATTCCAGTGTGCCGAAAGGCCAGCCGGAGGGGAAGACGGCCGGCTTGGTTAAATAGGGAGGTTCTGAAAGAAATCAGGGATAAAAAGAAAGTTTACAGACTGTGGAAAAAAGGGCTGGCTACTTATGAAGAATTTACGAAGAGAGCTAGGTCATGCAGGAAAAAAATTAGGGAAAGAAAAGTGGAATTTGAAGTTAATTTGGCTAATTCAGTTAGGGATAACAAAAAGTCCTTTTATAAATACATTAATAGCAAAAGAAGGGGCAAGGAAAACCTCAATTCTCTGTTGGACTTGGAGGGAAATATAGTTAACAAAGATAAGGAGAAGGCTGAGGTACTTAACACCTACTTTGCCTCAGTTTTTAGCAGTAAGACAGGTGGCCCTCAGAACAACTGGCCTCTAGAGCAGATAGACAGAGACAGAGAGCTGAATAGCCCTCCTGTATTCCAGGAGGATGTAGTTAGCAACTTACTGAGCCAGCTGGATCCTAACAAGTCTATGGGACCAGCCGGGATCCATCCCAGGGTGATGAGGGAGCTGGCAGAAGAGCTTGCCAAACCGCTCTCCATCATCTTCCAACAGTCCTGGCTCTCTGGGAAGGTCCCAGATGATTGGAGGTTGGCGAATGTCACCCCAATCCACAAAAAAGGCTGCAAGCAGGACCCTGGCAACTACAGGCCTGTCAGCCTGACCTCGGTGCCTGGCAGGGTTATGGAGCAGATCATCCTGAGTGCAATCACACAGCACCTTCAGGATGGACAAGGGATTAGACCCAGCCAGCACGGGTTTAGGAGGGGGAAGTCCTGTCTGACCAACCTGATCTCTTTTTACGATCAGGTGACCCACCTGGTGGATGAGGGGAAGGCTGTGGATGTGGTCTATCTAGACTTCAGCAAGGCCTTTTACACTGTCTCCCATAATATACTCCTGGAAAAGCTGGTAGCCCATGGCTTGGACAAGTGTACCCTCTCCTGGATTAGGAGCTGGCTGGAGGGTCGGGCCCAGAGAGTGCTGGTGAATGGAGCTGCATCCAGCTGGCAGCCGGTCACCAGTGGTGTTCCCCAGGGGGCTGTGTTGGGTCCAGTCCTGTTTAATATCTTTATTGATGATTTAGATGAGGGGATTGAGTCCATCATCAGCAAATTTGCTGATGACACCAAATTGGGAGGGAGTGTCGACCTGCTGGAAGGCAGGAAGGCTCTGCAGAGGGATCTGGATAGACTTGAGAGATGGGCTGATTCCAATGGGATGAAGTTCAATAAAGCCAAGTGCCGGGTCCTGCACTTTGGCCACAACAACCCCCTTCAGCGCTACAGGCTGGGCACAGAGTGGCTGGAAAGCAGCCAGGCAGAAAGGGACCTGGGGGTACTAATTGACAGGAAGGTCAACATGAGCCAACAGTGTGCCCAGGTGGCCAAGAAGGCCAATGGGATCTTGTCCTGTATCAAAAATAGCGTGGCCAGCAGGAGCAGGGAAGTGATCCTTCCCCTGTACTCTGCGTTGGTGAGGCCACACCTTGAGTATTGTGTTCAGTTCTGGGCCCCTCAGTTCAGAAAGGATATTGAGGTGTTGGAGCGGGTCCAGAGAAGAGCAACAAGGCTGGTGAAGGGACTGGAGCATAAGTCCTATGGGGAGAGGCTGAGGGAGCTGGGGTTGTTTAGCCTGGAGAAGAGGAGGCTCAGAGGTGACCTCATCACCGTCTATAACTACCTGAAGGGAAGTTCTAGCCAGGTGGGGGTTGGTCTCTTCTCTCGGGCACTCAGCAATAGGACAAGGGGGCACGGGCTTAAGCTCCGCCAGGGGAAATTTAAGTTGGATATCAGGAGAAAATTCTTTACAGAGAGAGTAATCAGGCATTGGAATGGGCTGCCCAGAGAGGTGGTGGATTCACCGTCCCTGGAGATTTTTAAACGCAGATTGGACGTGGCACTGAGTGCCATGATCTAGTAAATGGACTGGATTTGGACCAAGGGTTGGACTCGATGATCTCGGAGGTCTTTTCCAACCCAATCGATTCTATGATTCTCTATGATTCTATGATTGTAGGAATGACAACCAAGCTTCTAAACAACTGAAGAATGGAAAGGAAAAGGATGCGTTTGCTTGAGAATGTGAATCCTTTGCTGCTTGACCTGAGCATTCCAAGCCTAATGAATAAACAAGCTCTTGTGAGATGGTTCCTACATACAGTCTAGATACTGAAACCAACTATGAATCTTCAGTATAACTCAATACAATTCACACTTCTGGCTGTTGCTGACGTGTAAATGCAGTTCTTCTCACCTAGAATGTAATTCAACTGTAAAGTAAATGTGACTACTACCACAAGCAACATAAAGTAAAGCACTATTAGGACAGTTACAGAGTATTAAGAAAATCTGTCTCCAGCAGAATGATCAAGCTCTTTCTGTGCAGTTAATAAAATTATATCTACAAACTTCATGTACAGATAAAGTTTACATTTTAAAAATTGTATTTTTATAGCAAGCAACCACTGATAAGGAATACTTTGTTGCTCAAAGACCAAATCTAGGTTATGACCTTTTTCACACTTATAATTACTGTTATATTATGCATTTACATAGGAAACATATGCATCATACTTTTGTACTTTTTATGTCCTTAATTTGTTTGGCCATTTGCATTTCATACTGTCTAGCTGACATGCAAAATCAAGGTGTTTATAAAACTGCTGCATTGGAGAATTAACAACATTCATAATAAAATATGGGAGTTGGTAACTCAGGTCTTTCAAAGAGGTTTATAAACACAGCTACCTCTCTCTACCTCCTGCCACTCCCTGTCAAACTCCGCACAACTTAAACTAGTAACAACATAAAAGTAATTATATATTGATTCTTCACTGTCCATATCCTTTAATGTAGAAAAGGAAGTCACTTTTTATGTTTTGATTGACGTGTGTCCTCTGTCTTGTCTCAGGAGCCAAAAACAAGCATGTTGAGCAGTGAAAACTCTCAACACCTACTGTGTGGCCTGAGCTCCATTGAACTTGATCACAGGAACTGGCAGGTGATGCAAAAATTTCAAGATGTCTATTAGACAGGGGTGGGTTGGAATATTAAACAGTTCTCAGAATAAGTTATGCAATTATTGTCACAATATATACTCCATGTAAGAAAGATCTAAGTCCCTGCTTAGCTTAGTATTTAGTCAGTGATATTTAACACTTTTTCTGGGTTCCCAGGAAAGGAAAATTTAAGAAACTGTTTATGTTTTTATATGATAATTCACATAAAATATGAGTGCCCACAAAAGGAAGTAGTATCATAATGCTACCATAACAAACATTTTTAATACAGTAAATTTCAGTGATTGCTTCCATCATAGCATTTTTTTTCCCTTTTGAGAACTCTTCAGTTCGTCTGTTAGATTTATTTTTGTTAATGCAAGCACTTTCTCTTTAGCTGCCTAAGCTTAAATAATATAGTTATTTCTTGGAAAGTCAATGCTTCTAAAGACAAGAGGAAGATGCCTCTTTAGAAGTCCCTCAGGCTTTTGCCCAACTGACTAGTTCATATGCTTTTTTACTGTATCCTCGCAATATCAACAACAAAGGTAAAAATTAAAAAGTGGCAAGTGAAAAAAGGTGAAGCAACCATCAAGCACTTACCAACTTGGCTATTAAAGGAGCTAGAGAATGGTAATCATTATAGTTCAATGTTATAAAACACAATAGTAAGGCAAAGGGTAAACACACAGCAATCAGCTGCAAATCTACTTAAGCAAAACAAAACACAAGGTAGCAGATGTTGCCTTAATGACTGAAGTACTTGCTTTGGCAACTACTACCAACAGGTAAAGTGGAATTTTACTGTTGCTTGCCTGCCTGTTGTTTTAATAACTTGGTTCATGGAAAAGGAAGTTTCAAATTTTCTTACACTGACATACAATTCTGATATTACACTGACAAACAATTCTGACAGATTAAAGGAAAACCAGTTCAAAACAATGTCAGCAAGTTTTTCTTTTTAAAAGAAAATATTCTCAAATTAAATAGGCCATTCAAATATCAATATAGAGAGAAGAAAGCAAAATCATCAGCTGAGTATTTCCTCTTGGCACTTAAGACATGCATAAACAGTGATAAAACTGCTTCTAAAATACTGGAAAAATGGTAAAGAATATTATTTGAAATGTATTTCTAAATCACTGTGAAGTCACCAAGTCATTAGAGCAATATTCATGGTCTAAAATGAAAGTAACATACACGGATATATCTGAAATTATTGCATACATATCTCAGTGGAAAACTAGTCTTTCTTGGAGACTGTGACTAAACAATTCACATGTCAGTAGAATTACTTTCTACTCTGTAAATATTCTCTTACAGTTCAAAAGATCCCCCAAACCATAAAAACACTATTTTTTTTCCCTCTATGCAATAACCTGAAAGCTGAAGCATAGAAGGAGGGCTAGAAAACCAAACTGAAAAACATCCCCAGAAAACAGAACAAATTGGTATTTTAAGTTATCCAAAATACCATGGACTCCATCATCTCTTTCCACAGGGCTGTTTAACAAAAGAATCTGAGATAATTGAGTCCAATCAGTAACCCAGTGCTCTCAAACCCACCTCTAAACCACCTCTAAATGGCCCTAAGTCTCACATCTACACAGCTTTTCAATCCCTCCAGGAATCTATGATTCTCTTTCAAGACCTCACTCAGGAGCCACTGCATGAGCAAAGGGCCTGGTTACTGCTTCAAAGAAACCTGAAAGATCTACACGTGGAGAAAATTTTTCAATAAATTCTTGTGCTGACTTAATGCCTTACTATGTCCACATTTATCAGTCTCACAAAAGACAGACAGAAATGTGATCCAGCCCTTAGAGAAGATTATCAACTACTGTTTGCAGCATGCTTCTTTTTCAAGTTACCAAATCATGAGAAGTCTTACAAAAATTATATACAAAAAAATGAATTAAAAATACATTAGAAAAGTAGTAACATCATACAATCAAAAAATAGGAAACTAGTTTCACAGTTACCTGCTCAAGCTTACTCCTATCCTCTTTTGTAATTCTTAAAGTGAAATGTCAACTCAGTCACATACACAGCTCTCTTCTAAGACGGAAAACATTTACTGCAGTAATTCATCTAACATCTAACTTCTAATAGAATCATAAAATCAGCTGGGTTGGAAGGGACGTTCGAGATCATCAAGTCCAACCCTTGATCCACTAACACTGTGCTTACTAGACCATGACACTAAGTGCCACATTCAGTCTCTTTTTAAAAATCTCCAGGGATGGAGAATCCACCACTTCCCTGGGCAGCCCATTCTAATGCCTGACCACCCTCTCTGTAAAGAAATTCTTTCTAATATCTAACCTAAACCTCCGCTGGTACAACTTGATACCACATCTCTGTATTTTGTAGAAGCTTGCAAAGAATGCATGTTTAAGAGTCTGTACTCTCTCTTAGCCTAGTATTGGCTTAGCACAAGCAAGAATGGCAATTCTCACATTTGGGTAACATTAAACATACCTGGGCTTTGCCTGAAGCATTAACAGGTTTAAAGATTCTCTCATACTTACAATTACTACCTGAACATCCACAGCAGCTACAGACATATCCTGGACTTCTCATCAAGTAGGGGTTGTAGTTCTAAATACAGACAAAACCACTTTCCTTTGGTTCTCCCCTCTAACCCTTTGAGCCTTTTTTGTCCAGAAACAGATGTTCCCCTTAAACTGCTTCTCAGACCACAGAGAGCAAAATGCTTTTTATTAAAAGTATGGCTACTACTAATAAGGCTAAAATGGCTACTATTATAACAGGAGAAATGCAAGTAGATATTAATTGACTGTTTATACTAAATTCTCAGTTTAGTTATTGCTCTTGTTAAAAATAAAAATTTTTCAAATTATTGTCTGCCTTTCTTTTAGTGGACATCAGTAGTATCCCTTCTCTCATTTGAAGAGTGTCTTAAGTCAGTGGTAAGTCTGCCTCAGAAAAAATGCCTTTAAAGTGCCTCATTCATACGAATATCAAATTAGAGAAAAAGTGGTAATAAATTTCTGTAGTCATCAGCGATTTAAGTAACTATTGTTATGCAAGAAGATCTACTGAATTTACTGTATATTTAGCTAAACTGACTTTTCTGGCCTTGTTAATACACTTTAATTAAAAACATGTTAAGATCTAATTCATTTCTGTTTACAGGTATAAGCTGCAAAGCTTAATCCAAGAAATAGATTGAAACAACTTTCATATAAGATTTACACATCTCATCTAATGTGCAATGATTTAAAATTCTTTTACCACTATAAAGAAAGTAATTTTTATTGCAATATGTTCTAATTTTATAGGTTGTCTATTGGATGATTCACAATTTGGAGACAAGCTGCAAAAAAATTGATTTTAGAAAGGAATTGGAATCTGAACCAAACACTGAAAGACTGTGAAATGTAATAAAGAATGTGGTCAAGGATTTAACAGAAACTTTCTTGACTAGAGATTTGCTTCAAAGGTACAGGGTAACATTTCTTCTATCTGCTTCAATAGGATGTCTGTCATTTTCAGATTTAGTTTATGAGTAAAAATAACTATTGTGATTGTGATGTGGAGATAGTACACAGACATATGAAGCACTTAATTTTAAATATTTTAAATACCTATCAGTTGAAGTTAGTTAGCAACTGTTTACAGCAGAGGAAAATTGGCAGGAAGCAAAACTTTATTTGAGAGAATTAAATGGCATTCCAAAGACGTATTTCCAAAAAATTCTACAGAAGAGTCATGATCCTTTCTCACTACAGTCATGCCATTTGCAAAAGTTATATCGCCTATAATCTCCAACCAAAGCTGGGCAATGAATGTTAATGAAGTTTAACAACAAATCTAATAGCAGAATTTATATCCTACCTTTTACTAATGGCAGCCCACGTCGCATTAATGTTGTCTGTCATCAGTTGTACTTTTCTGGTGTCATCTGCCGAATAATCGCGGAGCAGTTTAAGTGCCATGTCATTTGCTACATCTACATTTATTTGCCATTGTCGTATTTCTTTTGCAAATTGCTGAAGTAAAAAGAGAAAGAAAGAATAAACCTCAGAGAAACATAAAATGATCACATACATTGTATGATTATTAGAGAAGGAGATGAACAACTTACACCATCAATATAAAAAAAAAAAAACTTGCTCAGATTTACTGGTAATGAAGGCCAATCTTTTTAAATGTTTTAAATTCTTTTAGTCATAAGACCACAGGACTGCTTCTAAACTCTAAGAGGGCTAAGCAAAAAATTCCTAAATGCTGGATAAGACATGACAGCCCAAACTGATAAACACTGACTACAATGTTGACTATTCTTTCCTGAGACACAAAAAGATGATGGATGCAGTATTATGCATTATGAAAACTATGATAGTTTGTGATGTTGAATTATACTGAGATGGAAAATATAGTGAAATAATGCTGTGAAATGATAGTGAGATTTGGACAATTAAGACCTGTGCTTTCAGATTATTTTTTATAATTTAGTTCATTTTAACAAATTGTTTATGTAATTAGTGCCATCTACTGGAACAGCACTAAATCTGCAATACAGCAAAATACTACTGACAAACTCATCAATATCTTCATAATGCTAATTTCCACTTTTTAATATTAAGGAAGCTTTTTAAATCTTGGTCATTCTTTGTTTCCCCCTTTCCTCTCCTTTTTGTTCTCTCCACCTATGCCACTTGCCTCATTCCAGAAGCAGGCCAGGAAATCCAGAAACTCATTCAATCAGGAGCCAGCTCCCATGCATCTTTCCTGTTACTCTCTTTCTCAGAGCAAATTTCCATATAAATGCACTGAAGCTGCATATTTAATTCATAATGTGTAACAACAAAATGAAAGAGCAAAGATAATTGATTGTCTACTTATACTTTTGTACTAGGCAGACTCCAACTAGCCAATAAAATGGACAATGCAAGTGGAAAAAAGTTTGTATTTGCAAATAGAAATAGTAAGTTGTGTGTAAACATTTGAAGCTATCAGCAAAAAAACCCAAACAGTAAGATTTTACTGTCTTTATTGTTGTGCTTTAATACACAAATCAGGAAATGCCACTAAGAAGAAATAGCTTTTTTCTCATTCTCCCAAAGCAGTATTCCTCTGGAAATCTTGTTTTGACTCAGATAAGGAATTCTCCACAGAAATCTGAACTTACATATGTAATCCCTGATGAAAGAGCCTAAATACTAAGTAAAACTAAATAAATTTTGAATATTTTATGCATTTATGTTTTACTCTCAGAAGGTCTGTAAATGATTTTGATTAAGATTGGGACGAAAATGTACTCGATCTCTGAAGAGAGTTCAGATGGAGTTTTGAAGAGTTTTAATTTTTCCTCCCAACTCTTACCTTTTAAAAAGCTGCTTCAACATCCCTAGGTCCTCTCCATATTTTAAAACTGAAAACATGTATTTCCTGTCTTTCCTGTGTTATTCCTTCCTGAGAGGGCAGATCACTCAGCTACTGTGCACCCTCAGGTACTAAGACAGCAACTCGGTTCTTTTGAACAAGGGATTCTATTTCTAATGATCAAACATCAGGAGGAGGCTACTAACCCCTAATCCCCCAAACCATCTGAAAATGTTGCCGTTAAGCTCACTTATGATGAAGCTGCCTAAACAATTTTTTTAAGTCATTCTCCTCCATTAAGTAAGGAGATGTAATTAGGAGACGTGATGATTTTGTGGAAAACCACTACTATTTCTTTGAGAAAGATACAGGCAGGTGGTTGTTTTGGAAATAGGCTCTCAACTGAGCTCTTTCCTGCCAGAATTATGGACAATAAATACATAAATGTTAATATTTATACAAACATAATAATATATATAACACAAAATTTAAATCAATTCTACAGTAATTATCATTTCACTTTTGTAAATCTTTTATAACAAGTATCTATTCCACATCTAGGTCTATCCATCTTTACCTTTCTCTTTGTTCAAAATTACACAGGCATGCAGCTAGTTTTGTTCCAGCCAAAGAATCACAGCAGATTAACTGTTCACTGCTTTACCTAGCAAAGTTACCATAATATTTTGCCTGGATTGTAAATTAATGGTCTGTAAACTTTACTTTGAAAAAAAGTTCTTTTGCCCAGTCCCATGTGAACATAAACGACCTCATAAAAGCTTTCAAATCATGTATTATAATAATAAAAAAGGAAATATCCATTACAAGTTTATTTCCAAATATGTTGTTCTCACCATTAACTTCAACATTAATCCATTAACTTCCTGACACTACAACACGAGGTCATCACTCAGGAAACAAATGATGAACACAGAGAGGTTTGCTGATGGAAACAATTTGTATTATCTATTTTACTGGAAATTGGTATGCAATTTTTCAACAGCTTTGAGGAGTGCATGCTTCAACTTCACTCTGTGCAGACACTGAGAACAAAGTGTTGTGGTACGTGTTTTACCTGTCTGTCTGACCAGAAGGCCACTAACTGCCATCTTACATGACTATAATGTATATTTCAGAATTAACTTCAGGGTATTTTTTCTTTTTTGTCTTTTCTCTTTTATATTTTTAGGTCTCATTTACCTTTTAGCTACTTAGGAACACATTTGTTTTTTCTTTAAAGAAAAATGCTTCATTACCTTAATTTCTTTTTGACATTTTTAAAGCATTCTCTTTGTTTTGTCTGTGCTATCACTGGAATTTGCTGAGTTTATTAAAAGGCTTAAAGAATTACTGCTGTGCATTTATCATGTTACTTAGGTATAAATATATTTATAATTTTTAATTAGAAGACACTAGTTGATGTTAATAGGAAGAAAGTCTGTGTAATTAAGGATCCTTGATTAAAAACAAGTAATGAATTTAGAGCTGGGTTTTCTTCTATCCCAGAATTGCCCAGTGGAACAAAATCAATGATGCACAGTAGTTCAAATATAGCAATTTGTATGTACAGCATCATCCAGTTCCGTGTATGTATCACAAATCTGGAAAATCAGGCTTTCTTTCTTTTTTCTGTATATCCAGTATGTTTTATTTATATAATTAAAGAATTTTTTTTAAACCAAGGAATTCTATTTCAGCATCTGCATCATTTTCAGGAACATTAACTTAATTGTTAATTGTTTTACTAAAATCAAATCAGTACACTGTCAGCCCTGGAATAACAAAAATCCACAAAATGCTGAGACTGTACTTCATCCTATATAGTACCTGGGGAGTGACAAAAAAGTACTTAGTAAGTTATTCCCCTTCAAGAAGCTGACAAAGGCAAGCAGGACAGCCTCAGTCTTATTCACAAATTCAGGGCATAAAGTTCACTCTCCAGGTTATGCCAGTGGAAAGCTGCCGGGCCTCTTGAGTCCCAACAGAGCAGGGGATGTAATCAAGATGCTATATAATTTCCTATCTAGATGAATGAGTAATAAATGGTCAATGAAGGAAAGGAATGAAACATGGTCTCCATCCTTCCTCCTCTTCACTTTGGCCATCCCAGCTAAACTGTCACAGAGGGAGAAGAGACTCCCCACTAGCTCCTCTTACAAAAACAAGGAGCCAAGGAGTGAACGGGCAGTCATAGCAGTTTTGTTTGACTTGGGGTTTTGGTGGGGGTTTTTGACTTTTTTTTTCTCTTTTAAACAGAAGCTCACTATCCTATTAAGAAAAGACTAGTTTTAGACTAGCTTATGTTCTGATGACTTGGTGACTGAGGGAGATGAGGTGTGATTGTGTACTATTTATACACCTATAACCTTCAGCCTGCTGAGTTAACCATCTGCAGTCATCACCTAATGAACAATAACAAAGAGGGCTTAATGGTAAAGACTTTCATTGGTCATATTGCCATATTATGATTCTCTACATCTAACACTAATTCAGTTATCAAATATCAAACTAAAAAAAAAAAAAAGGCTTTAATCATCAGCAAATTGGCTCTGAACTAATTTCTGATTCAAATTAATAATATTTTTAATTATTAGCTATATTACCTCATTACTCCTCTTTTAAATGTCAGAAACAAAACTGCCATATTCTGTTAAAAACATCACTGGTCAAATACAAGCCAGTTACAGGTTTTTGGTTTATACTGGTATTGTAAAAAGTTAAATAATCAAAAGACTGGTATTGCTGAGTTTAGCATTCACTCATGTATAAGGATGCCCAAACACAAATGCACTACCACAAGCACTAATTAAAAGTTTCCATGGAGTAGAGGGGAACTTACACATTGACCCAACTGTCTTTAGGCAGATCTGTAGTGTTTAACAAGCAAATCAGAAGAACACTTGGTGACTACTTTCTCACACCAAGCTGTGTTGAGATACAAAGCTGACAAAATTAATATGTCTGAAGAATTTATTTGTCTTACACTGACCTCTCTCTTTTCCCTCAACACAAAGGAATAGAAACGACAGTTTCCTTCTCATCAGTGTAACAGCAAGCCAGAAGACAGCATATTTACCCTACATCTTTGGGGGACAACATCAAACTAGATGTGTTTGGCACAGAAGCCTGGAAAGCATTTATCTTGATAACTTAATGTATTTCTAGGTCCTTCAATTTAGATAATGCTATCCAGAAGAAACATAAAGCTGCTGAATTAAAAAAAAATTCCATTTTCCTTAGAATTCGTGACTCCTTATCTCAAGCGTGAACACAACAGCTGAGGCTGTCACATCTGAGAAGTTCTCATGAGGGATTTGACACAATAGGAGTTACTGGCAGACAAAGGTAATTCCTCTAGGAAGGCTGGCACAAGAGAAACACAAAAAAGAGAAAGAAAAAAAAGAAAGAAACCCCCCTACTCTACACACACCCAATTCACTAAGACAGACTTTCTTCTAGACTTGGGGGAGAAAGGCTAGGCATAAAAAATAAATGAAAGTAAACAACTCTGGAAGAGTAGAGCCTGTTGATGTTCAAATCATCATGAGGGCACAATTTAAGATGGACTAGCTGTGACACTGAAATTATAATTATAGATTAATATCTGTAACTTGACACAACGTACCACATTGAATGCAATGTGATATGACTGTGATAGGAATGGCTGAGGATACAGATAGCCCAAGTGCTTTCGAAGAAAGAGGGAAAAGAATCTGCAGGTCTCCATTCAGAAACTATTATACATAGAGACACATTCCTTGAATAAGGATACTAGTATTCTTTCTCTATGACTTTGAGGATGGAGGAGAAAAACAGGATGTTCTTATTTCTCTCCTTGAATAATGCTGATCCCAAATAACCCATAATTTTTTCAAAAAGCATACACTCTTAGAGGGAACTCATTTAAACTTCATATATTCTTGTAAAAAAGTGGACATAAAATCCATTTCTAAAACAATATTTTCAATTATTTTCCTAGTTAGGTAATTTGTGTTTGAGACATAAGACACTGAACACAATGACAGAACACTGTGTTTGTACGGAACTGGTTTTTTGTTAATTGAGTCTTTGCAGAACTGGGACATTGACTTTGTTGAAGCTTTTCTTTTTATTTTAAACAAACACTGGGCAGAGGCCAGGACTCTATCTCTGCAGGAAGACAGTGATAAATGGGAGTCCTCTATGCTGAATGACAGCAGTGTACATGATCTATAACTCTTTTCAATACATTAGTGAGTGATTGCCCTTGTTTACCATAATCCACCCTTCCCAAGAAATGACCCTTATGGTACAATCTTAAATGAGAAATCTTAACCACATCTCAGCCCTAAAAGAATGGGCTGATGAATAGTTTTATGCTTCTTATGGGCAAGCAAAAAAAAAAAAAGGGCAAAAAACCCAATAGATTTTGTATCTACTTCTATCAGGAAGTAGATGAAGACCAATCATGAAGTTATACATATACTTTCTCCAGCAGCAAAATTAGTTGATGAGGACCTCACCCCACTATTCACAGCAGTTCATTATTATTCAGCTGTGTAAATAAGACTGTTTTAAGTCCACAAACTTTAACCAAGTAGTTCAGTAGCAAGAGTTAGGGAAAACCCACAAAAATCTGATGTGCAGGAGAGGAGAACATATCAGAAAATAGTTGTGTAACTATTCTCCCATGAAGCTGGGACTCGCTTTAAAGGCTGATCGACTGGTTGGTTTCAATCTTGGTTTTCCCCAACTAGAAAATGAGATATTAATCTTAAACAGCTGTTCTCAAAATTTATTCATGGAGAATGTCACCAAAGTATGACTGTTTCCAGTACAAGAAACTTAAAAACTTATGCAAAAGAGAATATTTGCATTGCTACTTGAGGTATAGCTCAGCTATGTAAGTTAACTGAGGCACATGTTTTAGCACCTAGAATGTGGCAACATGTGTGCTAAAATCACAAGAGCAGCCAATTCAGGTTTTTTTCAGTTAATAACCCTGCCAAGGCTGAGCCCAGGGAGATTATCCTGTGGCAAATATAAAATGCTTGATTTTCAAAATATCTCCATATAGTTTGTTACAGTTGGGGTTTTTTTCCCCCTTTTCCTGAACTACTTCCAGACAACCTTTACAGCTCCATTAAGAGTGCAGACAGCCATACCAATACTACAGGATTTCCCAGTCTGCAGCACCAGTGCAGCTGGGGCTGTTGAACAGACGAGACAAGAAATACTTGTGTTGAAGAGGTAGGTATTCGTTCTGAAAGATTAGCCAGCTATTTGTTATGACTGATAAGACCAATTTCATGTTCAAGGATTATGTGACACATATTTTAGACTTTGTAAATTAATTTCTTTCTAATTTCTTGTGGAAGATTTTTCTCAATGTGCACTGTCCATGGTTAGAGGACAACAGTCAGAGGACATTTTCTTTAATGATCTAATTAACTCAAATGGAAATATTTTAATAGTCAGTAGTGACCTTAAGCTCAGTGTTCTGCTTTTTCAGAGCTTCCACGGTGTAGGAAATTTCTTTCCATGACTCAAGCTTAGTTTTTGCTTGTTCAAGAACCTGCTCAGCTTCTTGCTTAGCTTCTAGCCACTGTGTTGAATCCTTTAACATCTCATGAAGCTGCTGTCTCCGGCCTTGAAGGTATCCATGCACTTCATCCCACTGGCTCTGTATCTTTTCAACTGGTGAAACACAAAATAAAAAACAAAAGCTGAATCACTTAAAAGCTTTTTTTTTTCTTTTTTCCCCTAAAGGGAGTTAAAAACAACATTCAATTCTTTCCATAACTCACCATATTGGAGAGATCCTGTACTTTTAAGCTGCAATTGCATCTAAGTTTAGCTTAACCAAAAAGAACAGATAAACTGTTCTGGGTCACACAGTATGACACTATGGTACACAGCATGTGTTTCAATGCATGTGCAGCCAGAAGTGACAGGTTTATGCCGCAAAAAGCATTATGAAACAGGATCATATTTAAGAAAAAGTATCAGCAACAATCCTTT
Organism: Pipra filicauda; assembly: GCF_003945595.2. Taxonomy (NCBI): domain Eukaryota; kingdom Metazoa; phylum Chordata; class Aves; order Passeriformes; family Pipridae; genus Pipra; species Pipra filicauda. Next base: position 651,887 of record NW_024104403.1, read on the forward strand.
ATTCTTACCAGACCAACACAAGGTTTAAGATTTTCTGAAGAACGAGTCCTTTAGGGACATCAGTAATATTAGTTAAAGATTTACTGTAAGATACAATTAATGGCTATACTTTCTTATTTCATTAAGGCAAATGTTAACAAAATGAAAAGGCTAAAAAAAATTCTTGCATGTTCATGTAATTATAAAATAACAATTAGCTTTATCCTCTATTTGAAAGAAATGTGACTTGTGAAAACTTAAGAATCACTAAAATCACTGATAATAAGCGTTGGCTAGTATCCAGCATCAGCCTCATCCATAGTAGCACAAAAAACACCAAGAGACCTAGTTTTCCAAGCAGTTGAAGTTTAACAAAATATAAACAAAACCACAAAACTCCAGAAACAATAAAATCTGTGCACTGCATGAAGGAATAGGCATTTTTTATATATATATTTAATTCCCTGAGGTTAGTCAGCACAAACCACATTTTCGATATTTTCTTGAAGACTGCCTCACTATATTGAAAATTCACAGGCCTTCTAGGGAGGGGAACAGTGATTTCTAGGGTACTCAGAAGGCAATTGAAATTATCATTGAGTGGTTGTTCCAATACTGCATCTCTCACTACAAGGCTGATTCCAGAATGGTGCAGTCTAAAGATCTGAATGAGAAATGCTTCAGCAGGGAAAAGAGGCTTCTACCTATCAGTGCTCTTCCTTCTTCCAGAAGAAGGGATAAAGATCTTTCCATGGACTCAGCTGAGGTTTAGAGAGAGAGAAGAAAACCTTTCAGCATCCCCTGCTCAAGCCTAGGGAGAAAAACTGTGAGTAAGCACACATAGTAGCATGTTTAAGTCAAAGGAAAAGCAAAAGGAACTGAAGAAACAGAGCTGAAAAACATAAAGCACAGTCAGAGCACAGTAAGAATAGCCTAAGGCCCAAATACTTAATCTGAAGCGAATCTAACCCCTCATTTTAGGAAGCCATATACTCCTGTCACACAACAACTCATTTCTGTGCCCTCTCTGGGCAAGGGTTTCTGATGAAAACTTTAGGATATAATTGAAACAACAAAGAGGTTGTAGTCTACAGGAAGGGTGAATAACAGAAGAGAACTCTTGAGCAAAATCTCCCTGATATGACTAGAGACTGTGGCTCAAGGATTGTGCTGGAGGTTTAGGGAACAAAGACTGCCCAAACACTTTCCACAGTGACACTGGCATATGGAAACAGCTGCCATCTATTTCTTGCAAATCACTACTTGAGCACCTTCCCCCTTAGACTCAGAGTCATTCAGCATTATCTTTTGATTCCTGGCAAACTCAATATTTTGGTACATTGCTGACAGAAGCATAACAGCGTGTTTATGCCAGCTGCCCACAAAAAAAACCCTACAAAAATCCCACCGATTTTTGTTTCATTGTAAGTTTCTTTGTTGGTGTGGTGGGGGTTTGGTGGCTTTTTTTTTGGGGGGGGGGGGCAGGGAGAGAGAAATGAATGAAAACTCTGTTACAGAACTGCTTCAAAAGAAAACTGGGTCTACAATTATATTAATTTTTCATAATAACTGCTTTTAATAACAAATGCTGATATTTCCTATCACCAAAAATCAAAATATTTGTAGACATAATGGTTCCATAATGTCTCATGAGGTTTGTGTCTAAGTAAGACATATTAGCAGCTCTCCTCAAGGGACTGTGCTTTTTGCAACAAGACTGAATTTTTTATTAGATACCACAGTCGTGGGATTCCATGATGACCAGTTCTTCCACTCAAGAGGAGAACACAGCTGCATACTGAAAACCATATTCAGGACATCTTGGGAGCCCATTTACACAAGTGACTATGAATACACAAGCTCTAAATCTATGATAAACATTTCTTTGGGAAAATACTTGGCTGATCTCCCTCAAAAAAATAACACGCATAATACATTTGCTTTATATTACAGACTGGAATGAAGAGTTCAGGAAGTTAGTAGGTAATCTAAAAAACAAAAAAACAAAAACAAAACAAAACCAACAAAAACAAATAAACAACCCTCCCCCAAATTTAAAATGTTTTCTTGAACCAGTGAGTGACCAAACCCACTTAACAAAGTACTTCACTTGTGGCTAAACACACCATGATATCTACATACTTAATCTGGCCTTTCTAAGCTACAATATACCAAAGAGTGCAGTAGTATTTCAGACAAAATATGTAGAAATAATTTATAATGATGACATTATAATTTAGTTTAATGTAACATAAAAATCTCTTCATTATATACATTTGCAATTTCTAAACGATGCTCCCATTTGAACGTGGACTACTGATCTGTTTTTGAATAAAAAAAACCAACAACCAAGGCTCTATATGTTGCTTAAAATATGAGGTTTGCTTCCAAAATGAAAACCACAGTGTAAATCAGTGTCTCTTAAGGACGTATTTTGTTCATGTTCCCTTTTTAGTGGGATGTTTCCCACATAAGGAAAGGTGAATACCACTCATCGTTTCATGCCAAACACAAAAGTTCGTAAAATCCAATTTGAGCGTATATTGTGTTAGAACTGTTCACAGCAACTCATGAACCCCTCACCTGCATCTAATGACTGCAGAAGAGAAGGGTCAGAGAATTGCTATTAAATAATGTCGGACAGTAGAAGACAATTTTTAAAGTATTCTGAACACCACAGGATTTTTGTGCAAGGGCACAAAAGGCTTTCTCTGACTGGGTACTAACAGGAATAGGTTTATCAATGTATTTAAGAGTGTTTTGTAAGATAGCAGTGAGGAATCTCAACACAAAGTTATTTCAGGTTAACACTCTGAACATAGCCTTAGAAGGGCTACTTCTGCTGTCAGGACTTTATAAAATCCTGAAGGCTACAATGTGCATATGGGATTGTGCTGGCTTTGGTTGGGTTAGACTTAATTTTCTTCACAGTGGCTTGGTGTGGGACTGTGTTTTGGATTTGTGCCGAACACAGGGTTGATAATCTAGAGGTATTTTTGTTATTGCTGAGCAGGGCTTACACAGAGACAAGGCTTCTTCTGCTCTTTGTGCTGCCATTCTGGTGAGGAGACTGGGGTGCATGGGAGGTTGGGAAGAGAACTGCTGGAACAGGTGACTCCAGCTGGCCGAAGGGATATTCCAGATCATAAGATATCATGCTCAGTATATACAGTGCCGGGGGAAGAAGGGGGAAGGGTGGATGTTTGGAGTGATGGTGTTTGTCTTCCCAGGTAACTGTTGCATGTGATGGGGTCGTTCTCTCCTGGAGGTGGCTGAACGCCTGCCTGCCCGTGGGAAGAAGTGAACTCCTTGTTTTGCTTTGCTTGTGTGTGTGTGGCTTTTGCTTTTCCAACTAAACTGTCTTTATCTAAACCCACAAGTTTTCTAGCTTTTGGTCTTCTGATTCTCCCTCTGATATCACTGGTGGGAGAGGGAGTGGGCAGCAGCATGGGGTGCAGGTGCTGGCTGGGGTTAAACCATGACAGGGATTCAACATAAGGAAAATTAATTTCTTCTGAAGTTTGATAATCTTTACCTGGAATGAGGAAGACAATCTTAGAAATAAGAAAAGGAGTTCTAAACCCAGAAAAATAGAAGAATCTATGACAGGTGAAGGAATTGTTCAAGAAACGGATTTACCCAAGTTAAGGAGAACTAAAAAAAAATATTATTGCTATTGCCTACCTTGAATTTAAGGCCCTCAATAAATAAAGGCCCTCACTAAGTTAAAAAAAAAAAAAGGATAAAACAAAAGCAGACAAAAAGGTATTGCAACGATGACAAAATACCCTGAAAGTTAAGTAAGAATATTTAATATGTTTTTAAAAAGTAATTTTTTCCAGGAAGAAGCAATGTAATTGTCCTTACTGCACTCTCCATTGTAAAAGCATATTACTGAGATCAGACTTTGATCTTTACCTTTTATGTATCATTGCACCTACATACTGTGATGACAACACATTGGAAACACCTAGATAGACAGAACAAACGTGGCTCCATGTGTAATGTTAATATCACTGAAGCACAGAAATTTTAAATAATTAGTAATGATGACAAAAGCCTTTTTCCCCCTAGTTCAGTAGTTTCTGAAGCACCTCAGTTTACATTGTTCATTACAGCTAAGTCCTGTGCCTTCTACATTTCAAAGCCTAGTGTCTTAATTTTTAGTGTGGCATGTCCTTTTTGTATCTATTTTTCTTCCTTTCTTCCCTCGCCCTAAATTTGGCAACAGCACAATATCTTTATAGTAAGAATCAGTATTTCAAATTATCTCTAGAGGACTATTCAGTATAGAAATTATTCAGTATAGAAATTATTTACCAATCAATCTATGAAGGGGCAAGCTGGAAAAAGCAAGACAACATTTTCTTTACAGACTTCGTGAAAAGAAATAATGTATCAATCCATGTGATCATTAACTAGTTTTATATAAATACAAAACCACAAAAATATTTGACAATTAACAAATCTAAACTGAGTGTCAGAAACACAAAATACATCATAGAATCATAGAATCAACCAGGCTGGAAAATACCTCCGAGATCATCAAGTCCAACCCTTGATCCAACACCACCGTGGTTACCAGACCATGGCACTGAGTGCCACATCCAGTCTCCTCTTAAAAACCTCCAGGGACAGAGAACCCACCACTTCCCTGGGCAGCCCATTCCAATGCCTGACTACTCTCTCTGTAAAAAATTTCTTCCTAATATCCAACCTAAACTTCCCCTGGCACAGCTTAAGATCGTGCCCTCTTGTCCTACTGCTGGTTGCCTGGGAGAAGAGACCGACGCCCACCTGGCTACTACAGGTTAGTTCCCGAAGTGAAGACCAAACCTCATCCATTTCCAAATCACAGTGCTTCAGGCAGAATTCTTCATTGTACTTTACTTACAAAAGTTTTGCACTTCCTTACTGGTAAGTATCCCAGCATGGCTCCAACCAGTCCCAGTTCAACGCTGAACTCTCTCAAATGAGTAATTTAGGGCATGATGAGATTCTGCCAGTATGTAATTTCAAGGTTGCTATTCAGTTTCTTTTGTTTCCTATCTCTACTATTTCCCAGTTGTTAAATGGTGATTATGTAATAAGGCGGTCAAAAGAAATTCTGCTGAACTGACCACTGAGTTGGTAAATTATTAGAAGCAACAACAAAGCAGAAAACAGCATCTAAAGCAATCAAGATGTCTATTCTTCAATCTGGTTATCATTAATTTAGTATATTGAGGGAAGAACACTCTTAGTGAAGAAGACTGCTGCCTTAAGATTCAGTTTTGTTTATTAACAATTTTATAGGGTTTTTCATACTTCAGGTATAATAGAGAAACAAACAAAGATTAATCTGTTTTTCTTTGTTAAGTGTTCATATCATACACAAGAAAAATATAACTTCACTGAGAGAGTTTACTTTCTGCTGTTTATAATATAACCACAGTGGAAACAACAGAAAAGAAGTCTGAGAAGAAACTTTCAGTCACAGAAGGAATAACATTCATGTTACTAGAAGTTATACTTAGCCTATGCAAAGATGAAAAAAGGATTCATTTCATGCCATTTCAGTAAGTCCATTGAATCTAGTACAGACTCCAAAAAAGTGAACAAGTAAGTGAATAGCAAAAGAATTTAGAGGCAGAAAGCCTCTACTTTCCTTGTCCAACAAATTACCTAAACTGCACTCATTTTGCTCTGTGGGAGAATGCTTTTCAAAAGCAAATGTCAATATATTGACATTTTCCTATAAAAGTAATAATTTCACTGTAGTTTCATAGATTTGAAGATGAAAAGGACTAATACAATCTGTCCTGCTGCAGAAGAGCAGAATTATAGAAAGTAATAATTCATGTTACCAGAGGTGCTGATGCACTGATTTTCAGGTTGGATTAATTTCTTTTGCAGTTGCAGCCCCATAACATACTTTCCTTTGAATGTTCTGGAAAGTTAATTGTTATGTATTGCATCTTACCTCATATGCTTTTCACTAATCTACACATTTATCCATATAAAATTTAGTTTAGCTAAAATTTTTGTGGCTGTACAGAACACTAGTTTTTTCCAGTCCGCAAAATTTTAAGTGCGTTTTACTAAAGAGTCAGCAGGTTTTCCGAGAGGCATAATGGAGAAACTAGAAAATATGGATTTAAACACAGACATTGTATGTTGCTGCACCTTTTTTACACTTTTTCCTTTCTATCACTATTCAGTATAGCTTCCAACATATTAGGGATAAGAAAATTAAGAAGAAAAAGTGATGCTATTACAGGGCTACAAGACTGTTCAGGAATCACATCAACCACGCACTGCATGAAAGACTTTCTGATGCTTTTTAATTTTGGCTCAGTCTTCTGTAAACCACATAAGTGGAATCACGGCCAAAATTCCACTTAAACTTTATCTTATCTTGTGGTTACCTTGCTTTTTATTATTGTATTTTTCTAAGCAAATTAGCCAAACTAACTTTGGGTTTTTTTTTAAACTGGGAAAGGTTTCAGTTAAAGTTCTCCATTTGTCAACTATTTTTTTTGGAAGTGCTCTACTTTCTTTTCTGCTGCCTTCCACAACAGGAGGTGTCTGACTTGAGTCTTATTCTTCAAAGAGTAATCACTTTGATAAAGCCTATCATACAACATCCCTTGACAAAAGGATGCTGTCTCTGTTCTTATGAACAATCTGTACATCTGTGAGAGACTGGCCTAGGGAGAACATTTGGATAGTAGATGCAGAGTCAAGAGAGGATAAGTTTGAAACATTTCTTTTTTAATTGCTGAAGTACTTAAGGAGTTGCAGGAACAGTTATAACATCCACTAAGTTGCTGCCTGTAGGCAATCATTATGGAGCTGGATGGGACACTATACAGTAGAGAACAGTTGGAGCCAGCCTACTCGGGTAGTAATTTATGTTTCAGCAGTCCTTTATCTTTCCTTGTAAAGCAGTATTTCTCTTAACCTTTTTCAGTGGCTTATAAAAGTCATACTTCTTAAATAATGTCCTTAGAAAGTTATGGCAACTCTTTAATGTATATATATGGAAAACCACTAATAATGTGTCATCTAAGCCGTTTCATATGTCCCTTAGATGGTCCCTTAGTAAAATGATGAGAGGATTTAGACATTACACCCCAAATTAATGGTGGGGTGGCAACACAGAATATCTAGCCTAATGTGAAGTCTGCCATTCATGCCAGTAAGGTGTCAGATGTAGTTTTTATGCACCATTAATACATTATAAATTATTCCTTATCCTATATGTTCCATAATGCCAAATGACAGATTCTTTTATGAAGCCTATGCCTTACAAAAAATCAGGCAAAACAGAAAGTATGTACACAAACTAAGCTGAATATAAACAGAATTAATAATTCCTGGGAAGAAGAGGGAACTGCGATCTTCTATACTATTGTGCAATATTACAGTTTTTAAGAACAGAAAAAAGGTATTACAAGGGAAACCAGCCATTAGTTGTCTTTTGGGGGAGATGAAGAGCAATGAAAATGCATGAGAGCCCCAAGGGGAAGAATCTCACCTTTCTTGGTTTCTTAGAGGCTAAAAAAGACAGGCAATAAGAGATTTCAACAGATTTAAATGTGTCTGTTTTTTCTTTAAACAGGAGCAGTCAATAATCTCATTTTGTAGTTTGATACTTTTGGGGGGTAATTATTTCCAACTACTGCAAGTCTAATGTACTTTTGTTTTGTTTCACTAGGATAGAGCTTATTTTCTTTTATCTAAAAATCATTTCCATATGATCACACTAATGAAGGTCACTCTGTTCCTTTAGAAGTGTCAGATCAAACAGATTGAACTGAAAACTGTCAAGTGGTTTCCGCTAAGCACCGAGTGAGTAATTCTTCAACACTCTTAAGCATGCTTTTTACCTTGCTAGAGAGAGTGGGAGTTAGAGACCAGACTAAGCTGGTAGCACATCTAAAGAAATCAGTTTCTTACACCAAGCAAAAAGCAACTTCTGTGACTGAGCACTGAGAAGGGCATGCAAGAGCTTATTATTTGAAAAACAGGTTCTTCAGAAGGCCTTCACCAGTTTGTCAAGTTTTTAAAGAAGTATTTATGTATATAACACTTAGCACCTCTCAAATGAAGTTTTCCTGTTTATTTTTTTCACTAATGAGAAAGGTGGAAGAGTATTTACTTTGCACTTTAAAATGTTACACAATCTGTAAAATTCTGATGTGAGAAATAAACACACTAAAGAGAAGTAAGATTCTTTAGGATTTAGTATGAAATAAGTAACAAACCTAAGTGTAGTTTTGCTAGAAACCTACAGAAACAAATGTATGTATCTGCATATACATAAAGTGTTGACTAGGGAGATGGACAGATTAGAGAATGATCAAACACCTCTCTCTTGCCATCAGATTCTTAAGAAGTAGAGCAGAATATTTACAGAGAAATGGACCAGCAGTCAGTCCCACTGATCAGGCAAGATGCAGAATCAGTAGTGACTCTTCCATGACCCCAGGAGCAGGAGGCATATGGACATGCCACTAGAAGTTAACAATTTTTTTCTGCACAGACTCTCACATTTGCAGGATATAAAAACATAACTTCACAGTAAAATCATACTACTTGAAAAAACAGAGGGTTTCCTTGCTGGAATCATTTAATCATCTTTCAAAATGTTTGACTGATCCAATTTCCTTTGTTGTATGTAGAAATTATGTACTGCATGATATTTAGACTGATACAAAGTACCCAAACTGAAGCCACAGGATTAAGACTAATCTGATTAACTAGATGAGTGAATATGTAGGTAATCCAATTGTTTCAGTTAAAAAATTACAGAAAAGTTTTCAAACAACTTAATAGAAGTTTTCTTAACATTGTATTTTCTTAGCATTTTAAGGATTAATTAGAAGTAATTAGGTATTTTCGTATTTATCTTTGTCCAAATGTCTGTTAATATTTTTTTCCTAGGATTTTGGTTACTTAAGCTATTAAAAGGAAAATAATTCATAATTATATATCTAATTTCTGGTCATGGATGATAGATTTTGTAGTAATCAACCTATCTACAAAATACTTAAGAATTTTTTTTTTTCAGAAGAAACTACTTGTCTGTGCCTGTATTTAAAAATGGGATGTTAAGTTAGTGAAATTGTATTCGACTTTCTCTGAACATAATCAAGAATGTTCTTAGCATTATTAAATAGATCAGCTTTCATATACTTATGCTTTCATAGACTTACATACTTACTGATGCAAAAACACAATGGTAAGTCTCATAGTTTAAGTCCTGATATGTGTGAAATTCATTACCTACCTAATGAAGCATACAGGCAATGAATTTCAGAATTCTTAGTAGCACATAACTTTGTGTTGCTATCATACATTCATGTTTACACTGTATATTTTTAACGTCATCAGCCTACTAACTCCTACTGAGTTTGGGCTGAGACTTGCTTTTCAAATATATCTGTATTTGGTATTCTGTGCACTGATCTGCTTTGGTTTTGATTTAATAAATTCAGCTCTGACTGTAGGAGAAAGACATTGGGCGATCTTAAGAGCACCAAAACAGCTAGAAAATAAAAATAGGAATTCAGCTATCAGGTTCCAAGTTAGTGAAGCAAAGTTTTGCAGACTGTTTATATTGCTCTTTTCTTCCTCGAGAAACAAAATAACTTCCTCAGGATAACCTCCACTCCCCACAAAAGCCATAAAGCTTTGATTCCTTTTACAGTAGATAAATAGCAATATCTTCCTTCTGTTACCTGATATTAAACATTATATGATCTGTCGGAATACCATCATCTAAAAGCTAAATTTATTTTCTGTAACTCTCAAGGTCCAAATCCTTACCACTGTTATACTTACTCATTTAGCTGCATCAGCAAGGGTGAAGTGGTGCACTTTGTGCAATGGTCAGAAAGCAGCTCTTATTTGCTGCTCTTAACTCTGAGACCATCTGATGAGCTACAGTTGCTCTCTACAGTATTCCCTGACTGAGATAACAAGCACAGACTATGGTGGATCTTTTGCTGTGCCTCTTGTGACAGTGCCAAATCTGCACAGTGATTCGACTGCTGCACCTCCACAGCACGTGCCTCTCACTGGAGATCAGCTGGGAGATTCTGGGCCTACATTACCATGCAACAGGCACAGAAAGCTGGCAATAATGCTGAGTTTAGCTCAGTGGATCAACCAAAAAAGCCATGCATGCATCAGGAAAAAAACCAAAACAACAATGGGCCAAATCAAAAACCACTCCAGCTTTGACTTTTATTTTTGTCGTTGAAAGCAAAGAAAACTTCCAAATGAGCAAGAATTGATTTAAAAACAAAGAAATAAAAGTGCTTTTTTAAAAAGGATTTCTATATTCAACTGTAAGCATACATTTCAGGCATTTTATACTGAGTTAACAGTACATCCTGTAGCAAATGTGGATAGAGCCTTCCCAAATCTTCGTTCGCGAAGCCCAGCCATGATGAACAGTACATCTGAACTAACTCAATATTTTTTGTTATTTCACAGCAGAAATAGACAACTGTATAAATTTTTTTCAGTTTACCAGTTTGATAATCATGGAATCATAAAATGATTTCATTTGGAAGAGCCTTTTAAAGACCACCTAGTTTCAACCCCCTGGCCTTGAACACTTCCAGGGATGGGGCATCCACAGATTTTCTGGGCAACCTGTTCCACTGCCTCACCACCCTCACAATTAAGAATTTCTTCCTAATATCCAATCTAACCCTGCCTTCTTTCAGTGTAAAGCCATTCCCCATGTTCTATCACTACCTGCCTTCATAAAAAGTCCCTCTCCAGCCTTCCTGTAAGATTCCCTTTAATACTGAAAGGCGGCAATGAGGTGTCACTGGAGACTTCTTTTCTCCAAGCTGAACAACCCCAGCTCTCTCAGCCTGTATTTCTAGGAGAGATGCTCCAGCCCTCATGGCCTCCTCTGCACCTGCTTTAACAAGTCTTTAACAATCTGTCCTGTACTGGGGACCCCAAAGGTGGATGTAGAACTTAATAATGCAGTGACATACCATAATAGGCCTTCCTCCATGATATATTTTCAGAGACAGCTGAATATAAATTCCAGCACAGACAGAAGCTTATAGACTCAAAAGAAAATCATATTTACACAATAGATTATGCACTTTACTGGTGATTTGGATAAAATAATTCTCTTACAATAATCTTCCTGAGAGGAGAAAAGATATCATGAGACTGTAAACTAAAGACTCTATTTTTGGCCAAGACAAAAAGAAACATTTTTTATTATTATTTATAATTACAGTCTTTTAGCTAAATTACATTAATATTGAAAGATTTCCAAAGGTGAGTTAATTCCTTGTGGCTGTTGCTTCTACATCAGATTGACATTTCCACAGGTCTTACACCCCATTCTGTCTTCCCTCTCACACTTGCACCTATTTTTTATCTACTCTACAAGATGGTATCAGTCTGATACTGATTAATCCACACTTTTTCACACAGAGAAAGACAATTTTAGCTACCCAACACTTGAAATCCTTAAATTAAACTTTGTTAAAACAAAAAGCAAAGAAGTAGTTATTTTTCACCTTATGCACTTGAAAGTAAATATCCAAGAGAGTCAACTAAGGAAGTAATATACACTGCAGAAGAAATGTTTCCTCTGAAAATTCCAATACATTTAAACATTTTGAGCATTCTCTGTGTAGTTATACTGCTCCATTTTTTTAAACGAACTGCTGATTAGAAAATGAGAGTCCTATCATAAAAATAGTGGTACTTAGCACTTTAAAGGATAACAGCTCTGCAAGAACAGGAGTATGTCAGAAAAAAAACGTAAACTTTTTTCCCCCATTCTTAATTTAAAGGACTAGTTCTCAAGGTCACATGAACTGGGTGCCATCCTATGGAGCCTGGCATGCCATACACATATATTTGTTTCTTAATAACTAAATAGATACATAAATAATAATTTAAAAAAACCAACAAACAACAACATATCACATCTGTCATTTCAGTGCAATGTTTTAGCTAATAAAAGCAAAAACTATATAATATGTCAATTGCACCAATACTGGGAAAAGGAAAGACTTGCCTGTTACTGTGGGGGTTTTGCTTGTTTGAGGAGATGTTGGGTTTGTTTTGGGGTGTTTTGTTTCCTTTTTATCAGATGTCAGTGCTTGTTTGTTCATGTTCTCTATGGTGCTCCAACACGTATCAAAACATTGATGAGACATCACATGGACTGAACTTAATTGACTTAATTGACACACTTCAAAGTCACTATTCTGATATGGCTTAAACTGGGCAAACTTTGAACTTAACGCCCTGCATGGGTTTGAACTGAATATTAGGAAGCATTTCTTTACTGAGAGGGTGGTCAGATAGTGGAACAGGCTTTCTGAAGAGGTGCTTGATGCCCCATGTCTGTCAGCATTTAAGAGACATTTGGACAACACCCGTAACAACACGCTTTAACATTTGATCAGCCCTGAAGGGGTCAGGCAGACAGACTAGATGGTCACTTTAGGTCCTTTCCAACTGAAATATGTTCTATTCTGTATTTTATTACTTTTTCATGAAAACCCATGAAATGGAGCAAAGAAAAGGTATCCAATGAACAGATTAAACCATTACTGTTGCCATTCTAATATTATGGTGCAGTGAGGTGCCAAGTTTCAAAAGTACAGAAATTCAGAGAGACTAATAATACTGGAAATGTAATGAATATTCTGCAAAATTATTACATCTCTTCATCTGAAATACTCCACTCATTTCTACACTTGAGACGATAAAGCAGACATAAACACAGTCTGACACTTCCAGCAGAAATTTCCATAGCATAGGCGTTTGCTCTACAGTACACAAGTTCCCATCCAATTAAAATATAACAAAATACATTTTTTTTCCCTGAAATATTCTGTTTTAAGCTCTAAGTTTTACCAAGCCCAGATGCCACCACTTTCTCACCACATATCAGACTACTCAATATCAACCTTCATTTGCTGATACTTGGCTGGGATTGTCCTCTGACAAATCATTCTCTCACCTGTCACTCAATAGGCCTGCTGATAAGAAAGATGAAATCTCCAGAACTTTTATACTTTTTCTCCTTCCCTTCCTTTTTACTATGATAAAGGCTGAAAGATTTTTATCCACTAAACACAGATAGAAAAGCCTCAGAGTCACCATTTTGGTGCTGAAAACAATGATAACATTAAATTCTTTGAATTATCTACAGTATTTCATAAGTCACCATAGTGATGGTTTGATATACATAACAAAATGAAACCACCAGCTGGTGCAACCACTCACCAAAGTCTTAGGACCTCTCTCACACAGACTAAGCCAGTATTTACTCAGGTTGGACTTGCAAAGGAGCTTTGGGGCTATGTAAAACATTCTTTTTATTATTGGTTTATTCCTGACTCAAGCAAAACTAAAAGCACAACAAATTTATATTGAGGATATAAAAAGTAAAATCCCTAGGCCAAACATACTCCAGGATGCTTAACTAGATTGTGTGAGAATAACTGCAGGTTCCAATATATGTTCTTTGTGTATTGCATCCATTTTAGGAAAAGAGATGGGACACAATGTACACCAAAATCTGCACTTTCCTGATATGGCTGATTTTGTGGCATCTAAATTCAGCTTGTAATCTCCGCAGAGCAGGACCTTTGTTTCCTGTTTGCTCTGTAATTACTACAGAAAATTATGGTCTGGTATAACTGAATATATACTGTTCTGACACAGTTTTTAAAATAACTGTGGACATTAAATGTTGCCCACCAAACTGTCAATGGACAAATAATTTGAACCCATTCTGAAAACTTCGTTTCTGAACAGCTCCTTTTTTATTTCCATTTATTTTCCTTTTGACTAATTTGTTCAAACCCAGCTAGCATAGCTCTTTTGTTTGTATCATTTGTGGATAAAAATGAAATAAAATGGATGTTTTTAAAGTTTGTATGCCTGCTTCTATTTAAATTTACAATATTCTGTGCAAGCTACTATTTCTAACACAGTACTACCTTGAAACACTGACCAAAACAGCAAAGAGTGAGAGGTTGGTGAGGATACACAAAGAAGCAAAAAGAGGCACATTTGGAGAAAAAAAATGCAGGAGACGTGGGAGAGGACAGCGTTGGGAACAGGGTTGGAGGCACACCCTTGGAAGGGGACACTCACAGCATGTCCTGCCTTCACAAGCAAACCCCTCAGCCAAGGGCAGAGGCAGCTTTCAGCCCAGTGGTTGCTCTGATGTCTTTTTCATAACCCTCCCACTGCATCTTCAAAATGGTTTTCACAGTTGTAAATACAAAAGGTTAGGTACTCAGTGGTTTCATAGATTATTAAAAATCTTCCAATTATTAAAATCACCCATAAAATACGTAGAAGGATAACCATGAAAATGCAACAAGTATGTTGATGAAAAATTGATGCAATGTTTTTCACACAGATGGCAGGAGACGTGTCACAGCACAGTTCCTGGATTCTGTACTTCAGGGGTTTTCTATCAGATACAACGTGTTTGAAAATCTAGTGATTCACAAAAGTGCTGACCAGTCATTAAATTATACCATCTTTCCCAAATTTAAAACCAAATTCCAAATCCAAATGACATTCTTAGTCGTTACTGACAAGTATTCTGACAAAAGAAAGATTCAGATATGTGATAATATCAAGCCCAGTAACAAAGAATGTCAGCATTGAAATGCCAACATTCACAGAGAGAACTCACTAGTAAACAGTGAAAAGATTTAATATAAAATACGAGTAATTTTTATACTTGTATAGACTGACTGAACTTAACTTTTAAACCTTCAATTAAAATAAAATCATGAATGGAAGCTATAAACTAAAAATACTAAAACTCTACATAAAGAGAGTGAAAACTAGGGAGATAATGTAGCTTTTTAGGGGGTAAATGGGATGCTTTTGTTAAAAATGGAGCTTTAATACTTCCCTTAAAGAAAAAAGGGAATGCATCCAAACCATATAATGTAATACTTTTGAGACTTCCAAACTTACAACATATTAAGCAGTCCTAGCATTTAGCAAGAATTAGAAACTGCCTACATTAAAAAAATTAAATAAAAAAATAATTTTCCAGGATCTTGAATAATTATAGTCTCACAGATTTTAAGGTTAGACAGCAACTTCACTTATTGCCAAACAGACCTTTTATAATCACGGTGATGGAATTTCATCAGTAGATAGGGAGTTTAAGTTGCTTATAAAAAGAATTTTAACTTTGAAAATAATTCTTGAAGCACATAATGTTAATACATGTAGAAATAATGGGCAGTTGTTTCTCTTTCATTTTTGAAGCTTAATAATTTTGGATATTTACTTGCAATGGAAATGGCCCACAAGTATGCTTAGAGGTGATATAAGTATTTCTAATGTCAAATTATTTACTCTACTCGTTTTAACATTGCAAATGGAGCCTTTCCAGTCTCAAAGAGAAAAAATATTCCTTTCCGATTATCTGGCCATCGCACAAGTCAATGGAACATCTTCTACCTCAGAGAAGATGTAAGTCAAATCTCTCCAGCATTTATTATTTTACATAAATGTTAACTAACATTTCCAAAATGAGACTGAATTAAATTTCGAAATCCAGTGTAATTAAACCCAGAGTTTTTGCTGTAACACTGTAAATAGGAAGTCTCACATTAGATACTGTTAAATATGTTGAAAAATCTAAAATAACTCGGTGATTGCTTCCCTAAAGAACTAAATGTTCTTGGCAGTTTTGGTCAATTAAATGTTTCAAAAAAATATTTTAACTTCTCTAATTAAGATATGAAAGAAAGATTTTGAATCCTGAGAAGCACTCTCAATTTACTTCACATTTGCATACTTAATTCTTCAGTACGTTACATTCTTAAATATTCTTCAGAAGGACGTGATGCTAACCATTTCAGAGGCTAGATGGTAAATGAGTAAGAGCTGCCATCTCATCCAGTGTGGCAGTTTTGCTTATAAAACTTTTCCAAGTGAATTTGTTTCTTTGTGAAGCTACTGAGACACTGGTCTTGTTAAACTAAAAAGCGACAGCTCCTTCAAATGAATATATGTATGAAGGTTTTTCACAAAGACTCTAGGAACAAAGACAGGTAGTTACATAAAACCAATCTGTTGAAATAAGCTCCTCTCAAGCTTAGAAGAAGGAAAAGATGCCCCTAACAACATTACGAATACCACTTACCGGAGCAGGGGAGCAGACAATTCTACTTGGGGAAAGGAATTACCTGCTGACCTCATTTCATGTCTGCTCCTGGTTCTGGGCCACACCCACTTTCACCTAATTGGTGACTGGGTAGGTTGAAGGTTGAGGGCTGAAGATTTGTATGCTTTGGTGCTTTTACTCAAATCACCTCTATCACCTCAGTCTCCAAATATTGTAAGAACTGCAGAGTGAATTGCAGAATATTAAATAGGCTTGAATTGTCTTGACACTATAAATTACAAAAACGTTTTTATCTGTGTTCTGACTAACCACCTCTGTTAACTCAATCCTTAAATGATAACCAGTGGGTTAAAATAAGACACAAAGCAGACTCAAACAGCAGCTCTCCCACAATGCTGTACCAAATTGTTCCCTAAGCTAAAGAGGGAAGTACGTTCTCCTTCTGTCAGGTGATGGTATATCCCAAGTCTCCCCCCCCTTCCCCCCCGCCCCCGCATCTTCTGGACCTCATTGAAATTATTTACCGGCTTTTTAAAAAAAGTATTTAATATCACTCTTTCCTTCAACACAGCCTTACAATCTCACTGGATTTTCTCTTTGCACTCACTTGGACTGTTCACAAGCTCAGAGTTAGCCAAGAACTCACTTTTCCTGATGAGAGATTTGGTCAACCATTCTGCTCTCTTAGGGTTTTTTTTGAGAATAGATGACAAACTTTTACTAATACTTATGATTTGGATGCAATTAAATGCCTCTATACAATACAGCAATCCAGAGTGCCAGTCCTCCAACACAGATTGATTTCTAGCAACTGAAACTTCTTATCTATTCTATTCTTATCTACAGTCTTATCTATTTAGGGGTAACTAGTCTAGAACTAGCCAGTTCCACTTGAATTACCACACAACAAGTTTTGTAATTATCTAACTTTCTTCACAGGATTGAGATCTGAGAGATCTGAGCAAGCCACCAGCAATGATACCACCTAATACACTTATCACCTCTGGGATTACCAAAAAATCTATGCCACTCCTACTCAAGAATATAACCAGAACTGAAGAGTGGTCACCTTGTAGTCTCACAGCCTTCTTTGGAGCACTATGACATTTGAAGTAGGCAGCTGAGATCTTGCCCTTTGTCCACTGATCCATATGCTTCCAGTATATATAGACTGAGAAGTCATATATAACTGTATTTTCCCGATCATTCAGACATTTCTGGGGCATGTTATTGCCCATTCTTAAAGGGCAATTCTCCCCAGTGTTCCAAAATAGCTTCTTGCTCCTTCTTAAAATGTCCCATAACTTTCTTACAGATCCTATAGCAGCAAATGTGCACCAAGGAACTGGTTTCAAATTATATACTCTTCTCAGAACCATGCTATCCCTTTCAGAGCTATAGTTTTATCTTGTTACTGACATTTTGTTAAAAAACAACAGTTTCTCCCTTGCTTCCTTTCTATGGCATAGGAAAAACAAGTTGTCAGATGTAAAGTAGTACATCACAATTAGTAAACTTTACATGTTTATGACATGGGAAAGCTATTACTTAGGTTCTTGAGAAGTTCTAGAAGTATGTGGAATCTAGAGAATAGAACACTTGGATTTATTCAATAATTCAGCTTAAAAATATCAATAAGATAACTGGAAAACTGTATGCAAAATACAGTTTGTTCTTATACTTTTTTTTTTAGTCTTGATAGCTAGGGAGTTTACTACTAGATGACAAATCCCAGATTGTCTGAATTTATTTTTTCAACTGGTAAACTCATCATTTGTATTCAATAGTTCTAAGAGAAAACCACATGGATAGCAGTACGATGGAAATGGCTGTTTTATTAAGATGTCAAGAACAACAGTACAGCTGTAATTCACTGCGGAGTTTCTGTACGTTTTGTAGTGAAAGTGATGTCAAGTTGATGATTTTGCCATAAAACTGTCAAATACAGCAAACTACTAAATAAAGGCATTTTATGTAGTGGCACAGAGACACTCAGACTCTTTCCAGATTAGTTCAAATGCAGCTCTGCTAACAACCAATTATAGCATAAAGGTTTTCTTAAAAAAAACCCAACAAATGAACAAGAAAAAACTAAACACAAACAAATAAAAAAACAAACCACAAAATCAAAATACCTCTTCTGAAGACATCCTCTATAAATTATTCATGTATTTGTGGACTTGGTTTTTAAAACTGTCAAAGAAAATTTCAAAAGGAATCATTTGGTCCCAAAGCATAATCCTTGATCAAAATAGTCTTCACTGAAATGCTTGTATATTGAAATGCTTGTATTTATTGCTATTATTTATGTATTTAGTGTAATAAAAATTAATTAACTTCTCAAGTGGTATTTTGAGAGGACACTAAATTTCACACAATTTCTGAAGAAAGATGTGTGTTACTTTGGTTTATAATCTTGAAAGGGAGATTCTTTGGTCAGTAAGAGATTATTTCTTCATACAGTTCTATAAATATTAATTTCCCTACCTCCTCTATCACTTACACAACCAGAAAACACATTAGCAAAATTGGGATGTAAATTACTAGCAAAGTAAAACCACAGAAAGTTTATGCACTGTTATCTCTTGCGTATGTGTGAACACAGCAGTAGGAAGACCTGCTATTTAAAGTTTCTTACATTTCCAGGATCTATCAAAATCTGCGACAGTCTTTGTAATTGCTTTGGTATTTCTGATTCTAAGACTGTAAATTTGTTTGTATTATCTCTCAATATATTTCTACATGGACTTGTTACCAGCTTTCTGTACTTATACATAGAAACTGATGGAAAATAAGAGCAATTTTCAAATTTTAATTACTACTAAATTCAAAGTTGCTTGTAAACCCATTCATTTTAAAGAAACAACATTTTCATTAGTAGTAAAGCAAAGTGTTTTGGAGCTGTGACGTGTTGTGCAGAGAAAAATGTTATTGTACAGCATATGGTTCTATTAGAACAGAATGATTCTGTATTAAAAGAGCAGAGAGGAATCTTGATTTTTCCCACAGCTTTTTCCCACAGCTTTTTCACAAGATTAAATGTAATTATTATTCTTGTGTATCCTCCAATGTATAAGTTGTAAACAAATTATGAATTGAATACATAGAATACACAAAGATTTAAGTATAAAATTATGCAAAAGTAAAAAAATATTTACTTTATAGAGCCTTCATAGAGCCAAGGTCTTTATAAGTAGTATAGCTCCAACAGTTTCATGCACATAATGGAGTAAGGGTGGGGAAAGAAGGTTCAAAGCAAAGAATTAGATTGTTTGAGCTCATCTTTAACTACTGGTTTTATTTCCTAAAGAAAGACTAAATCTACGCAATACTATGACAATTCTGTTGAAAATAACCTCATTACTATAGATTTTTTTTGCAATTCATAGGGACTTTCTAACAAATGCCTTTTTCTTCATTTTGTATAAAATGTTTACCTTGTTTGTTTTTAAAAAATACTTCACAAAGGAAATAATTTTTCTAAATATATTTCAAAGTTAGACTTTCACAAACATAATATTCATATTTCTGCAAGCAGAATGACTTAAGAGTTAGCAATGTTAGCACAAAAGCCATAACCTTCAGAGTTTAATTCCATTTGATGGCATGCAAATACATCCTGTAATGAAGAATGCAGCCAACTCTACTCCTGTTGAGTATCTGAGTCTCATTTAATATTTATAATATATCTCTTCAGTGATATTGGCCAGATGATTGTGTTAGGGTTTTTTTCTATTACTTTAATAACAAAAGGCAATGAACAGTCGAGTCATACAAATTAACTCATCTTCTCAGTTTTTCATTTCTCAAAGTGTGAGATCCTGTGCTTCCACCCAAGAAGCGCACTAGCTATAGTCAAGCCTATCAGCTCCTACGTGACAGACCAATGCATTGCAGGCCTGAATTCCCTTCCCTTTGTGATGGGATCTGACGCATCTGGCACCTGATGATGCAGTTTTGAGCACCATAATATACAAAAGATATGAAGCTATTAGAGAGTGTCCAAAGGAGGGCAACAAAGATGGTGAAGGGCCTCGAGGGGAAGCCGTATGAGGAGCAGCTGAGAGCACTTGGTTTGTTCAGACTGGAGGAGACTGAAGAAAGACCTCATTGCAGGTACAACTTCCTCGTGAGGTGGGTAGGAGGGGCAGGCACTGATCTCTTTGCTGTGGTAACCAGTGACAGGACACAAGGGAATGGCCTGAAGTTGTGTCGGGGAGGTTTAGGTTGGATATTAGAAAAAGATTCTTCCCCCAGCAGGTGGTTGGGCACTGGAACAGGCTCCCCAGGGAAATGGTCAGAGCACCAAGCCTGATGGAGTTCAAGAAGTGTTTGGACAATACTCTCAGGTACATGGGGTGACTTTTGGGAACGGTCCTGTGCAGGGCTAAGGGTTGGACTCAATGGATCCCTGTGGAGCCCTTCCAGCTTGGCATATTCTGTGACAGTGTGTCAGTACAGAAGGCTGGTTGTGAGAGTGGTACACAGCTGCTGCAGAGGAGCACCAATGGCACAGTGCTGGTGTTCAGGTCATGAAATAGAATAGATTAAATGAGTACTAATGACTGCTAAAACATAACCATGTAATCTATTAGCATTCATGAGCAGGGGAAAATCTCAGGAAATGGGAAATGGTCTGTGGATGAGGTAGTCAGAGAGGACTTGCAGCAGGACCTCCATGCAAGGTCCAATTCAAACCAAACAGAGCAATCTCCACCTTCTCTGATATATAGAGGAAAAAAGTCATGCAATTAAAAATATAAAAATTACTGTCCTTTAAAAGAAATACTTTAGATGACAGTATATGTGGCAAATATTCAGATGACAATATATGTAGCAAATATTCAGAAACACCTTATGTGCCATTAGCATCTTTTTTACCCCCATAAAAATATCATGATCTTAAAATTTAAAAGTAATAAATACATCTTGAATAGCATTTAATATTACGTACAATTTACAAATATAAAGTAAATAATCATGAAAAACCTTAATGAATCTAGTTTGCTGCCTCAGAAGACTGGATCAAAAATGGCCCCGATCATACTTTAAGATGTACTTGAAAGAACATAAAGGGACATGACCTGTATCTAATGCATCATAAGTTGCACTTTTGTAGACAAGGATATTGACAGTTTCAGCATAAAAAATTAATTACTAAATCACAGTAAAACTGAATTTTTTACTTTAAATTCAAAACTAATTGATAATTTCGGGAATTCTTATAGACAAAAACTAAGAAATCATGTATCATGTAAAATATATTCACCACACTGCTAGCCACAGATGCAAGCTGTAATATAGTTGTGTTACCACATACTCATTCATGATTTACAGTCCAATAAATAGATGCTCTCCTTTTTTTGCTTTATGAGCAAGAAACATTTAATCTGTCTTAAAAGGCAATTTCACTTAAAATGAAGTGCAGTTTTCTAACAGAACAAAATTTAGTCATGCATACAATTCACACGAGGGCATATAGGAATTATGCTTGCATTTCATGTAAGTCTACAATTATCTTCTAAAGACTTGTCTCATAACTAAAAATTAAAACATCCTAGAAAATACTGATAAGACTGCTACATTGGTTGTAGCTGTAAAGTTAAGGTATATGTACACACTTCATCTGAACTTAACTGAGTATGTGATTCTAACATTCATTTGCATGTCAAACAGGAACAGATTCTTATGCAATAAGCACTATCCTTTTCTTCTCAAACATTAGTTATAACACAGCTTCTCTCGCTCCCAGTTGTATGTTTTCTTCTCATGGCAAAGGAAGAGAAAAGCAGTTTAACAATGTTATTTTACATAAGATATGGTCTAAATAGTATCCATATGTGAGTCAGACAACAATGCAGTCCAAACACACAATGTGATTTTGAGATATTATGAAATGTATTTACCTGATGGAATAAAAAGAAAGAGATAACGTGTATATAGATATATTTAATTTTTAATTATGGGGACAGAAAAGTTGAGTCTACGTTTATACCTTCACAGTCATCAGTCTCAGGGAGCAATCCCTGATTACCATGCCATGATGTACAGAACAGTTTGCACAAAGCATTTGGCCTGGGTCTTCCCTAAGCTCCATAGCAGACCTCGAAAACCACAAAAAATTCATTTTTCATAGCTTTTAGTCCTAAGTACTCAGAATAATCACTGAAGATATATAGAGCAGTCCACCACAGAGGGCTGTTTCTATAGCACGACCTTGAGAGTGTGTTTCATCCCACAGTGTGAGACATAAAGATGTGCAAGCATCCAAGGGTAATAACACTATGTCTTCTATAGACTTCTAAAACCTAATCTACCAATTTTTCCACCTTAGTCACAGCTAGTTGGTTAATTCTGGATAGGGAAAACAGAACTGAAGAAATAATACAGAGTAATGCAGAGCATCATCAGACTTGTGCGTCAGCTGAGGGGAGATGAAAGAAGAGCGTGCAGTTGTACTACGGGGGATGGAATTGAAAGCTTCTTTCGAGCCTGTGGCTATATTCTGTGAATTCTTTCTTTCTCCTTGTTTAAGAATAAATGTATTTCTTTATCTACAGTGCTCACATTCTATATTTCATACAATGTCCTTCCACTATGAAGACAAGCAATACAAAATGAAGGTGAAAAATTTGAAACATGGGATCACTGACTTTCACTGACATTTACTCTATATGCAATTTGGAAAATCTGTATGAGAATTGTCTCCTGATGGAACTCTCCTTTTCATGGCAAAGGCATAAAGTATCTGAAAAATACTACACTTATTAGATATTACAACATTTTCCATGTTTGTTGAAATGTCATATGATAGAAGAATCGCCACTTACTGCGGTCAGTAATTATTGTTCTGGCCTCTTGATTGCTCGTCTTGTTTTTCAGATTTTGTGCTGCAGTTATTAGTTCATCCAGCTGGGGACGTCTTTGCTCCAGATCCTGTAGTATTGCCTAGTTGAACACAAATACAAAAATAAAACCAAGTTAAAAGCATATAGAACTGTTGAGAAGACCACATATTGGGACTTTTTTTTTTGTGCTTGCTTAATTTAAAGCAAAAAGATTGTTTGCTATTTCAAATATTATGAAGAATTATGTCTAGACCTTCTAAATATTGTTCTTATTCTTTATATAAAAATACCGAGGATAACTTGTAATAATAATTAAAAATCAACCTATAAAACTAGACTAATAAAATTGACAATCTTTCTTCATTTTTAACACATCAAATTATGCAGGATAAGCTATTCTCCTGTATAAAGCTTTAGAAAGGCACTATTTTTCGATATTCTTTTAGATTTTACGGGGTATTTTAAAGAAAGATATTAGGGTTTATGTAGCAGTGAATCTGATGAGAAACTTGTTTAAACATGTCTTAAAATGGCTCTTTGTGGTCTCTTTGCAAACACGTGTTTCTTCTTCCCAACACCCCCCCACAACAACTGTTATCTCCCATGCAGGAATGTCCTGGGAAAGGTGTCCTGAGGCGTCCCATTGGTCCTTTGTTTAACCCCTTCCTATTGGCTGTTGACCCTTTACCTGATGGTTTTTTCTGTGTGACCCTGAACTCGTGATTGGTTCCCCTTTGACCCTCCTAAAAGCTTTATAAACCCCTTCCCAACAATAAACTCTCTCTTGCCTCCTCTCCACGCCCGGTGTGCTGTCTCTGTGCCTGCCATGGAGCCACGTGGGTGCTGGGGGGAGGGGAGGGCACCTCTCCCCTCCAGGCTCGGGGCCTGAAAAACCCTGTTTATGGAGTCCCCCTTCCCCGTCCACCAAGACGTCGGAAATGGTTCTTCAGATGGAGAAGGAACTAGAGCTGGGCTCCCCCACGTCGTGGGTGGGGAAAGGGATCCAGAGGTTTACTATCTTAGCAGATTACACAGGCTTTTCCTAGTAAATCATGAGGTCTAATTAATAATGTTTGGTTTTTAATATTTCAAGACTGTTTAATCTATTAGTTAAAAGCCACTGTAAGACTGTTGATGTCACTTTTTCTGTTCTGACACCTTACCTAGCAGAAAAATAATTAACACTCACAATAATTTATATGTTACATAAATAGATAAAGCCCAGGCAATCTGAAAATGAAAACTCAAGGCAAGTAAGTTGTATAAGATCTAGGCATATATTACTTTAACTTAATTTGAAGGAGTAGGGAAGAGCAAACAAGGAATCAGTAAAATCGTTTCTCAGATGAGAAGCATCCAAGTATGTATTTAAAGACATTGACCAAATTTATCAACTTCAACTCCCTATTGTGCAGTTTCCAGAAACGATGCTCATTAGATTTCCCAGTCTTGGGAGTTGGTAGCAATATTTATTATAAAACTATAAACAAATTACTTTTTTCTGCCCACAATTTTTAGTCATCAGAACAGAACAGTATACTGTCAGATAGCCAGTAGGTACACTATACCAGCTATCAAGTTGGCAAAAAATGGCCTCAGAAGAATTTATTTTTCAGGCTTGTTACATAGACATTGGTTAGATAACCTGTTAACATGCTCACTGGGCTGTTGACTATGTGTCTTGAGTATTCTATTGTTGTAAAAGTCTCCCCTTTCTGCTCCTTAAAATGGTGGGGTTTTTTCCTAAATAATCATACTTTATTTTAAAAAGCTGTTATTCATTGACTGTACTGGACAGAAAAGACCTGCAGTCTGATCTCGAATTTGACTCTCCAACTTGAAACTAGTGTTGCATAATTTTTACCAAGTTGAAGGTGACAAATAAAGGCCTAATATCATTTTCTGTTCAATAAGATCAACAAAAGAGCATGATAATATAAATTCCTGTAACTACAGTGTGTATTATCAAAAGCAAGCTAAAAGCTACACAGAGTTTCCTTTTGTTCAGTTCCAAACTCTTAAAGAACAAAGGTAATTTTCAAGGTACACATCTAGCTACACCTTGGGAAATTCTT
Source organism: Pipra filicauda (assembly GCF_003945595.2). Lineage (NCBI taxonomy): Eukaryota > Metazoa > Chordata > Aves > Passeriformes > Pipridae > Pipra > Pipra filicauda. The sequence goes on from NW_024104403.1 coordinate 676,942, forward strand.
GCCTTGAACTTCTGTATCACAAGTTCTTTAAAGTCTACTATAACTGGCTTTCTAAACCCAAAAGTTTGGATGGCATTTTTTCACTTGTATACTGATTGAATTGCATACAGAGACATGCAGTTAAAGCAGCAGCTTGCATAATTAAGGGAAGTCTCTCCTTATTGAAAGCACTCAAGAAAAAGAAATAAAATCTACTGATGCAGTTACTACCTCTAGATATCTATGTGCCTTCTAAACTCCATTTTCTAGGAAGACAAGTTAATGAATGACATGACTTTTGCAATAGAAAAAGCAGTCCCACTGTAGCTGAACATCTGTATTACACACATTGCCAAAATGGACTGTGCAGAAGGAGCATTAAAACACAAACAAGATGCCCAGATAATTCTGTGTCTTCCACAGTAATATTTCCCTTTCTCTCTCCTTCCCCTACTGTTCAGAAAAGGAAAACCAAATCAAGTGATTGTAAAGTCCTATGCCGATAGTGACTCTGTTCCCTGAAGTTTACTAAATATATTTTTTATACTGGATATATTCAAATAAAAGGATTTATCTGATCCAGTCAGAGTCTCCAACTAGACATTAACTGCTGTGTTTGTACCACAGAAGAAAGTTGCTGTTATAGGAAACTTAGTAGGAAAAGCAATAGGTAAGGAGAGCTCAAGAAGGATTTTCTCAGTACAAAACTGAGTGAATGGAGCTGCCCTGTGCCTAAGGGCTTACAAAACACCTTAACCCCAAGACCTGCAATTCCTCAACTGGACACTCAGGAAGACTAAAAATGCCTCTTTAAAGTGAGTCTTGTTGGATGTACTAATGTGTATTTTTGAAAGGTCAAGAAGGATACCTTAAAACTCTTATAAATAGATCTGAAGATTCTCAGACCTTTCAGTAGACAGTAACACATACCTATAGAGCAGATTTTTTTTTTTTCTTACTCTTAGAAAAGTGGCCACTCAGAATAATGGAAAAGCAACATTTTTCAAAACAATATATTTTTTCCTTGGTTTAATAGAAAGTGTCTGAGAACAATACCAAATAAATGTTTTATTTTATTCAGTAGAATTCTATTTTAAAATTGCTACAACATTTGTGGGTCTACATTGACCAATTGGTACAATCTTAAAGATTTAGCAAATATATGTTTCACATGGTATCTACATTGCATGTACACATAGAAACCCTGATAGAAGCTTGGATAAAAGTAGCTACTAAAACACATCACTCCTGAGCCTTCCTGTGATCTAGTAGCATGAAAATAAACAGGACCACTTGAGCTCCACTTAAAGTACTATCAAATTCAGAAAAATATTCTGTGACTAGCTAAACTGATCAAACAAACTGATTTTGTGAGTTAACAAAAATACAGATAATTACACTAGGAAGAGAAGTGCTTTGATGAATACAAATTAAAAGACCACTAAATACGATTTTTGGGAAACATAAAAATTAAATAGCTTTAAAGTATTAGCTGAAATGATCTGAAACAAACAAACAATAAATCCCCAAACCAAAATCAGAAGCAATTCATATCTGGAGATACTTTTAAAAACTTTTATGAATTCAGCCAAATATTTAATGTTGTAAAACTGGATCCTCAACAGAAAGCTAAGTGGAAACCATTAGAAGATACTGTTACAAGAGCCATGGGAAGAAAAACTCATTAATAGTGGCACCCTGGTGGAGGCACAGCAGATGCAAAAGACCAGATGCCTCTGATTTGGAATGTCAGCACACTGAAACAAATGTGCTATATAAAAATGGATAATACAGAAATAAAAGTTATAATGAAAGTCTTTTCAGAATAAATGAAACAGAAATCTATCTAGTCTCCATCAAGTCACCAATAGCACAGGTACAAAGACTTAGAGAGTCAGTTAAACTGAAAGTTTTTTGGTTTTTGGTTTTTTTTTAATAAACACTTATGTTCTTTTGTACATAATTTCCCTCTAGCCTTATTTTCCTAGTAATAATATATTCTGCAAAACATTATAGAACACATTTCAATTAAGAAATTTTTGTTTAATTATAAATGTAAATCCATATGAGCAAGTCAACAGTGAAGAAGGACCATTGACATCCATGGTTCTACAAACACATCTTTAAACCCCAAAAGAGCTTTTCTTTTTCTTCCATATATCTATGAATGCCAACATAATGATGCTTGGAGACAGCACAGTAATGGAACAATGAGATACAGCCATCAAACCTACCTAGAGTTTGTTAGAAAGAGATGCTATTCACTTTTAACAGTCTTTCCATATTTGTGGATAACAGCTGCTCAAAAGAAAAATCCAATTTTTGGGTTCCTAACTTATATGATTTTCTAACAAAAAATGGGTGTTGAGATATGGAACAAATTGTTCAAGTCAGTAACTGAAATAACTTGCATAAAAATTGCTAAAAAATAAACTGAAAAACTGAAACAGGTGAAGTGTTAGAAATTCTTGGAGGGACTGCAAAGTTTGAGACTGAGAATTAAAATATTCTCTAGCTTTATAATGTACAGCATGCTAGAGCCTGCATATTTGTCACTGTAGCCGTGTGTATAGCAGTTTATGTAAAAGACAGGATCCTTAAAATCTGTCCAGTCCTTTTTTCTTTCCTGACCTTGTGGCAAGTGTTACTAAACTGGAATAGCTGAATTCCAGGATGTTACCAAGTTTTATACATTCAACTAATCATTTACTAGTGGTGGTTATGCATGTTTGCTCTTTAATATTTTCAGCAACTTTTCTCACGACAAAGCCCGGACTTTTCATCTCCCTTTGCTGAATTCATACATACAAAGAAGAGTTCAAGTTGCTGTTCTGCAACATTATATATGACTGAGCCTCAGTCTGTATGAGTCTTTAAAAAGCCTCTGGGCCCACTCTTGTAACCAATTTACATTCCTATGCTGAAAAACCTCTCTGAAAATATAGATGTTTAAGTGTCACTACAAAAGATTGAAATAGCATTGGGTAAAGCACATTTCCTATTTAGTGTTTAATTGAGAAGTCCTCTGTAGTGTCAATGACTACCATGTCTTCACAAGTTTTCAGTGTATTTATGTGCTTCCAGTCAAATATAGTTTTTTATCTATTTTATACTAACTATAAGAATGCTAATAGTGACTGATCCAAAAAATTATGTTTGGACAAAAAGATGATTTAAGAAAGACCTTCCATATTAAGAACAAACTGGAAGCACTTTTTGTCATCAACAACCCATGGTTGAAGACTAAGACTTCACAACTATTTGGGATGATTTGGTTTGGCCCACTCCCAATCTTGTTAAATGAAATGAACCAATGAATCAAAACTGGTTCTGATGATTAATTAACTGAATGATTAATATGGGAATGTAAGAGAGAGGGAAGATATATTTATCTTATGAACCTATTTGCTCCTCTGAACTAATTTACCATGATATACTCAGAAAAAGCATAATTCTATTAAACAGTTGTTCAGAAAGTCATTTGCTCATTTTTTGAAAAACTTTAGACTCTAAACCTTAAGTTTAAACAAAAAATGAACCAATAATTTCACCACCAAAATGTATAGCCATGACAACTTTATTTAAAACAACTGAGTTTCTTGAGGCTGGTTGGTTCTCTAAATATAATGTGTTACATACAAACAAAAGAGAGAAAGCTTTGGAAAAAAACTTGCTAACAATTTCAGAAAATGCAGATATGCAACACCTACAATTCATTTGAATAATAAAATTGGCTTTGTTAAGATATTCCTCCCAAACACAATTTGAATTTGTTTTCTTGTCACTAAGCAGGAAGGGAATATGAGAGAAAATGATCATTTACATACTCCCTATATTTAAACATAAAATTATGAAACAAAGAAAGCAGTATAATGGAGTGAAATTTTCTTTTTTGAAAACAACTTTTGTTTTGACTATTAGCTGTTTTCCCTGCAAAGTATGTATAATTTTAGGAAAACACAAAGATCTAGAGCTACTATTTAGCAGTGTTGACAGATGATTGGTGCCTGTCAATGAAATCAGAACATTAACAGACAACGCTGTGAATTTGATTTTTCCTGAGTGTTTTGTGCAGCTCGTTTTCATAAGCATGTACTTTTATGCCCACTTAGGACCACCTCAAGAACTGCCTAAGCAGCTCTCATCAATGTCAAAGTAAATATACCAACTCCATCAGTGATGCTGTGGGAAAGCCACCAGTGACAACTCATCAGCTGTTGCACAAGATGAGTGAAAAAGCATCACAGAACTTTTTGTACACTTTTTTTTGTGATGGTCACTCATTAAATTATGTTGGTGGCATTGTAAATGTCTGAGGCTTGTTCCTTTACAACTCTGGAAGCCTGGTCCATATCAGGAAGTTATGACAGCAAAACATGCAACACGCTGTTGATGCACACCAACCAAACCAAACAGAACAGGGAGTATTTAATTTGATTCTCCATGTATTGACCAAAAATGTAAGGTGATGGTGATGGTGGGAGCTGGGATAATTCTCACCCTCCCTCTCACCCTGCTCCACATTTGTCTTTAGGAAAGGCTTTGGAAGCATTTCCTCATTATAACTGAGATTTCTTGATGGACTGCACTGGAGTCCATCCAGCAGACAGGATGGAGAGGATGGAAGAGAACACTAGAAAAAGATTACAGTTTAACAGGGTTTGTGAATGAATCATTATGAGATAAAAAGGAATTCATTCTATTATAGCCATTGCCAGAAAGAAAAAGGAATAAAGCTAAAGATGTATCTGTAACAAGTACAAAAACATTTAAAGATTTGTGTGTTTAGCTATAATAAGGTGCATTCAACTAGAGGAACACAGTCATAATTCACATGTAAGAACTCAAGACTGAAACAGGATTACAGCTCTAACAGTAAATCTGGGTATATGTGAAATATGTATAAAATCACAGCCTTTTGCCCTCAAACAATGTGGCAGTTCAATCGCACTTTTGCTTGCAATAAAGCATGAGCAAACAATCAGGCAAAAGTATTCTAGGGTATCTTATGTCCTTTCATCAGGCTAAATAACTTAATGGATGGGAACCTCTGTTAGGAGCTACAGAGCTTCCCTGGTTTCTGTATCAGTCAGCAGAACTGAAATCTCTCAGCATATAGCTACCATTTGTAGAATGTGAATTTGCAAAACTTACTATTTTATTTCTCTTATATAACTAATGGTTTTTCATATTAAGGATTTTTCCAATGCATTTAACAAATGTGTATTAGCAAGAAAACTGAGGGCAGCTGCTCTGTTTCTCAAAGCTTCAGCTTTAGGTTTTTCTTTACTGTTTTTTCAGTTGATGGTGTTAGTGAACTCCTTTTATCTGACTGATCCAGTGAAAAATATACTTGTCAATGCACTTCAAAAGCAAAGTTTTAGGTTCTTTACTTTGTCACATTTTTAGACAGAAGTAAAATAATACTGAGAAGACATATTATGAACATAAGCAAAACCAACAGGTATTTTTAGCTATTTTTTTTTTATTTAAGTAAATAACTAATATTTGTGGTGAAGGAAAGCTAATAGCTCGACTGAAGATACTGCACAAATTATCCAGTTTTATAGGGAAAAGATTAGACTGAATCAATTTTATGCTCTGAAAAAAAAAAAAAAAAAAAACCACAGAATGACTTTCTCAGTTTCTACTAGAGCCTCTGGAAATCTTTGAATGCTTTTACTGGAAATTTTCTCCAGTAATAGCAAGTGAAAAACAATTTAGGAGAATAAAATGGATTGACACAGCATCAGTTGCCAGATAAGTTTTTCCTTAGTACCTTAGGAAACTGGATATTTTTCTCAAGAACAATGTAAAATAAAGAAAGAGGATTTAATTTAGGTTGTTTGGGTTTGCTTCTGAAACAGAAAACAAAAACTGTTACATAATTTTTTCTTACAGTGAATGTAATATTATTTAGCTTTGTGTGTGTATGTAGGGGCAGGGGGAGGGAAGGTGTTTCTTTACCACATCTGATAAGAAATGTTGGAATAACTCTAGAATAACTTTGGCCTAAATCTAGTAACTTGGACCTTCATCTTTATTCATATCTCATTGTCATTCCAAAAGATGAGAACTGTATGATGTTAGAAGCCTAGTTTTGTTACCTAAACCTTTCTGGTATATTTAGAAAGGTTTTGCTTCAGGTTTTACTGCTGCCTTTCATTTTTGTTTCCACTTTTATTGCATTTTTTTTTTTTTTGCACTTGTTTCTTTGTTTGATTTACTTCTAGTTTTTATTCTTCCACATTTCTGTAACTATGGTCAGAATAAAGGTCATTAAGGTAATTAAGTTCAAAAACAACACAGAAGGGAAAGGTAAAAACTTGAAAAATTCTGATGTTGTTCATATTTCATCAACAGCAAAGGAAGGAAAGAAATGTATATAATGTGGCTTATTAAGAGTTTGGACTGGGCAAGACTTATTTTTATAACTACTTTCAAAGGGGAACTCTCAAGTTCTCAACTGCCAGCCAGAGTTAGTAAATTAACAATGCAATCTTGTCTTGGTGGTATCACAGAGACTGCAGTCTTCTGAATATGCCATTTTTAACACTCAAAACCTATAATTTGCCCTTCATGGTGTAAGAAACTATGGGATAGGTTGGGAAAGAGATGTAAGTGCTGCACAGCTGTGCAGCACCACATGTAGTTAAAGTGGGAGCTGTAGCTGAGTTAGGTCCCCCAGTTACTCTGCAGTGTGAAAAGAGGGTGAAGAGTAGATGCCTCAGGAGGGAGCTCAGCCATGTGTAGGCTGTGTGGAAAGATGCCTACCCACTGTATAACTAGCTGAAATATGCAAGTTCTCCTTATCTTGTTGCATGATTGTCTTGTGATGGGTGTCCTGGTGAACAGGGCCAGGCTCTCACTTTCTGTGAGAGACTGAAATGTTGATGGTTAACGGCTCACACAATTGGCCATTTGCAAAACAGGGGGTGCTTTGCTGATGATGTGAAAGGTAACCACCCAGGGGAAGAGAGGGTTCACACCCACTACCAGGGGCTACAAGCTGGGTTTTGAGCCAGATAAGGGAAAAGGCCAATAAGAAGCAGATCCTGTGAGGTGGGATGGTGCTTTTCAATATGCCAGTGTCCTTCCTTACGTAACCGGGTCAGTTAAAAACTCCCTTCTCGTGTCTTAGAAGGTACCATAAACCATCAAAGACCCCCTAAGAGACTTATTTCTAGGGCCTTCCACCAGGGAACTGCACCACATGATCCACAGTGTTGCATTAGACAGTGTAAAACTCCCCTGCTAGGGGAGGTACCTGGATGCCCCATGTAAACCTAAACATATATTAACCCATTGAACTCTTGGTTTCATGGGCTTCCCTCACCCCCGACAGATAAGACTGAGACCATCACAGTCTAAACAGAAAAGTTGCAAATTATTAGTAGACTGCAAATTTAAACACAGAGCAGATGACTACAGAATATGATGGATTATTAACAGAGTTGTATAAATAAAAAAATAATTTTTTTTTAATAGACGCAATTTGTAAGAGCAGGAAGAGGAATCGCTATGTAAAATCCCACGGACTAGTTTCATATATAGTATACAAATATACCTGTCCTTTCTGACCTTCAAATCTATGAATCTGTGAGAAATTGTAAAAAAAAACAATAAATTTGAACAAACCTATAATGCCAGCTTAACTGAGATGAATTTTCAACACCTATTTCCTCAAATCAGTATCAGTCCTACATGGTTCCCCTTCCTCACACAGATATATTATAATTTAAATAAATTTAATCAATTTCTGACTTAGAGCAGTGTTTTAGCATAAAGTTAAGCATAAATCTGGAGCGATTTCTTGTTCAGACAAGAGGAACTCTTACTACAAAGTTAATGTATTTCATCTGTAACCATTGCTTGAGGCAGAAAGTACAGGCATTGATTAGTAGCTTGCAGTGGAGCCACACAATTCTACTTCAGTGGAAGAAAAATTAGCATTTTTCCTTTTCAGAAAATATAGTTTTATTATGTGAATGACAGTTTCAGAAATATATCTGATAGAAAAGAAAGAATCACTGCTAAAGTAGATTGACACTACTATAATAAAAGCAGGAAATAATAATTTGCTTTATATGTGTATTCATGTATATACACACACAGCTATATATAAGCAAATATAGATACTGATTTTATAGTGGGCCTTTGCAATAACAAAGATGGAACCTAAGGAATAAAATTTCAAAATTAATGACCTTCCTCTGATTTCTCTTCTGTAATTGAAGAGTAACTGGAGGGGCAATGAGCTTGAGCATCACAATCTGGTCAAAACAGAGGAGGAGGATTTCTTGAGATACTGTAATAACACACTTACGAATATAATAAATGTTCCTGAAAATAATCTTAGAATAAACCATTAAAAATCAAAATGAAATTATTCTCTATTATCTTTGTAGTTTTGAACTATTGAACTGGAATGAACTATTTGAACTGGAATTAAAAGAGCTGCAAAACTGTATCTTGCAGTGTATTTTTACTTACACTTATTTTCTTTTAAGTTTTTCAAGTGTGAACATTTTATAGACAAAATACTTCCACAGTTCCAGAAAGAAATAAGCTTGTCTTCGGGTTTTAGCAAGACTGTTCTCATGTACTTGCTCTCCTATGTACTACAAAAAATGTGCCTTAGCTAAATAAAAAACTATATTGCACATTGCTTTGTGAAAAAATTCTGACCACATTCATAAATTCACTGCTTGCAGTTCCGTAATGGTGTCAATCATGGCTGAAAAATAACTGAAGATGGAATGGCTGCATATCATCCATATTTCTAATGCTGTTTTTCAACAGGCAAGGCAATTTCTTTTTTTTCTCCTTTTAATTCCTAGACGTCAGTTCCTAAACTTGAGGGCCTATGGCACTGGCTGCTAACAACTCACTAGTAGACAGTGCTCATCTTTATCAGTGAATCCAAACTGATTTTCAGGTTTTCACTGATTAGTAACTTTTTCCATGCCAATGATGTATTTCTACATTACTAGCATTGACCCACAATTTGACACGAAGCATAACACAGATATATATATATAAAAAAATTTAGAATAATAATTTTCAAGTTTAACACACTTGAAAATTTGGCCTTAGCTGATATGTGATATTTTCACTTTTTACTCACTAAATTAGTAAGGTGAAAGAAAATGTCTTACCATATAGAGCATTAGCTAAGGCTTGATGCAGTCAGTTCTCCAGGGGTGTAGAACCCAAATTAACTAGGAGGCTGTTATGATGCATCTGGACCCTGTCTCCCACTCTCCCCCTCCCTCTTACCATAACAAAGTCAGTTACTGAAAGGCCATATTGGGAGGTGGAAACAAGAGCTTCCAAATGTGTTATATTTTTAAAAATTAATGATTTGTATCTCCCTATGGAAATGCTAGACTGTGACAAGCAGTTCTTCAAGAGCTGAATCCTGGAAGGACTCCAGGCTGAGGTCACTACTTTCTTTGTAAATACCAGCCTGCAAAACTGGGAGGTGTTTTACAGTCTATGGTGCTGAAAAATGTATCTATCTTGGCAATTTTTTCTTACTCAACTTTCTGACCTTATTCCTTGCTTGCTCTTGAAAATTATCACATATACATATGCAGACACACTTCTTTCCAGAGGCTTTTTCCACCAGACAAAAAAAGTAAGAATTATTTTTCTTGAGAGCTACATTTGAAGGCAATTTTTTTTTCAGCTATTAATTATTAACAAAAGAAAACTGAGTTTAGGAAGTTACCATTTCTGTTCCTTCTACTTTATCCCTCCAGAGTACCCTTCTAAATACCTTCACTACAAGCATTAGAAAATGCAAAGATGTAAATTGTAGCCATTGTCCAAGGGATTTGAAGAACTCTCTAGAAACATGGGCTGAATAAAAAAGGAGAATAAGCAGCTGTGCTAAGAAATAAAAGGGAAATACAACATATAAGTCTGAACAGATGCCATTAGCTTGCAGTTCTGATTAACCAGCTAAAAGCAACATCAGTTTATTTATCCATGACAGCATAATATATTCTGGTTAAAAACAAAAGTGAAGTACTGACAAGTTTAGGAGTTGGGCCTCAGCATGTCCTTATGCCCTGTATCTGCTGTTTCCTCAGAAGGGGCCATAAGGGCTGTGGAGGTGCCAGTGGCTGACCATCCCTGATTGGTGCAGGAGTGGCACTGACAACACTATGCCAGCTTACCCCAAGATTCTACTTTTGCTCTCAGTCCCTGTTTTGCACCAAGAAAGGTCAGAGGACATATCTAACAGGGATACAGCTCTGAAAAAAGGCAACAGAAGCAAGCTGGCGAGGGAAATGCAAAATGGATGATCTGCTTTATTGAAGATGGGTATGTGAGGAATGGAGGATGAGTTGTTGGTGTACAGATAACTAAAGTTAAACACTGTCATTTCGATTTAGGCACTGTTGAAAGAGAATGCCAAAGAAGTGCAATACCAATAGGAAGGGTGTAGGACATTATTAAAAACGTGGTAATAGAGAAGATGTGTGGTCAGAAATTTTTCTTTTTTTAAAATAGATTCCTGACAGTGGAATAACTGCTGTGATTTCATTTTTTCTTAGTCTGTATTCCAGGTGTAATTTAATGTGTACATAAGGATGTTTTAACTTCTTTGAATATGATCACTAAGTTTTTTCAAAACAAAACAAAACACCCCCAAACTGAAATGTAGTTCTGAAAAAAGCAAAGACCCTAATCAGTTTGTAAAATTTTAGCTTCCTTTCAAACTTTAATTACTCTCTGCTACAGATGTGCAGGCATTAAGAGATAACAAATAATTATAAAAGATTCAGCTAGTATGCCAAGGTAGTTCTCTTGAGGCATGATGGTTTATTGTTTACTAATGTCACTGTAGATCAAAGGAAAATGTTTCAAACTCTCTTGCACAGTGTAAGACATTGCATATGGAAATCAGATGGTACAAGTTACTCTCTTGGAGTTCCCTACCATGAACAACTAAAGTCTCATAAGAGATACATTAGGAGAGATTTCTATACTTGCACATGATGGAACAGAGTTTCTGGCTGAGGACATGTTTATTGAATTAATTCCAAATTGAAGCTCTATCCACAGATTAACAATCTCTCAAACCCCAAAAAGCGACAAAGCATCAGCATACTCATTACTCATATTGAACAAAAAAAAAAAATCATCAACTGCCACAGCAGCATTAACCCAGGAGCTTGTCAGAAAGTGCCCAGACTCCAGTGTACCACTGAAAATGGACGTACATCCCCTGGCAGAGTGAACAGTAGTTTCTGGCCAGCTGTACCCAAGCTGGAGCCTGTACCATATCCACCGTCTCACCTGTTTAGGAAGGTGAATACTTCAGGCTGAGCACAAGCACATGAAGGCAAGTGCATGAAGGGTGGGAAACAGGAATGAGTGTGAACAGCAGGACTGAGGCATGAGATGGAGGAGTTGGGAGGTATAGGAAAAGCAGTGATATGCAAGGGAGGAGCTAACTGATATTTGAGCTGCGCACCCCAGAAAGACAGTCAATCCCAAATTAACTACAGATGATTTAGCCTCAGTTCTGGATTAAATACAACATGGGGAAAAGGCTCTACAACTGATTCAGTAAAGAGCTAGCTTAGGTCAGATAAACTTAAGCAATGCTCGCAGAGCATGGTGTGAACACAGTTGTGTAATTTCTGGGGCCAGCTCAGCAGTACAGTGCCTTTCAGGAACAGCCTCAGTTAATGAGACCTGATGAGTCTCACCTGACTGAATACAGAACCACTTACCTGTTCCTGCATCTGCTCCCCAGCTTTATCTCATTTAAAACAGCTTTAATGAGCCTATCTGCAATCAAGACACCTCCACAATATTGCAGCACTATGAGCATCTGTGTATGTATGTGCACGAGAGAGAGGTGAGAGCCAAGACTCCATTGTTGGATATTCCATATAATTTTCTTGAAAAAGGCATAGCAAATTTGAAACAACTTCATGGAACAGCCTGAGGATACCTGTACTAATTGTCCATAATTTATTCTTGCAAGTATTTCCTATGAGTCTTATTGGAAGAATATTTTCAAAAAATTGTTCGGTGTTTCAACTTCAAAGTCCATGTTTAGCCAGGCTATTGCTCACAATTTGCTGTTACCAATCCTTCTAGCTACCTGATGATTTATTTTGATGGTGGTCTTCACTAATTCTACCAGGAAAAAAAAGTATCTGAAATGTAGATATGTATGCACACATGCTCTCACACACAGATATATATAGAAGTAATATAAATTAGTAGACAATATTTGCATAAGGACTATGACCCATCACAGGGCGTCCTAGTTAGAGCAGCCAGGACCAGTTCATCACTGTGTGGGTGTAACCCAAACTGTGTATTCTACACCCTCTGTCATTTCCCAGGAACTGGTAACAATAGACCATTTTCAGCAGCTGCCCAGAGCACACCTGACCCCTCAGGCTATAAGCTGGGTGTTAAGAATCCTTTGAGATAGGAGGATGTTCCTATCCTCACACCAATAACTCAGGTGTGATAACTCCCCTCCAGGGAGACATTAGCACCTCCATACCCAGCCTGAGGGGTCATGTCTGCTAATGGGCCATCAAGGATTCCAAAATATCTCACGACTCACAATCGTCTATTGTGGAACTTCCCGCCGTGGGGGAGGTACTGGGCATTCCCACTCCAACCTGAGTGTATATAATCTTGGAGTCTTGGGACTTCTGGGCCCACTCATCAGATCCAGAGGAGAACCAGAACCTCCACCAGACTACGACCAGCACTCTCACCAACAAGTCTCCTTTTCCTTTTGCTTTGGACTCAGGGGGACCATGTGGGGCTCAGCACGGGGGTCAACGAACACCATTCTGTTTGTGCCCCAGGGTGCTGGGTTATACATCTGGGTTTTGTGGGTTAAAACCAATTGTTTGTCCATATAATTATATTTATTGTATTATTTTTATTAAATTGTAATTCTGATTTATAATCTCTTGGGTTGGGTTCATTTCTCCTGCCAGTTTACCTTTAAATCAGCACGGAGACCCTAAATATCATTTTTGTTCTGTTATCCACTGTGTTTGTTATCCCTATGGCTCATTTCTCTTCTGCAATGTTATACAAGATGGAGATTGTTTCTGCAGATGCTCTAAAGTTTGTAATCTTATTTTGTCACAATATTTTCATCCAAACAGAATAAAACAGTCACTGAAACTTTTGAAGTGATAGTCTGAAAAAAAAGGTTTATTCTAGCACTAATTCTTATGTTAACAGCTTCAAGGCAGAAGGTCTCTGTGTAAAAGACAATAAACAAACAACACTAACTTTGTTATTGGTATGACACTGTTCTTATCTAGCTCAGTATGAATTGTGATGTGACAGCTCATGAATTTCAGCTATAATACTCAGGAACTTGCTCAAGCAATCTCATGGGCATTCGTAGTTATATTTCAGAACCTGCAATGGATGAATGTATCTCACTTCTGAAAGAGGCACAGAAAACTACCCAGGAAATTTTAGGTGAATTATACTGAGCTCATTTCAAGAACATATGATTCAACAATCTTTAAGGAGGGAAAATAGTAATAAGCAACACATCCAACCTTTATCAAGAGTAAATAATAACCAGGCAACGGCATTTTCCTTCATCCAGAGCTTTAAGATTTACCAATAGTGAACAACAGGTGGAAGTCGTGTCTGATGCCCTTAGCAAGGCTTCTGATATTGCCCATGTGATGTTATCACAAGCTAGAAATTTTATTTAAAAGGAAATAAAACTGATGGAAAAACATAACTTGAAGTTATTATATGGGAAGGCAATATCAAGTGAAGCTACATACAGACCTGTCCTGTGTCTATTATCAATCACTATTATTCGTTGATGGAATAGAGGGTTGGATTTTTACATTCACAGTGATGCAAAATCCAACCAGCAGCAAGCACTTGAGAAGTGGAACCCAATTCAAAGTGGCCTGAAAAAAACCTGAGAATTCAATAAGAGTAAAGCACTAAAATAACTAGCTGAAAAAAACTGGATTAACCATCAGAATGGTTTGCAAATGACTGGACAGATGGTCAGAAATCTAGAAACAAGGATAGAGATTTTAAAAAACAGGATTTGTTTAGTCTAGAGAAGATTGAACTGAAGAATCAGCCTTCAAATATATGTGGTTATTGCTGAGAGAGAGTAAACTGTTCCCAATTTTCATTGCGGTGACATAATTAGCTTAAACTGCAGCAGGGGACATGAAGGTTGGAGATAAACATCTTTAGAATGGCAAGGATTGCAAAGTGGTGGGAAAAATTTCTGCAAAGCTACAGAAAAAAACATCTCAAAGAGTAGACAGAAATTGGTCAGAAATTATTTAAGTCTAGTTGATCCTGCCTGAGGCAAAAATCTGGACTGCGCAGACTTTCAAATCTCCTTCAAGCCCTATTTATTATACCTCTCATTCCTTTGTGAGAAAAAAGCCAACCCAACAAGCTATAAAAAACAGAAGGGAGAATAAGATAGAGCCCTATGCTAGTTTATAGCATAATTTTTCACAAAACTTTTTTCACAAAAACATGATCACATGATCCTAGAGCTAATACATTTTTAACTTTTGTTTTGGTTACTTGGTAACAATGGAAAAAGGCAAAACAAGAAGGATGAGAAACAGTACCTGCAGACTGCCTATAATAAGAACACTTACCAAATGATTTCTTTCCCCAAGTTAGCCTATGATATTGAAATCGGCCTCTCTTTATCCTTATAGTTTCTTTGTAGTACGCAGTGCAAAATGGCAGGGTAGCACTTAATATTCTTTATTTTTAATTCTACTAAAAAATGCTGGCCTCAATTTCTTATCTAAGACATAAAGAGCTTGTTTTACTTCAACTGACATATCAGGTTTCTCAGAAATGTGACAGAATAATAGCTATGTGTGCTCTGTAATACATGGATGCAAATTATACAGGAAAGAAAGGCTGTGTTGGTGTTGGGATTCAATCTCTTCACTCTTGTGACAGTACTCAAGAAAATGATATGACGCCGAGCCAGGGGAGATTTAGGTTGGATACCAGGATATCAGGAAAAGGCTCTTCACCCAGAGGGTGGTTGGGCACTGAACAGGCTCCCCAGGGCAGAGGTCACAGCACCAAGGCTGACAGAGTTCAGGAAGCATTTGGACAATGCTCTCAGGCACATGGTGTAATTCTTGGGGTGTCCTCAGCAGGGCCAAGAGTTGGACTCAATAATCCTGATGGTCCCTTCCAAATCAGCATACTCCATGACTCTATGACTATTCTACACTAAAAAATACTTTAAAATAAATCAGATAATTAACCTAATCTAAAAATTAACCCATAAATCATATTCCTGGGTTTTTATTCATAAAACCTGAAGAGTAAGACAGGTCTGTAATCAGGAGTAACACAAACTGCCTATGGGGTGTGGGATTCGTGAGGCTGTGATGGCAGGAGATGTGACCGTAGTGCGCAGCTTCAATCATGCTGCTCTTGCACTGGGACTTGGAAACTGGCCTCCCATAGCTGCCAGAGCTTTTTGTTAAAGGAAGTGCTGGGCTTCTTTAAAGAAGTCAACAAGCATGCAGACAAGGATGATTTGGTCCAGGTAGGATAAGTACATATAGTCTTTTTTCTAAACTCCTTCAGAAAAAAGTTTTAAGAAACTTGGCAACATTACATAAAAAGAAAGGTTTACTTCTGAATGCATATTTGGTTTAAAGACAGAACAGAGTGGTCAGGAGTATGCTACATTATTTGTAGTAGAAACTAGTTTAGAACAGATTTAAAAAAACATATTTATTTTCATAGCAGATAGTGCATATCTGGAGCTTGCTGCCACAGGAGGTTGTGAGGGCCAAGACAATCAACAGTTTCAGAGAGAGATTAGAAAACTTCATGAACAATAGGCTGAAAAACAGATGCTACAAAAAGTAGGCAGTGATGTCTCCTGATATCCTGAATCCAATGGCTGTGGATGCTAGGGATGGGGCAGTGTGAGAGGAACAGTCAGCAGAAAGCGACCAGGCTATTCCATTCTCCCTCCTCAACCTGTCCTAATGTCACCACCAGAGACATTTTCCTGGGCTAGATAGAAGAATGAAGTCCCATTTGACCCAGTAAAGTACTTATGCTCTCAAGTGTTGTAAGACCTTCTTCTAGTCCTGTTTAAAACCTAATTATTCTTGTACTCATTGTAGTTCTATAAAATACAAATTCTGTAACCTAAAACACTGAAAGATCTCTGGCAAATAGAGAGTTATGTGAGACCCAAAATATTTGTTAAGAGCTATGTGGTCCTCATTTAAATTCATGACAAATCCTATGCAAGATGTTTCTTTTTTTCTAAATTGTAGGGAAATATGTAGCATTATAAATAGATCCTCTTTCAGTAGTAAACAGGAAAAGGGTTTGATTTGTTACTATGTTGGCATAATGTATTATTTACGTTACTAATACAAAATATATTTTCTAGCTGCTGTTAAGAAGAGCCTCCAAATACTTGACTTCTAAATAAATCAAGGAATTAAAATAAAAGTAAACATGATACATATTAAAATGCTTTCCATGTCTGCATCATATTCCAATTATTTAGTCATCACAAATTTCCACTGAAATGAGAAAGTCTGAAAAAGTTGAACTGTTCATGTTGCCTCAGTCCTTTCATCTGAGAATTCAGCTGCATCTCCCTTTAGAGAGTAAAAGGGCATAACTTCTCTATGCCTGAACAGATTGCTCCCAACTAGAGCAAGGGGGAAACAGAGACCGTGTCCCGACTCCTTGTTGCAGTTGCAGCCCTTCTCAGGCAGTGCAATACAAATCTGCTCCTCACTCAGGCAGTGCAGCTTGGAAGTTTACAACATATATCGAACCCACTGAATCTAATGATAATGTACAAGATAAACTTCCAGAATAATAGATTTCATAGGACACATTTCAAACAAGTAATAAGCACGTAACAACAAAGGAAAGGCTGAAAATAGGTCTTTTCACTTGGTTCTTACACAGACTGGTTTAAAATCAGTCTTCTCATGTTTATTCTCCCTAAATATTCAATATTCCATATTTAGTGATGTTCTTAGAAGGAAAATATGACTTTCTTCCTGACTCACTCAAATAAAGAGCTCTGTATTGGGAAAGACACGCATATTCTCTTATTAACTGACTTGTTATTCCTGTTCATCACTCCTGAACTGTGCAAAGAAGCCATTATCACGAAATTACAGTCTACAAAATGCATAGAATAAAAACTAAGGTGATTTGAATGGACACAAAACAACACATTATATCCACAATGCATGTTGAAAGCTTTATTAAACAAAGTTGTAAGGAAAGTCACATATCTTCTTCCTCTCTTAGCTGTCACTTTATCTGTTTCATATGCTCCATTACCTCTGCACAAGCCCAGGAGGTGTTTGCACGTAATAATAGCATTTCATTCTTGATTGAATTTTCACTGAGTGTTTCCTGCATATTATACACACATATGATTTTGCATTTTATTGCCCCTAAAAACGTATTGTGAGCCCCATGCAATATTTTGGGAAACATACCTTTGAACCACATTTTTTAAAAGGATATTTTTAGTTCCCACAGATGCAAAGACACTTTCTTAAGTTCAAGAAATCTTTCTGCAGTTCTTATTCCTGAAAGGGGCATAATTATGATGCACAGTGCATGTTTGTTGTCATTTTGAAACTGCACACCAAAGTAGCCGTTGCAAGTAGATTAATCTCTGAACAGATAACAGTCTGCTCTTTGCTGGTCAAATGGTTTGGAAATCTAAGATAACATGTCTAACATTTCACTAGCAAGAAACATACAATCATTTGTGCTACGATCTGCCCCAATTTTGTGTCTAAGAATAAGAATTACAAATGATTTTGTCATTGCTCAGTGAGATATGCCAGGAATTTGTGTTGCAGCTGAAGTATGATCAAGACAAGTACCGCATGTTAGGGTTTGGTTTTTTTGTAATAGAATCTACAGTGCCTAAATAATTTGTAAAGAGATATGAAGACAAGATCCCTGCCCTTCAGTTTACAAGCTTCTTCCCTAAGAACTCTTGTAAAAAATCTCCACAGTATACAGGTTACCAAAACTGACAGGTATCAATGGTAAATGAAAATACTGCAGAAAGGATGACAAGAATAATAAAAATCTCTTTATTTAGATGATAAAATTAAATGTATGATTTGTTACACATTATAATCCTACATTTTCAGAGCCAGTGGGTATATAAGCCAGCAAAATTTCAAGTGTGTTCTGAATGAATACATTTTCTTTCCTTTTTGTACATACTATGGTCAGGAACATAAAATCAGTAAAGGTAGACCAAAAATATCTGGGAACACCTTTTTTTCCCCCTTTTCCTGTGAAATCGTATAGGCACACAGCCTTGCCTCTTTCATTTCCCTATTAAAATAACAAAACAAAGCAAAACAAATTAAAAAAGTCTACAATTTCACGAACAATTCCAAAGTACTGAGTTTTCTTTGAATTGTAAAATGAAACCCAGCTAATATGCTTCGAAATATTACTCCTTTCTGTCCCATAACTGTAACATCAGGAGTGCAAATTTAACCAGATTTCTATCATGGAGCTCTTAATTTTAAATAATGTTTTGGGATTTTTTTTGTGTCATTAATTTTAAGTGACAGAGTTGTCTGTGTTAAACCATATCAAATTAAGAAAGTGAAGCTTAAACATTAAGAATTTCTGTATTGAAAAATTTGAAGTCTTTAACCTGTATCACACTCCACACAGATACTCGATGACCTCATCAAAACACAGATGGACAATCAATACAAAAATGTCTGCATTTTTAAGATATGTTTAAGACTGATGAAATAATTTGAGAGAGAGAATTGGATATTAACAAATATTAAAAAGTATGCTAGAGCATTTCAGAAGTGTACTTTCCTGGATGGCTAGTAATGGGGCAGACAGAATTGTGACTGTATCTGTTAAATCTTACATTTCTCAGTGAACTTCTCATGAAAAGTACCCTTCCACTTTGATGTGGACACTTGACTTTATCTAAGCCACTAAAAAGAAAGTTCTTATCAAATACAGTATAAAGAAATTGGTCTGAGAAAATGCTGTGGAGTTACTCCCATCTTTCATTACCGAGCTTACTTTACTTCAGTGCAGACCGTAAAATAAGAACTAAAAACTAGTTTTAACATTTAACTTCTGTGGTGCTTAGGAGTTATTTCTGAATTATTTCAATTTATTTCTTTCCAATTCCTTTTTTCTTTTCTTTTTCTTTCCCTACCTGGAATACTAGAACACTAGCAGACAGAATACTAGCAGCAGGGTGCTGCCCAGGAACAGTATGGTATGGTCAACCCTTACAGGAACTGGCATCCTCTATGCTGTGTCACCTTCCTCACAGTGCACCCCTCACAGGGAAAATTTAAATAAATTTGGAAAAGAAAGGAAAGAAATACAGAGGTATATTGAAATGAAATCAGAATATTTCCAAGGAGAAGAATCGCTAGCAAAGCATTAAAATGAAAAGATCATAATTTTCTGTTGAGTATTGTGAAAAAGTGCTTGTTTTCACATTATTTTCAATAATCCATTACAATTCTTTTGATGTCCAGGAAAGTGCAAATGAGTCCTGCTGTTCATTCTTTTTCTTTCAGAGATAGTACTAAAAAAATACTCTGCTATTTATACATTTTTTGTGATAATTACAGTGAAAAAGTCTCATTATGCAATGGTAGTAGAATAAGAGAAAGTTGAAAATAATAACTAAATGGTGATTTACCCATCATTTGAAAAAGGTATAAGAATCATTTATCCTACATATTGTTAAATGGCATCCCTGAAGACAATCCTACAGCAAAGCCTAACAATGAGCATATAGCTCATGCACTTCAGAAATAGGCATAGAATGCAACATGCAGCCAAGAGAACACATTTCCTGTGAATCCTACAGTGAAAATATCCTAATTTTCTCAGAAGAAAAAGAAAAATAAATATGCCTTGTATTCTACACTAAGAGATCTCCAAAGATTGTGCTGTTATTTTAATTAAGATTTGTGATTTTAAGACTGGCTAATGAAGGAATTTCAAAGGAATTGGTTAATGAGCACCCAAGGAAATTACATGCATGGTTCCCTCAGATTCCACTGACAATTCTGGCTTATGTATAAATTATTCTAACTATTACATAAAATTATTAAATTAATAAAAAAATCCTCATAATCAAACAACATATGAATCTCACCTTGATGAGAAATATTGGAAAATAATTTAATTAAAAAAAGAAACTAATATACAAAATGAACCAACATGACTGAATAGAAGTTTCAATATGCAAGATTTTCCTTAATCAGCATATTTAGTTAGAAAATTTCAAAGAAAGATACTTGTTAGATATCATTGTCAGAAGGTGAGTGATGTTTGACCCAAAAACTTCTGCAGTCTATCAGGAAAAGGAGGAAGTGGGGGAGGGGAAGTCAGTGATCTTGAACTTGCATATATTAATCTAGATAAAAATCAAGAGCATTTCTATCTTACAAATCTTTCTCCTTCACTGAATTTGTGCACTTCACCAATACAGACCTTTATACAACTCTGTCTTAAAGAAGATAAACTAAGTCTTGTAAACTTTTTCAATTCAACACTTACACTTTTCCCTGCCCTTTACTCTCCACTCTCTTCGTCCATCCTTCGTGTCTTCTCTTAACCATAATCATAAGAGCAGTGAGACAATTTCAGCTGCTTTTTCCCTAGCTCAGAACAATGATATAAGTCCTGCTGAAATTACTTATAAACATGCAGGTTTTTCTATCGATATACGTCTTATCAGTATTATGATTTAAGTGCACAAACCCCCACTAATTCTTTTTCTGTCTTCTGTCTTTAAATCAATCTTATCAACAATATCTGTTGTGGATTATTATTTCAGGTGTGTATAGGTCTGGAACATGCAGTTTAGCACAGGTAAGCAGAAGTGCTATTTTTGAGTTCTGTGATGGTTTCAGTCTAGGCCTTCTTGGAAACCAGCTTGTAACCAGGAAGGAACTAGGAAGGTGACCAAGGAAGTATTCCATGCTATTCCTTTACGTAACCTAGGGTATAAATAAGGCATTGATAAGATAGTTTGCTCTCTTCCTTTCCGGCGAGGTTCGAGAACGGTGGGTCCCTGTTTCGGTCGGGCTTATCTGGAGCCGAGGCCCACAGTGACTGCTGTTATCTGCCACCCGTGAGGGGAGAGCCAAGGGCCGTGTCTAGCCATCCTGCCTGTTCGAAGGGAAGTGGTGAGATTTTTGCTAATTTGCCTTCGGCTGGTTGTTTGACTTGTGCGGTCCTTGCCCCTTTTTGTCCTTCTCCCTTCCCTTCCCCCCTTCCCCCCCCCCCCGGTGTGTGGTATTCTCCTTTTGTGTATCTGTCTCATATGTAAAACATATATATATATATATATATATATACATATTTTTGCTATAGCTTTGGCTGCTTGTTTCTTTTTTCTCTTTTCCCTCTCTGGGAGGCGGGTCCTCGTTGTCGAGTTTCGGGGGACTTGGCGGGAAGCCAGCTCGAAACTTGCACAACATTTTTGGTGTCAGGAGTGGGATAACACCAGACCCAACATACATATTACAGTCATTTCCCAGAATGCCACTTGGCTGTGTTCATTCCCAGTTCCCAAAGATCTTCCCTCTGACTAGCACAAAACTGCATGGGAGATCCTCTTTAGTAAATTAATACTGAATTTACGAATTTTACGTCCTCTAAATTAGTCAAGGAATACAAAATACAAGTGGCTGAACCAGTTGGTTTTGACTGACTCACAGAACTTTGATGCTAGGCTTTCACAGTTACCATCTAATAACCACAGACATAAATTGATTCCCTAGCATCCATATTCTTATTCTTTATCACATGTTTAATGACAGGTCAGGGTGGGGGTAGCCCCAGAACAAAATCACATTACCAGCAAACAAACTAATAATTTTTATGCATTCTGATGCACTATCAATTCTTTGCAAAACACAACCACTTTGTCAGAGCTGAACCCCACATCTGAATGTTATTATAGGAATGTGGCACATCTACCAGTTTTCATCACAGAAATATTGTGCCATATGGGCCACATATGAAGGGGTAGAAGGATTTTATAACAACATTTAAAAATGCTTTCAGTGCTGATCATGATGCACAGAAGAAATTTAAGACACACTGATTAGATAACAGAAAGGAAAATAGTCACATACAGAATCATAGAATCAGCTGGGTTGGAAGGGACCTCTGAGTCCAACCCTTGATCCAACACCACCGTGGTTACCAGACCATGGCACTAAGTGCCACATCCAGTCTCATCTTAAAAACCTCTAGAGATGGAGAATCCACCACTTCCCTGGGCAGCCCATTCCAATGCCTGATTACCCTCTCTGTAAAGAATTTCTTCCTAATATCCAACCTAAACCTCCCCTGGCGCAGCTTAAGACCATGCCCTCTTGTCTTACTGATAGTTGCCTGGGAGAAGAGATCGACCCCCACCTGGCTACAACCTCCTTTCAGGGAGTTGTAGAGAGTGATGGGGTCTCCCCTGAGCCTCCTCTTCTCCAGGCTGAACAGCCCCAGCTCCCTCGGCCTCTCCTCATAGGACTTGTGCTCGAGTCCCTTCACCAGCCTTGTTGCTCTTCTCTGGACCTGCTCCAGCACCTCAATATCCTTCCTGAGCTGAGGGGTCCAGAACTGGACACAGCACTCCAGGTGTGGCCTCACCAGTGCTGAGTACAGGGGCAGAATCACTTCCCTGGTCCTGTTGGCCACACTGTTCCTGATACAGGCCAGGATGCCATTGGCCCTCTTGGCCACCTGGGCACACTGCTGGCTCATGTTCAGCTTCCTGTCGATCCAAACTCCCAGGTAGGTCCCTTTCTGCCTGGCTGCTCTCCAGCCACTCTGTCCCCAGCCTGTAGCCCTGCATGGGGTCAAAGTGCAGGACCCGGCACTTGGCCTTGTTGAACCTCATCCCGTTGGAATCAGCCCAACTCTCCAGCCTGTCCAAGACCACCTTCTACTCTAATTAGAAACTACTGCAACTCCTTTTTTTTTTTTTCCCCAGAGAAGCAAAGTGTCAAACTGTTCTGTTAAAACATCAAAAAGGAGCCACTTTGAGCACAAAACCACAGATTTTCACTTTACTACTGCTAATATTAGATCATTACTTTTCTGTGGTTTTGTTTTGGGGGGTGGGATTTTTTTAATACTAAAACTTGGAATTGTGGCATTCAGGGGTGACAAAAGAGATGGTGGGTAGAGGTGAGAGACAGAGAGAAAGCAGGGAGTTTTTCAGTGTCCCAAAGGAGTAACATCACAGCCTTTGGTCTGGATATTCAGGAGCTTATTTTTGCTCATGGATGGTAGGAACTGGCTGTTTCACATTATAGGAAAATTACTTGGTTGGCAGGGTTGTGCCAGGAACTAACTGGGGACAATCACAGAGTTGCTTCATTCCTAGAGGAACGTTCTGGCTGTCATAGAGATATTTTCCAGTAGAAAACTGCTCCACAAGAAAGGTAGAGATGAGTCAGACCAAATGTAGGTAGGAATCTATCTATACCTGAGCTTGTCACTGAGCATATATTGAGAGAAATAAGCCATTCCTGGAAGAATTTCCTGTCACCTATTGCAACCATCCACTTTGGAAACAGGCAGACTAAAACACAGATGTGCCAGTTTCCTTCTATGGAATTCAGAGATAACATACATATACATGAGTATTGGTCAAGTTGCTAATCAAGTTAGAGTATTTGAATTTCAGGTAACTATGATCTCCTCAATAATAAATCAGACTGTATCTACACAGAGCTACAAAATCCTCAAATGTTATCTAAATTTTTTTAATGCTTTTTGCTCACAGAGAAAAAAAGTCATGTCTAGAAATCAATTACAATTATTGAAATTTTTCTGATGGCTCTACTTTGAAATTTTGTTAGCTCTATACTTTTTTTTTTTTAATTAATCCTTATTTTTTCTTCTTAAGCAATTTCCACATTCCTGTTATAAAAAAGCAAGGCCAGATGCATGAGATGCTGAACAATTATAATGCTCTCTTGCATTACAGCATCTTTCCAGTGTTGACTCCATTACTAATTTCCACTTCAATTGATTCTTTTTTAAAAGGAAATCTACCCAAGATTATCATTGCACTTTAATAGTTTGGATCAAAGAGCATTTATTAAAAATTTGTAATCTATTTTTAAGATTTGACATTAGTGAAATTTTAATATCAGTAGTCATTAACAAATTAGCACTGCATATTTGGGATAGTTATACCCTACCTAGTTATTTAAGCACAGAAAAACGAACAGTAAACATTACATGTTTTTCTTCTTTGGTGGATCACTTTAGTTCATACTTTGTTACCCTAAATGGTCTTCCTACCTTTTATCTACTATTTCTGATTGCACATTTTACAATAATCCCATAAGAAAAACAGAAATAAACATTATCTTTCATATTTTTGTACTTCTGTGAGTAGAACACAACTACAGTTACAGAGTTACATATAAGTGTCTAACAGGAAAACTTTTCTTGAGCTAACAGAGTAGATATTTGAACTGCGCGAACCCCGGTGCAAATTCCACGTTTAACAATTCATCTGGAGAATTTGACAAATCCAGAAGCATGAAAAAGGAAGTTGAGAGCGGGCTGAAGTGACTAAATCTCATGTGAAACACATTTGACTGCACAAAATCTTTCACATGTGCACCTGAACATTAGGAGTGCCACGGTGATAAGTTAAATTGATCTTTTAGCTCAGTAAGAGCAATGGTCCACAAAAGCAGCGGAATACAGTTCTGGGAATTGATTTGTTACCTTGCTTATTATATTAGCTGGCAACAAAGAGAGATGACAGACTGGAGTAATGTGAAATGGCCCACATTTACTACAAAACCAGTTTCCTTTTAATTAAGTCCTCCTTCAGTACTTGATTGTATGAAGAGCTGAATTCTCTGTTTCAATTTGGAACAATACTTTAATTTCTCTTTCTTGAGGAAAACACAGTCTTATCACTTTTACTAGTAGCACTTTCATATTTCAAACTCCATGTGCATTCAGTCATTTTCTAGGATATCATTGCAGTAGTAACCTGTAAAGTTATTATTCTGTCTATTTACATGGTAAATTTGTTGTCTGCTTATATGAAGGTTTGAGATTTTATTTTTGAAGTAATGAAGGGATTTTTTTCTATATCAAACAAAACAAAACCAAAAAAACTTACAACCCCATCCCACCACCATCCCTAACTAGTAAAAGGAGAAGAGAGTCTTGAAACGCTAGAATCTAACATTTCTTCAACGTGTTGTTCATCATTAACAAATGACATCAGCTCTTAGAGGTGTTAGGAAAAATCAGACATTTTGTCCTTATCTTCTGCATACAAAATTCAATTTAGTAGAAATAAAAGGAGAATATATGGAAGAAAAGATGAGCCAAAGGGGACTCCAGGCAGCAGCAAACAGGTCTGTAATGTTCCACAAATGTGAAGAAGATGGGGGAAGGGAGTAAAGATTAGACACATTCTGACCACAGCTTTCTCTCTCCTGAATCCCCCACATAATGCCAGCTTCCCAAGACATGCAGTTCTGTCTCCCACTATTTGCCTCTCTTCCCCCAACCATAAGAACTTACTGTTCATTCATCTTAAATCTAGTGACAACACATGCGTAGTGGTGGGTCACATGAAGAAATCAATATGTATAATGGTAAGGGAATGGAGACAAATTTTCAAGAACCCTGTGTTCCCCTCCAAAAAATATGCTTTTATGCCTCTCTTAGAGTGTTTTTATAAATTTTCCCTTTTTACTTGTAAGTATGTCTACATAGCATAAAATTTAAATATTGCAGTGGAGCTTTAGTGAGCTAAGATGTCTGTCTCCTTACATTTGAGTAAAGTACTTATTTGAGTAGTTTTCATTACTTAACTTGAGTGTTATAAAACAATATACACACATATATCAACAGAGGAGTCTCCATGAGAGCTTCTCTAAGTGCAAAAAATTATTATAGTATTCTACTGGGAAAAGAGAAAAAGGAATTCCAAGAATTTGCCTTACTGCAATAGAGCTAACTTACCAGAAACTAGTTATTTAACACATCTCACAGCTTAAAAAAAGATAGTGATATTTTTTTAAACAATCCCTTCATGAAAAACGATGAAAATGACACTGCTGGCTGCTCTGTCTCAAGAGGGAATTGTCCATCTGCTAGCAACTCCCTGAATCTATATAATTATTAAGATGTGTTTATAGAAGTATCAGAGTACCCTTGGCACATTGAGAAACCAATAGAGCACATTTCAAGATTGTAGATTTTTTTAGTTAAAATTCTGGGGTCATTTTCTTTTCCACATAAAAGAACTGTGTTTCAAGATCAGCTTCATTAGGAAGCTCTGCTGGGATTTGATGTCTTTATTTTCTTACAGAGGAAAACTTATTTCTCTAAGAAGAGCTCCATCTCCTCACAAATAAAATGAGCAAATATACAATTGTTCCCCCTAGTTTTAATTTGCATTTTATGATTACAACTAGATTGGAATTTTATACATTGCATCATTATTTAGAAACAGGCTGCTTTTATATTTCCCACAATTTCTGAATAAAACTAAAGCCACTTTTAGATTTTCTTGTTACTACTGCTAATAACGCATATTGATAAAAAATATAGGACCCTAAAACTTGTGTAAAACAGATCCTCACAACTATTTAGAAATAAAAAGATTTTCAAAACTTTATCAGGACCCAGACCTTAAAGCAAATCATATCTGAAGTGAGAGTGGTACGAAGCAGGGTATAAAGCCATGTTTTCCTTCCTTTAAAGTGTGTTTCATTGATAAGGTATAGAACACAGAATCCTGTTATTTGAGAGTAGCATTCATATATAATTACAGAATAACTTATGTTGGAAGGGACCTTTGGTGATCATCTTGCCCACCTACTGCTCAAATGGGGCCAAATTCAGTGTCACATCAGGTCACACAAGGCCCTATCCAGTTTTGTGATGAATACCTCCAAGGATGGAGAATCCACAGCACCTCTGGACAGCCTGTTCCAGTGTTTTATTATGTTCATCATGCACATTTTTTATCCTAATATTTCATCAGAATTCCCTTTGCTGCAGAATGTCTCTGTTGCCTCTCATCTTTCTGCTGTGGACCTTTGAGAAGAATTTGGCTCTATCTTCTGTACATCTGTACATCTTCCCATCTAATGGCTTCAGACAGAAATCAGGTGCCTTCTGAGCTCTCTCCAGGCTGAGCAAGCCCAGATCTCAGCCTCTCCTCATTTACCAAATGCTCTCCTGCCCCTGATCACCTTGGTGGCCCTTCACTGGACTCCCTCCATGTCATTACTACACACTGGACAGCCCAAACTAGACACATAACTCCAGATGCGATCTCACAGGTTAAAGGGGAACGATCACTTCCCTTGACATGTTGGCTAGAGTCTTATTAAATTCAGCCCAGCACCAAGCTAGGTTTTTTTTGCTGGCTGTGCACACATAAAATTCATGAATGTTTAAGAAGTTTTTACACTTTCCAGCACAGCAGGATTTCCCCATCTCCACTCTATGGACAGCACATAACTGTAAACACTCTTTACATACCCATGCTATGTTTGTAGAGGACCCAATGCAGTGGGGTTGCACATACTGGTGCAATGAAAACACACAAAATAAAAGACTGATTTGGATAAAAGAGTAGGTCAGGCAAGGTTCAGTGTTGATGGAATAGGTCATTTATACTTATACGATAGGTCAGACTTAGAAATAAAAAAAAAAAAAAAAAAAAAAAAAAAATTATTGTTGAAAAATGCAGCCTTAGTGAAATGTTCATGCTTCTAGTACTCAACATATAAATAACAAATTACAAGGAGTTGCTACACTTTTATCCTTTCCTTGCTGAAACTAACAGGATGCCAGTTGTATTAATCATGATAATTTATCTTTTCCCAGGAGGTTATTTTTCAGGAATAGGAAGAAAGACCCCAAATTATTACACAATAGGCCAATAAAAGCAAACAGAGGAAAGTTATCTTTGGGCACAACTGTCGTATTATTTTTTGTTTAGATGGTGATCTATAGTCTGACTGAAAACTAATTGAAAAATGATGAAAATATCTCTTTTACTTCAATGACTTAAGAATCAGACCCTTGGAGGTACAATTTTTATGCATTTCCTAGTGATTAACATTATAGAAAAATAAAAAAAAATAGATGTTAATCACTCTCCAAAGACAGTGTTTAGACAGCTTTTTTACTGTTGCAGAAAACAAATATACTCTAACATACTGTAATGAGCTGGCCAAGCTAGTTTAGAATATCAGCTGTCTTTGTGAGCAACAAAGTATTAAAAAAAGAGTCTCCTGACACATATTCTATATCCCTTGAGGTCCAATTTTCAGACTAATAGACTTCTTTTCTTTTTTTTCCCCTTTGCCTTTAAATACTCAGATTTCCAAGCCCTCTAGAACATCCTGCTGCATTTTCTAACCTTTAGAAACAAGCTTGAAGGCTGACAGACTTTTTTCCTTTGCCTCTACTCTACAAAAAACCAAAAACCTTTCAGTGAACAAATCTGGTGGTTCCAATTTTTTCTAATATATTTAAAAATCTGTTCATTTATAAGGTTTTTTAGTTCACTTCAAAAACTGAAACCAGCCTTGCAGTACTTCTCATAACTTAGATTAAATTTTAAAAATCTCACATCATGACAGTATAAAATAAGAATTCTGCTAGATACCCCATGTAAAATACAACAAAAACAACACCCTGAAATACACATAAAATAATGATAGTTCCTCCTGAGTGAATATATCTTATAGTGAAATTCATAGAGGTAAAGGAGATTTTGCACGCCATTTAAGCCATAAGGTCATATGTAGGGTTCTGCTATCAGAGAGGATGCACAAAAATGGTAATGAATCATCCAACATGCGGTAAATCCATTTCAGCTCCAGCCTTGCTTTGGGAGATTGTTTATCCTGGTCCAACAGTAACCCAGGGAATGTCTGCAATTGTGTATTCATATGGAAACAGAAGATCCTAGAAACTTTTGAAACAACCCTCAAAGCAGCATGACAGCCGGGAAGGATGGGGCAAATATGCTCCTGAGGTTTGATTCAGAAAGTGTGAATGTAAATTCCCAACTTACTGGCACCACGCTTGGATTCTGGACTAACAAACTCTTCCCTTTAAGCACATCACATGGACTGGAAAAGGTTCAGCTCCAAGTGTAAAATCTTCTATGATGTTCTTCAACAGTACATTATTGGAAGATGTGCTATGTGGGTCTTTTCGTGCATATTCACTAATATGAAACTTCTTCAAAACTCTGTAGACCTTAAAGTGCACTATCCAAAAAGCTGAGGACTCCACTTTGCCTACAGCTTACACTTCTGACGTAAACTATGTGCACAGATGCAAATGTCTCTGGCTATAACTACAACTTTTCATTCAACACAGGCATATTTAGAATACACTGATTCATACTCCATAATACAGAACTCTAAATTTTAATTTGGAACTTATAGTTGCTTCTGTAATAACAGGATATAAATTTGGAAAACTATATTTTTATTCCCACAACATTTTATGTTGGAAAGTAGTTTCGACATTCTTCTAATCTATCACCATATTCATTGTAAGGTTGCATATGAAAATGCACCTTATAAATGCACCTTATAAATGCACCTTTATAAATGTAAAGTTGTATACTAAAATGTATGGTACACAACCATGGGAAAGGACAGGTAAAAAATCCTCAAATAAGAGGAAGGTAAACTAAGCCCACTCCTTCTTCTGAAATCTGCTAATTGCACAGTTTATATACAAATATTTTCCCTTAATTCTTATTTTAAAATCCATCAGCTGGACAAGATTCTCAACTACTGACAAATCAATTCAGAATTAGTAGTGAAAACATCTCATTCCAGTTTTGTTTGCTTCTCTAACTGACAGATCATCAAACCTACTTTTTTATTTTTTGAGTCATCATGGCTAGGCTTCGCGAACGAAGATTTGGGAATATTTTTTTTTTTGAGTAGTGACAAATTAATTAAGTAGAAAAAAATTCTCTACATCTTTCTGTATGACTACTTTCAGATGACACAAATCATTACCTAAAGGTACCTTTTCCCCTTCTTTGTTTAAAAGTCTCACTAACTAGCTTGGTCTCATTCTACATAAATACTTTTTTCAGATTAATCCTCTCCAGTGCACCTGACAGTGAAGATTGGACCTATGCTCTTAGAATCAATGTCAAAGTAGGCATTGAAAATTGTAGTCCCATTCCTTAATAATCTTACTTATTGTAATACTTTTTACTAAATAAAATCTATGTTCATGTAGTGTAATAAAAAGCCATATTTTCAATTACATACATTACAAAAACTTTGGATGGACAGCATACTTTCACAAAATCCATAGACAGAATTCAAAATTTAAGGAGATGATAGTACTTCATCCCTTAGAACAGCATTGTTAATTACCCTCAAGCTTTTCACAGCATCCATGATTCACTAATTTTAGCAGAAATCTATTCCTTCTCAAAATACAAAGATGCCAAAGCAGAGTTTCTGAGTAAAGGTTTCTTGGCATCTTAAGTAAGGTTTCCATTTTTCTACAATGTAGCAAAATGGAGTTTATCATCCTTTTCCACAGTCTACAATTTTTTCTTTTATTATGCATCCCCACCTGACCTTCGAATATAGAACATGTTGATTGTTTTGAAGTAAGGACACTGAAATGAAGCAGCTGGTTAAACCATATTCTGTCATGTCCCTCACCTACTTACATCTTAGCATATTATATATCCACAGTATTTCCCATGAACTTTATTTGCTTCATTTAATGTTTTCTGAAGAAACAACACATGAGTCTC
Organism: Pipra filicauda; assembly: GCF_003945595.2. Lineage (NCBI taxonomy): Eukaryota > Metazoa > Chordata > Aves > Passeriformes > Pipridae > Pipra > Pipra filicauda. The sequence goes on from NW_024104403.1 coordinate 707,801, forward strand.
TTGTGAGCGTGCTTTACATTTCTTTCATCAAGCATCAAATCCTGAAAAACATCAGACTTCAAGTACATGAGTAAAGTATAATAGTTTTCCTTTAATGAAAACATGGATGACACTAATGTTGGTATTAAATATCTTTACTACACACTTTTTAGTGTCTTTTAGTTTAATTATAGAGAATTTAACAAGATATGTACAATCACAGATGACTGAAATATGTAATGCATTTGCTTGAAAGAAATGTATACTGCTCATTTGACTGACAGATTAACTACAGATATTTGGAATGACTACCCATTATGCTACTCTTTTATTACACTCCTTTTACTATATATTATGTGCATCACTTAGCAGAATTTAATTTGTATCGTTTCTTTCATTAAGGGGAAGCTGCACTAAAATGAGCCTTTTTTGGAATAGTTGTCTTTTTTGAGTTTTATTATTCCATAATTAACCAGTGTACATACTATTCACACAAGAGTACCAATTCACTGTGATCAGCTCCAAGCAAAGTTCAAGTGAGGGCTAATGATGCCTTAAATTTTATGGAGGAAAAATATGGCTGTGATCTTGTGACACAATCAAATTGAAGGGAACTTAACCAAAATGCCCTCAGAGATGGAGCTTCAATAACATTACATGCTGCTGTGAAAGAAAGGACAACCTAAGGTCACTTACTTTTACCTGGGTGATCTGGAAAATGGCCTGTTACGTACATTGCTAGGATAGGGGATTTCTTTGCTTTTGAAATGTTTGCTTTGACATTTCAATTTCTTATTAGAAATGTGGCTCTTTGTTTTGAATGACATATGAAATAGAAACAAAACCCCAAAAGAGTAAGAGTTTGGAAGCACACCAACAGGAGTAGCTGTTTGAAGTGTTCTAAATTCTGGGTGAGCAGCTAGAGATGTATTATAATAAAACAGCCTTCACAGAGCATGCATCTCTGTAATGATGAATTTGTATAAGGGAAGCAGTTGGCTGTGTTAAGATGGTATTTTATACCTGAAGTCAGAAAACCGTTTTTAAAAAAACAGCTCAATCTGCAAAGATGGAACTTTCATTAAATCTTACTGAGATGCCTGTAAAAATGCAATAAACTCTCCAAATAAACCACAATGCAATAGTATGACTTCCAAAGACTTTTAAATCACAACCACAGGAGAGGTATGACTATAATCTTCTACAGAATATAAAGATCAGGGGAGGTAAGCACTACTTTTGGATTTGCAACTTAGGTCATATCTGGCCCGACTTTTCAGATTAGTCAAGTACCCACATGTCCAACTTCATCAGCTCACATACTGCTGCAGACACCCTACACATAAGAAAGCGGGAGTTTTTTTGAGAAACCTAGAATGCTTTGTCGGTTTTGAAAATTTCTGTGTGTTACTCTTACCTAATAATCCAGTGATAGATTTACAAGAAGAATGAAATATTTCGTGAGATTCATTTTCATGTATTAAGCGATATTAAGATGATCATTAGAGAAGAGGGAGACAGTTAACAGAACTGCAGTCTATATTTAGACATTGATTCTTCCATTTCATCAGAGAATATATTAAATGTCACATTCTGTTGCACAGTCAATTAGAGAGGTAAGCACAACAAAAAAGAGTTTTCCTGCTGGTTTTGTTACCAGCACAGCATGGTATCAAAAAAAGAGACAGGGCTACCCAGCCAGGAACAGACTGCACTAGTGCTAAAATATTTTAGCCTTGAATAAAGATGAAATGCAAATATGAAGCAGTTCATTTTATAACATGTATAACGTTAACTGAAATTCTCAAGAGTTAATAATCTAACCTTATATTTAAGTCAAAGACATCTGCAGTAGGAAGCAAGCTTTGGATTTTACCTGCCAGAATAATATGCTAAAGTGAGGCATAAGTAAGAAAACTGTATAATGACGAACCAAGTATTTGACAATATAAAATTTTAAAAACAAAATTATTCTGAAAAAGATTAAAAGATTATGTGTAAACAAGTCTTCTTTGGCCCTCAACCTTTACAATGACATAACAGCTATTTTAACCTAATTTCCTGTGTAGGTGACACTGCAATTATCATTTATTAAAATATACCCATGCCATTTTAAAGATATTTTAGTTAATGAAGCCATATATAATTCTACTTTATAAATATTATGATCATTAATCAAGATGAAACAAGTATTTTATTTATCTAGAAGATAGGAAAAACCAAAAGTCTCAAAAATAGAAAGTTTAAAACACTGGGGAAAAAGGGAAATATAAGAAAACAAGCAGAATGAACCCCATGAGATATCAGCATATCTTCTAATAAAACATCTTAGTACAGATACTCAGAAAAATGTATCCAATTTTTCTCCCACTCTTTCTAGTTTAAGAAAAGTGAAAGAATGTCAATATCTTTCTCACAGTAAATCAGATTTTTTATTATGAGGAGGAAGAGGAGGAGACTGAAGAAGAGAATCTTGTAATAGAGAGTCTTAAACTCAGTTTAGAACTGAACTGATTGGAAATTTAGCATTGAAAAGTTTTGCACATGCAGGCCAAATCTTTTATATTGAGTAATGCTAAATCTAGAAGGCAGGTAATTACTTTGAAGCTGTATAATACCAAATTACTTTTATTGCTACTGAGTAGCTAAAATTTAGACTTTCTTTTTTCCTTGCACATGTATTTCTATATTTTTCTGTATTTTCAAAGATAAGTAACACTGATGCAGTTTTGCTGACAAAACAATTGCATTAATGAGCTGTTGTTTTCTTTAAGAGAACTGAGGAGCTTTTGATAAATCAACTGCAGGAGTATATAAGCCTTTCAGAAAGTTATTACAGAAGTAACATATGAAAAGGTATCTAACAGGGTCTTTTTCCTGCTGGCAACCTGGAGCTTACTGTGCAATTCCTTCTTATATTTCACCCATTGGCTTGCATACTCTTAAGCACAAGCACTATAAAGAGATCTGCTTTAAATACCAGAGAAAATACTAAATACTCTTCTTTTTCTGCTCAATTAATTATCTAAACATTTCATCCAGTAATTGTGTTTAAAGGGATAAAGTAGAACAACTACATGTATTGCAACCCTGTGTTCCTTATGGAAAGAATATAAGACAGAATAAAGATCATGAGGCTTTCAACTTGAAAAATCAGTGTTTCTCATACCTTTTGTTTGATGATCATGTCGTTGATGTCATCAAGATCACCTACTACCACTCTCTGAGATTTTATCTCTCGATCCAGTCGAGAAAGCCAGTCAGTGAGTTCTGCCCATGCCTTATTGAAGTCAGCCAAGGCTGGAACCTCCAAAAGCACAGAAGATGGCATTTCTGGTTTGAAGGTGATGGTTTCCTTGGTTACCCTGGTTTGTGTATCCACAGCAACAGTTTCGCCAGAAGTTACTGAAAGAAAAAAAATGCTAAAATTACTGAATAAATGAACTATGATAAATGTTTATTTAAGTAACAGAATTTATGCGGTAGAAAGAGTAACACAGAAATAAGCTCATTTCTTGATGTTATCTCTACTGAAAATTTGAAAATCAAAATTAAAAGAACATATGAATTTATTTCTTCCATGTATTTCTATCATAATATCTGCTTAACATCCAGCATTCTCATCATGTTCAAATTGCATCCTTAAAAGACCAGTGGGATGCAGTAACACGAGCAAAGTTTGTAGTGTATTAAGAACCTCTCGTTCAAGGTCATTGAAGTATTGCTACACATGAGTAATTGAAAAGAGTTGGTCAGATTATCCAGTGTATTATGGCCTGACCATGTATCTAGAAACAGGTTTCCTCCACAGTCTCCAAGTCACTCTGTAGTTGTGAAATTTTCTCACCAACAATCTCCTCACTTACCATTACCACCAAATATTTCCCATAGGCTCTGTGACCAATATGGAAGCTTGTACCAGAAGAAGTTCAGCCTTGACTAATTCTTTACCTTTTCACCTCATAACTTGAAAATATTATGTGCTATTATTTGGAGATTTGTGGATTTGGAGATTTGTGGATTTGGAGATTTGTGGATTTTTTTCCCCTTCTCTTTGGAGAAAATGGACTCATCCTCTTCTTAGTGTCTTTTCCTGATCTGTTAGCTGGGTTTTAAATAATCTGTTAATTATTCATTGCTTGGAATGGGGAAGCACCCAACACTGGAGCACATTTTCTTTCTGTGCAGCAAAAATGATGAGAGGTGCCACAGATAGCTACCATTGGACAGAGAGGTATGCAATCATTCAGAAGATCAAGACTGATTTTTTCTTCTTGATTTTTGCTATTTACAAATAGATGTCTGTGAAACATTGGACTATTTTTGCCCTCCAGTTAGTCATGCAAAAGCAATTCCTTGTGGACAATATTATTGCAGATGAGGTTACACTGAATTGTATTTTGTTAATTTTTCCTCATTTTTTTAAAAAGACCAGTCAAAGAAGAAAAATACTAAAATAGGGAAAACACAAGAACAAAAATGACACTTGAAACAGTACCTGTCCCTTATTGCTCTTTTTTCATGCTTGCACAGATATGACATGGTTCATTCAACAGAAATGTATAAATGAGGGACTAAAATCGATAGACAAATATAAATCAACATTAACTACTCAATATATAGCAACAGATCTCATTCTGAAATGATTTATCCAGAACTGCACTGACAGTTTCTGTAACTCAAAGGGAACAATTTGTTGCTTTTGGTTTTGGTGGGAGTTTTTTATAAGTTTGTTTGTTTTTCCCCAGGACAAGTAATTTATAAATGCAAAACTAGAATCAGATTCTTTTTTTTTCAAATATTCAAATAGTAAATTCTATCCCATTGCAACACATCATGAAAACAATTATGGACTTCATCTTTCAATTTATTTAATAGTTATACTGGTTCGCTTCAGTGATATGATAAACCACAAAATCAAAAGGACAAATAGAATTTAAGACAATAAATCACACAAATGTGCAGTTTTGAAGGTGATTTCCCATTAGCCCTTTTTGCTGCTTAACAAACAATGAAACAACAAAGAACAGGAATAGGGGGGAAAAAAACCAAAATGATAGCTGTGATTTCCAACTTTTTCTTGAGCTCTGAAATACACTGGATGAAATCAAGAGTATATTGGTAATTTGTGCATCCTGTAAATAATCTGTAATGTTAAACTTTAGGAGTAAAAATAACTAAAATGTGTCATGAAATTGAAATTCAAATATTAAATGCAAAAATAAGAAAAGCAGAATGAAGTAACTTCAAGGAAAGAATTCCCCCCGCACCCCTTCAGTGTTGTGTTTCAAGAGAGGGTCAAACTGACAACTCAAAACAAATGAAGCTCCTTATTTAGGCACTGAACAGGAACAAAATAGACAGGAAAAATGACAACACTTCCAAAAGATTCAAAGCCCTTCCAACACCCCTTTCAAGCCAAAGTCTTTAAGCAAAACTGCCTCAGTTCACAGGAATGTTCTGAACCATCCTTCAGAATGCTGTAAGTAGTGTTCAAGTTGTAGCTATGTAAGGTAACTGCATCTACCAGGTCAAAGCTTTTTGACAGAGATGAAATAACACAGTAACTGGATATAGATTTTAATTCATTTTGCATGTCTAGCCTGGAGCTTTAGTTCCATTGTTAGCAGCACCAATTAAGGCAGATACCAGCCTTACATCCTTCATACAATGAATAAGACTAATATACATCCACTAAACTTTGCTCCTGTTTTAGTCAAGGAAACCCAGCTGCATTTTACTCACTCTGAGCAAACAGAGGAAGGATACCTGTACCCTGTGGCATATGCACAGACATCGTCACTCAGTGAATTTGTTATTTTAACACAGGCAACACTGACTTCAGTGACAGACCAAGTGAGTATTCCCTCTGCGGGCAAAGCAGCAGTTTGCTGACTGGAACGTGGCACACCAGGCAGGTTTTGCTTAATTCCTGGGAAGTCTCAAGTGTCATTTTACAAGCACTTTATCATTGTGAGCTCAATTTGGAACAACTAAACTCCACAGCAGCACACAGGTGAAGTTCTGTCAACTACTAAAGTGCATTTTTTCCTTTACTTTTTTTCCTTATACAACCGGTTTTCTACAGGCTTAGAGCATCCACAATCATATTCTTAAAATCCAAGAAGACTTCTCAGAGAGAGAGAGAGATCGGAAAAGACAGTTCTGAGACTGATTTATTCTTTAGACTTGTTCCAGTGATAAATGAACAGTCTCATCTCTCTCTGTCCTTCAAAGTTAAGGAAATAAAGTTAAGAGTACATTAAGTTCTCCCATGCAGTACAGCCCCTCCATGCCAGGTGCTCACTCCCAATAACACTTTTTGCAGAAAGGGTTACATATTGCCAAATGCTCTGGGTAACAAAGGAGTTCTGAAAGAAAAATAGTAGAAATACAGTGGCCAACAGAGCTCTGACTAACTATAATAAATAATGTAAATTTATTACCCCCAAAACCCCTACCAACTTCAAAATTTGAAAGCAAGGAATGTTTTTTTCTGATAATCTGAACTCAGAATAAAGTCTTTACATTGATCAAAAGTTATTGCCAACAAAATTCCACCCACAACTCTAAATCTAGAAAATATGCACCCGTAGAGAATTGTATCTCTAAGATAGAATTTTCTCAATATTTAATCAGCTTTTAAAGACAAAAATCATGTTTCAAAGTGAGTCTTTTTCTACTTTAATAGAATACTAATGCCTAATTTTCTTAGCCTTGAATATTAAGTAAAAACAATTCTTAGAAAAAGAAGACTTGGTAAAAATATTGGGGATATTTCATACATAGTAATTTTTATAGATTATAAATGAGTAACAGTTTGTACTTAATTTCATGAACACTTAGGGAACATTCACATTATGTGTTATTGTCATAAGTTTAAAATACAAGGTAAGTGCCTGCAATTCCTTTTAATTCCCAAAGCTCTTAATGATTTGTAACAAATCATTATGCATTATATATAATTTTGATTATTACAGGTAAAAGAAGCTGATAGTTTATGGGATTATTAATTAAAGTTTAGATCTAAAATAGTCTGTGCAGTAAGATGAAGAGAGGGACCAAAACTAAAGACTCCTTAGGGATTCAAAAGAAGGTTAAAACTCTTTGAAGAAAAAGATTTACAAGTAAATGTGTACTGCTAGATTTAAAACATAACTACAAAAGTTATGTTTTCTAATATGTTTTCTAATGTTGCTATTATTAGTTTAATAAACAGCATTAGAATTTTAAATTTATAGTAGAAAGGTAAGTGTCAGCTTTCTCAGACTTTTCTTTCTCTGTCATAGGAAAATCTGGTAGAACTTTCTTACCATCCTCATTTTTATATGTAGAAGTGTGACTAAGCCGTTTATTGTAAAATTAATTTCTTTGAATTTCTTCAAACACAACAGAAAGATGTTTTGATATGTCTTTCATTCAGTGTAAAGAAAAACTCTTGCATCACAAACACTGGGTTTCAATGGGAATAAGAACATATTCCACTGTCTGTCAAAAAAATAGGTAGAAGTTACCAAACTCTAAGGATTTCATTTACATAAACCACATAAGCAGGTAAATAAACATTGAGCTGAAGTTAACTTAGTGCTGCATAGCACAAAGTTCAGATTATGGCCTGTTGTTGCAAAGAGCTGCAAATACTTTCTCTTTATGCAAGATAACTAGAAGTGTGATGTTAGTAGTTTCTTTGACCATAGGAGGTACTTCAAGGTAATTTCCATGTACAGAAGTTAGATTTCTAAAAAACTGCCCTCTGTAGAAGAGAATCAGACTGGATAATACTTCAGCAAACTGAAAATACATAAATAAGTCCATGGGCCCTGATAGGATGTACCTGTGAGTGCTGGGGGATCTGGTAGATGTCATTGCAAGGATGCTTTCCACAAACTTTGATGGATCATGGCAAATGGAAGCGTCTGAACACTGGAGGAAAGCAAATGTCACTTTCATCTTCAAGAAGGATAATACAGAGAACCCAGGGAACCACAGGTCAATTTGAGACTTCAGCTCAAACCCTGGGAAAGTGATGGAGCAAGTAATCCTGAGAATCTTTAGGTGCATGAAGCACAAAAAGGTGATCAGGAATAGGCAGCATGGATTCCCCCAAGGGGAAGTTCTGCTTCACCAAACTGCTCACATTCTATGATAGAACAGCTGGCTTGGCAGACACAGGCAGAACGGCAGTTGTCGACAGCCTTGACATCAGTAAGGCTTTCAACACTGTCTCCCATAAGATTCCAACAGAGAAGCTAAGGAAGTGTGGGCTGGATGAGCAGACAGTGAGGTGGGCTGAAAACTGGCTGAACCACTGGGTCCACAGGGCAGTGATTAGTGGCATGAAGTCTAGTTGAGGGTCAGTAAGTAGTGGTGCTGCCCAGAGGTCACTCCTGTGTCCAATCCTATTTAACATCTTCCCTAAGGAGGTGACTGTTAGGACAGAGCATACCATCAGTAAATTTGCAGCTGACACAACGCTGGGAGGAGCAGCTGACACAGCAAGAGAGGTTGTGCTGCAAATCAGAGGGACCTTGACAGGCTGGAGAAATGGGCTGACGGGAGTGACATGAAGTTCAACAAAGGGAAGTGCAAAATCCTACACTTCCTGGGGAGGAACAACACCATGTACCAGCACAGGTTGGGAGCTGACCAGCTGTCAGTGCTGAAAAGGTACTCGTGGTCCTTTGGTCCTGGTGGACTCCAAGCTGAACATGAGTCATCAATGTGCCCTTGTGACAAAGGCTCATGCTATCATGGACTGCATTAGGAGGATCATTGCCAACAGGTAGATGGAGCCGATGCTTCCCTTCTGGAAAGCCTGAGAGAGTACAAACTGTTTACCCCAGAAAGGAGAAGACTCAGAGTGTAATCTCATCAATGTGTATAAATATCTGAAGGGAGGGTGCAGAGAAGATAGAGCCAGGCTCTTTCCACTGGTGCCTTGTGACAAGAAAAGGGGCAATGGGCACAATTGAAACACAGGAGATTCCCCCTGAATATCAGGGTTTTTTGACTACGAGGGTGACTGGTCCCTGCAGGATGACAGCTTGCCCCAGAGAAGTTGCAGAATCTCCATTCTTGGAAATACCCAAAAGTGACATGAACATGGTCCTGGGCAGCCTCCTCTAGGTTACCCTGTCTGAGTAGGGGGGTTGCACCAGATTAGCTCCAGAGGTCCCTTCCAACCTCAGCTATTCCGTGGTCCTGTAAAGCTATGTTCTCATTTTCAAACATTCTCCAAAAAACACATTAGAAATAGGGTAAGGACAGAGAACGATTTGGGCAGGAAGCAGCTAAGACTGGAGATAGTACATGGCAATAATCCTGGCACAGTGTATGTAAGCATTCAACTGACTGTTCTACATGTGGTGGAAAAAGTTTTAAATCTGCAGTATTTGATCCTAGTTGGACTATTACTTGACCAGGGGTAGGTAGTACAAAACCAATTGAAGATTGTAATATATATCTGTAAACAGAGGTAGCATTAATCTGCTTGGACCGATTGTTCCATCCAAACCTTTCTAAAAGATAAACTGCTCCAAAGTTCAGTCTCCTTTTAGTAATATAGCATTGTCATGGCACTCCCTGAGAACCTTTCCTTAGGCAGAGTTCAACATGACTGATGGGTCCACTAAAAATTGAAAAGCAAAAGGCTAGGGTATGAATGGATCACTTTTAGTGAGTGTGAGAAATCAGCAGACAAAAACTAAAAAAAAAAGGTAGTGCAAGACCCTTTCATATACTATGTGAAGGTAGTTGGATCTCTATTCAGTTTATAGCAGTATCGCTGATTAAAATTACCAAGGCTTATTTAACTATCAAAACGTAGTTAAAAAGTTGGTTGAAAACAATATTCTGAAATTATATAGTGTCAACACTGTTTACAATACTGAGATAATGCTTTTAAAAAAAATTCAGAAGGAAAAAAAACCCAAACTCAGACCACAATGTAAACAAAACCCCAAACCTGGTACATTCAATTTAATGGGTAAGATTTAAAAATCTCCCTCTTCTGTAAAAAAAACCTTTCCTGTTTATGCAAACTGTATATAAAGCATGGTTGCATTTGTTACTTCTTTCTGTTTAGTAGTTTAAAGGCTAGCTGAACAAATATCTACAACACTGACACCAATATTTCTACTACTGCTAAAATAACCATTTTTTGATGCCATTAGTTGCTTTTTCACAAAATTTGAAGTTGATTCAACTGCTGACACACTGATATAATATAAAGTAAACATATGTTAAGGCTAATATCTCTTATTTATTGTAACAAAAGCAAAAATAATAATAAATGTTTACATTTGTGTCATCACTCCCCATCAATATTGTCTTAATTTTGATATGAAGTGCCAGGAACCTACAGATGAGAGGAACAATTACGTTCTGGCTTGACTGTGCCCTCTATCTTCTTTTGTCAGTATTCATTTGAGTCTTCCCCTAAGCTCTCATGATATATGCTCTAAAAGGCAAAGAAGAAAAACTTCTTGAAGTAGGGAATTCAGACTGGCTCAACTAAAATGAATAAATAGAATCTAAAAACTATTATTATGATTGTGACTCAAATCCTCTTCTGCTAGTTTTAGCTTCTCATTTGGCGTATTGTTCCATGCAGAAGACTTTACATGTCTGGCCAGAGAGTTTACTGATCCTCAGCCTGCATATACTGGTTTGCACAAAATAAGGCGAAGTCATACTGAATATTTTCTGTATTTATTGTGTGGATTATCACATGGAAATTTTGGACAAATGGCTTATTTTCTTCATAACATAATTACAAGCTTTTGACTAAATTGCTACTTACATTCATTCATGGTGACCCATAATAAATATTTTCATTGCTCTGATAAAAAGTTTTACATTTGACAACGAAGAAAACAGTTGAGAGCATTCAATGCATGTGAGTTTTCATGTTTCGGGGTGATACACGGGCTTTTTTCTAAACCAGTCCTGAAATAAACATTTCCCATTTATTTTATAGACATAACCATTTTAACCTTTTTCATAAGAACTTTAAAAGGAAACCCTAAGAAGACATTGCATCAAGGGAGTCAGCCTTTTGGAGAACAGAAATGCTACAAACTTTACACTGCAATAACGCTTTGAATCCCAAAGAGATCCACATAACTACAAACAATTTAAAACTAATTTATCTGTAAAAGTTAGCAGTAATCCACAAATCAAAAGTATAGTCAATGGAGCTATTTACCTTATGAATACTACTTATACGTTTGGGTTTTTAAGGATAAAAGTACCTGGTTGGCTCTTAAAATTTTGTAATAAAGAAGTATTGATGAAAATGTTCCAGCCTGTTGTGGGATCTCTTGAAGTGTTAAGACAGAATCAATACAAGGAGTCTTTCTGGTAATATTAAGGTACTGTCAGTATGTAATTTTATTTTTTAAAGTCATCTAAAAATAGTACTTTTGCTGTTACTTAATGTTTTAATAAGGAAATAAAATTTCATTTTTCATATTTATTCCCTCTCTCCCTCTGAGTATTTTCAGTAACTGATTTCTGCATTCTTAGTTAAGTTTTCCAATATCCGGAAACACACACAATAATTTCTGGGCACTCTGAAGAGTTCAAGGAGTCAAGCATTATTTTTTGAAAGCAGCCTTTTTTTCTGTAGCTGTTTTTTAAATGTAGTACTATTTGTACCACTACAGAAGGCATTTATTTTTTTCCAAATGATAGGAGCCTTTTTCGGTGAGTAGTTGTTGCAGTTGTTACAAAAGGGTTTCATGAAAATGAATGTTTTGTACTACAGCATTTGTGGTGCTGTAGAATCAAATTCTGTCACATACTTGCCTTACAAAAAACGTTGTGACAACATCTGTCACAAATGATGCAAGTACCTCTCAGCATTCCTTTTGTCAGTAAAGTAACAAGTTCCTTGACTTAGTATGCAGCTTTCAATTGGATGTCAATCTATATGACAACATTTACATTTCCAGTGTATTGCTATTGGCATGTAACTGAATTTTGGCAGCTAGTTTTTTGATATAAGGAAAAACACATATTGCCAGCAGCTCCAACTTTTACAATCTCATAAAAAATCACCTCTTCTAATTTTGCAAGATCTATAAATTGATTTAACAGGCATAAATTGCCATCCTAGCCAAGGGGAACTGAAAAAAAGGTGTAAGAAATTGTACACAGATACAAAACATTTTGTTTTGGGATTTTAGGCACCTTGTAGCTTAAAAAAAAAAATCATAACAGGTTTGAAGAAGCTGTGAAATAATCAGAGTTCAGTTAGCTAATTTAACAATGTTACGGTATTCATGCCAAAGCTTCTGCCTACCCTTATTCTTCAAGAGAAAAATTCTGCAGAATTAAAAACAGCTGTTCAAAGGCAATGTCATCACTGTCACTTTGTTTCTGGCAAAGTAATTCCTGAAATCACTACAAGCACCTTCTGTTCTTTCATTAGAAATTTTAAAATACCTTGCCTCGTACTACTTTGTGAAACACTTGTCAAGCTTTCCCATGAAAACACCTATAAATGCTTACTTTTCAGGTCAAACTAATCTCTACTGCTTTTCCAGCTATTTTAGTTTCACCCTATGGAGAACTGCCTTCGGGAACTTAAGTGTCATCTGACCAGCAATCTATTGTTAAAGGAAATATCAGTAATGCAAATCCCTTCCTTCCTGTCCCCATCACTGTATGTCCCCTGCTTTTCCACACTGATACAATCAAAGTCAGCAGCCTAATATTTCAGTGATAAGCTTCATGTCAACCAGACTAAAGAGTTTTCTAGCTGGAAGAGAAGAGATTTTCATTTGCCACCTTTTTCTCCTTATAGCCCTTTATGGTTTAAGGAACAAGTCTGTCGTTCTGCCGTCGTCTCATGCCCTCTGACTAGAGCAGAAATGTTAGAAGCAATTACGAGCTTTATTCCTCATTCCCTGTGGCCTCCACGCTGCTCATGAACTGTGATCACACTCGCTTAAACTCCTTGCTTGGCTGTTTCTCTGTAGAGTAGATCTAACTCTGTGGCAGCTCCAATCAGCATGGAAATATTAGGAAGGATGTCAAAGAGCCATTGCATTTTTTGGTAGGGCATGACCAGGATGTCACTGAGCACTGCTCCTTTCACAAGGAAAAGTTGGCTTCCTTTACTCTTTTAAAAAGACAAGTCAACAAAGAAAAGCACAAAGGTCAAGAGAGTTATGTGCAGAATGACCTATGACTTTCTATTATTCTAGTAAATTAAAGACATTTTCACAGAATTTAGTCGTCAATAGACCTAATTACTACATAAAAAGAAAGAAAATAGAGAGATTAGTGCTATTTGGAAGCCAATATTATCTGGATAATCAGATATTAAAGTAATTCAGGTGCCTGTGACAAAAAGAAGGGAGAGAGAGAGTGCTTAAAGCACTTAAAAAAAAAAAGAGTGTGATTTAAAGATGTAAAGCTAGAAACTGAGGCAGAAAAACTAAAACAAGAGGGTAAACTACCACTTTATTACAGATACTCTGTTGTAGGAACGCTAGTGAGAATCCTTTTTCCCTATCTTCCAGAATAAACTAATTCAAATGCTTGTTGTTCAAATGTCTATCTGTGTTTTAAAAATGATACAATTGTGTTGTTGCCACATTTCTTGAAAATTGTTAACATTGGATTCTGCAGAATGCTATCCATGTTACGGGAGCCATATAAAAAATCCGACCCTAACTGTAACTTAGTTCTGTGCTCTCACCTGGTATAGCTTATCAATAATAGCTTGATGAATTCTACAGTATGCTGTAATTTACATTTCATGGGATTGAATCAAAATGAATCCTGCCTATCCTGCTGCTACTAACTATTGATCAAGAAATTAAATGAAAGAAAGCAAGCTGCAAAGCCTGCTCCTCAGAAGAAAACCCTGGATCATATTTTAAAAATGGAATAGGTGAATCCGGTCCTTTGAAAGACTGATGATAGCATTAATCTTATTCACATCATAAATCTTGACAGCTGTGCTTTGAACAACTTGTTATAGAATAGCAAAAGTAGACCTAGATTCCATATTGTCTTTAATAACAGCAAAGCAGCCAACTGCTGTTTTCACTTTGATTTACATTTCATCACAGGTATAAGTACAATAAGTACAATAAAAATTCTGAGTAGAAACCCAGAGTGAGTTTTATTTAATCAATTGAGTCCTGAAAAATCAAAGTAGAAGTCCACCTTCCCTTTGTAAACTGCACTGCCACACCTGTTTATTACAGATATTTTAAAGAGGAACCTACTGCAAGACCTCTGAAAAAGGATGGTAAATAAAGGCGTAACCTTTGTTTTTATTCAAATTGGGCTTCTGTGGCTTAGGTGTATTTTGCGTGTATTTTTTACCTGTCAGATAATCCAGAAACAAATCCTCAAATCAAGATATACTATGAAGATCAAGATAGAAATTCTGAGAATAAAAGAGATTTGCGTTTCTAAACTTGCTTATTATGTTTTTATTCATGCAGCTCTGAAGGCATCGTGTCAGCTTTTTATCTAGATGCTTTTCATTACTTCTCCCTGCTGGTGTTGCAGCACATGCTGAGAATGACCTCCAGAGATTCCTGAAGCTATATGCAGAGAGAAAATTGAATCTGAAAGCTTTATTAGACAAGTTTGTCTTCAGCTTGTGTCTGATGTCAGCTGTATTGAAAAATAGAACTGCTTGTGAAACTGGGTCCTGACCTTGAAAAATCTCCAATCAAATGGTAACTGATTCAGTTTTGTGCCATATTGTTATTTGTTAGATGTGTCACATATTTGAGAAGTGAAAAAGCTTCTTAATGAAAATCAGATGGAATGATTAGACACTTCTTTCTTGAATACAATGGACAAAACAGATATATGGCAATGTACATATAATAGGGCCATCTCAGGCTGGCATCTGTGAACCTCTTTACTACATAAGACTATAAAGTAAAATGATTCAAACTCAAGTCTGCTAAAATTATTTACAGAGACAATTTTTTTTTATCCTTCATTCAAAGGCAACCAAAAGAAAAAGTAAAGGCAATCATCTAGGCAATCATCTATTTCTTTACTATTCTACTACATATGGAGAGTGAGCAACCTTTGTTAGGCCAGTTGACTTAAGGAAGAGTCTATTTTTACTGCTCTCTAATGACTTAGGACCTCAAGGTATTCTCTATGATACTTCCCTACTGCATTTTTCCCTAATCATTTTCTCCTTTGCATTTTATTTCATAAAATTTCATAGAGTTAAACCAAATTATAACATTAAAAATAGGTATTTCCTTTAGATTCAATATGCATAAGTATCAGAAACTATACACTTCTAGACACATAATCATTATTGGAAACAGTATTTCTTTCTACTACAACTCTCATAATAGTGGTTTTCTTTACTGGTGTCCTAAAACCAAAGTTGACTAAAATGGACTATTGGCAGTAGCATTGCCTTCTTATTCAGTGTAGAACTACTTATCATAACAGATGCACACACTGGATTTTTAGCTGTTCATTCTATGGAGAATGGTTCTAGAAAATTAAGTATCTACCACATCCCCTATGAAAGCGTTTAAATACCTGACAGTACAGTTCTTTTAAATGGTGAAGGTTACACACAACATATTTTTAAATATCAACACAGGTTTCCATTAGGATTGAAAACACTGTAGATGCACACATCCCTAAATCGTTCAGTCTTTCCCAAGGAATTATTTTGAGTATTTTTGGTCTCAATTATACTGTGCCAGCTGCTATAAAGAACACAGACACTCTAATATCTGATTTGTACATTTGTTTTTGCACACATAATTATATTCTCAGGTTCATATAATGAAATGCACAAGGATTTTTAAAGCTAGCTTTTGAAAATTCTGAGAAACACAGTGCTGAACTACAGCATATGTGTTCACTCAAACACTGTGCATAATACATAAACAATGACTACTTCAGAGCACATTAGCTATGAAATACAACAAAAAAGAAAATTTATCTATTGTGCATTTTTGCCCAAAGCTAGTCGTTGTCATTTTGTTTCTTAAATTTTTTTCTTTGTTTCCTGAATATCTCTTAAATACAAATGGTTTGTTTGTTTTTAAAGAAGCAGTGAAACAGTACACAATTCAGCTCTGAAGTCCATGGAATATTTCAATAGCTATAGTTTCAAAAACAAAGAATCCTTCATCCCCACTGAAAATATTAACCCAAATATCATATCAGAGATTTAATAGAGCAGTCTTCATAATGTAGGATACTGCTATGTCCATCTGTACATCTCTCTGTCTTAGAAGAATCAAATATAGAATTATAGTTGACTCAAATATGCATTTAATATTAAAATGAAAGAAAATTCCAGAGGCATATAAAACAGGCACTATCACCACAGAAGCACTTTCAGCTTCTGAGGTCACTGGATTTTAGTTTTAAACCTTAAGTTATTTCATCAAAGTGTGTATTTTATTTGTTGCTAAGTTTCCTCAAAAACCTACAGCCTAATGAATGGTATATTTTTAATAGTACCCATACATGTTTTTTATATATTCCAAGCAGTGAATATGAATTTCAGCTGCATTAAGCCACAGCAGTACATATACTCAGAGTAATAGTGGTATTTTTCAGGAATTGTTTTATATGATTTTACAAGCCTAGAACGAAGCAGAATGCCTGGTCTGCCTAGTCCAGGTGAGGACTTGTTTCATAGAGAAATAAAAAACAAACTACACTTCCCAAACAGAAGAAGACATACGATACTCTTTCAACTAAAATATCAAAGGACAAGCAAATGAAATTCTGTTGTGACTAGTTTCCCCAGATTCACAAATATCACTCTTTTAATTCAAACCCCCAAACTCAAGACATTATCAACTCTTGAGGTGACTGACTGCTGTGAATCTTTTCCCTACACTCCAGCTGAACACGTAGGCTAGTAAGTGATGAGTTCTCCTCACCACCACTGCTGCTGGTGAACTTACTGCAGCTCACAGTCCTCATGTTACAACTTGCATCTAAAGGACTCAGCTTGATATGTCACTCCTCTCCCATTCTTCCTTTACTCATTCTAAATCCTGAAAATCCTTCTTCCCCTGCACAGGGAAGCCCAGTCTTTGGCTCTGTGTCTGCCATCCCTGGCTCCTACTCCCAAAGCAAATTATACCGAAAGCACAGAAGAGTGTCAATTGCCTGCATTCAAAGAAAGATACTAAAGCTGATGGCAGGTGCTATGAGTTCTGGTGATGCAGTATTGGCTATCTTCCAATTATTTTTAGTAAATGTACAATAATTAGCAATGCACATAAGGCCTTTCTGTCAAATGCAAGCCTGCGACAATTTGTAAAACATAACCAATCCTTTTTTTATCTTTTTTCAGACCTGCTACAAACAATGTTCCAAAATAAGATTGAAAACTTGTAAAGTTTAAAGGGACAAATTCTACCTAATTTCAGAATAAATTTCTCCATTGTAACTGATACTAATTCTCACTCTACTTTTTTCTTCATTTCACAGTCACATATTTTTCTATTTCTCGTGATGAGGCATTTCATACAAAACCACAAAAGCTTGTGTAAATTGTCAGGGGAAAAAAGTTAAACTGCAAGAGTACTAATACAACATATCACTCGCAGTTTTATTAGGTGAACATGCAAAATATAAAATTAGTTAACCAAGTACTTTCAGTTGTATTCATTTGCAGTTATTTTTAAAACTTCACTAACTTCAAGTACAGCATGATTGAAAATAAATACACATCCTTTTTAAGAAATTGTGTTTTGAAGTATAAATTTGGCCATGAATTTTATCTAAATATTCCCCTAACATCTTACTTGAATGAAGGCAAACAATGGAAAATGACTTCCTCAGGACCAAAGTCAGGAATGTCTCCCACCCCACAATGCATTTGGATGGATTTACAAAACACTATGTAACTTTATCTAACTTATTAAGTAAATACAGTGATAGCACTTCAGTACAAAAGAAGTCATATGAATGTTAACGATGCTATTAAACATTGACCCTCCTGGAAAAGCCCATTCCAGAACTACATTTCTCTGTGTTTGAAATGTTTTCAAACTGCTGGCTAAGCAATGCATCGAGGTATTTGGATAGAGACATTCACACAATTTCACGTTATCCTGTCAAATACAGATAGCAAGTGTGATTTTCTTTTCTGAATCATCTTATCTTGGAAGTCAATCTTTGCTAAGGTTTTAGGCATACCCTTCAGCTAAGTACATTTTTTGAGCTGGAAAAGTACTTCTTGTTCACTATGCCTGAGGGCACACTGGACTGGTGGGATATTAAGGACTTTTTTAGTGCTTCTTCAGCTGAAGAAACTATGATGTGCAGACCTAGAAATAATTATAAACATGGTCCTTTACCTCTGTAACAGCCATCACATGGTATATTTAGTAAGACTCTGACTAAGTTCTTGTAGCCAGACTAGATCAAATAACACCTGACAGGGCAGTAGAGTTCAGCCAGTTACATCTTCATTCCCTGGTCTCAAACACAGCTGTCAACATTCTTAAATTCTGATGTCCCTAAAAGTCTCTGCAGGATCAAGAAGTGAATAATTACCAATAGGAAATACTGCCATTGCTTCACAGAATCCTTAAAAAATAATTTTGTGCATCTTTCTTTAAAGGTGACCTTTAATGAGATTGTTTAGCTTCAGGAAGGTTTGGTTAAAGCTTACTCTCCCACAGCCAGTTTGGGTCTCGGTGCATATCAATGCATGAGAATCAGCAGAAGAGAATAAATAAGTCCATAAAAATGTCTATCACATAAGTGGTTAAAATAATTGCAGAACTTATACCACAGCATGACAAGACCCATGACATTCAATTTCTTCCCTCCCCACTTCCCATTGTTTTAAATGAAATACAAAAATACCTTAGTAACAGATATCACTTCCTATCTTTGAGGAAACCTGCTATCTCAGCCTGGAGAAGAAAAGGCCCAGGGGGATAATATCCATGTGTTTAAATAACTGATTGGTGAAGTAAAGAAGACAGAGCCAGACTCTTCAGGGAAGCCCAGTGGTGGGGTGAGAGGCACTATGTAAAAATTGAAATACAAGAAATTCTATTTAAATAGAAGAAGAAACATTTTTTTTTTTTTTTTACTGCCAGAGTTGCTCAACACTGGAACAAGCTCCCCAGAGAGATTATGGAGTCTCCATCTTTGATAATACTAAAACGTGACTGGACATGACCCTGAGCAACACGCACTAATTGACTGTGCTTCAAGCAGGAGGAATAGATGTCTCTCCAAGTCCTTTCTGAACTCTACAGTTCTGTGACAATACACCTATAATATCACAGTAAACCGACTCAAATAAAGAAAAATTATGAATTAGTGTTACAAGCACAGGTTCACATTTTAAGTGCTCTTGACAACAGAGAGGAAATCAATCTTACTTCCTGCTTAATCCTTTACAGAACATCAGTGCTTTAATTTTCTGCATGTATAATTCCATCTGCTGAGTCTTGGAAATGTTAGCAGTCAGAGCCTACATCTTGCATTAAGGTAAATGAGTAATTCTTCAGCTAAAGAGGAGTTAATATAATAATATACTGCACTACCATTCTGTGTTCTTGCTCTTGTTCCATTATTATAATGTCTTTTGTAACGGCAAATATGCAACTCTCCAACACTATTTCCCTCTGGAATCTGACATAACCTGCTCACACATAAAACTGACACAGCAAGTTTAGTGACCCAGCTGAGCAAAAAATGATCATGCATCTCCTTCAGTCCCTCCATATCATTACGTGAATTTCTACAGAATGCCTTAGAACAAAATCCTGTAAAGCAAGGACACTGTTGTCCTACAAGTTTTAAAAATACTAGTGGTATTTAGTGCAATGAGACTTCTCTGAAAAAAAAAAAGTTTTTTTCTGCTTTGCTGTCCCAGACAGTCAGTAGTAGAAGGTAGAGAATTCTCCAATTTCAGCTTTTCTTGAATGTTACCCACTAAAACATGTTAAAAGCAAGAGTGATAAACATCCTACATGTAATCAAATTCCAAGTCATTACTGTATCTATATCAAAACCAGAGTTACAGACAATCTTACAGGGGTGGGGGTTGGGGAACATTTCTTTCTGCTCCCACAGATGATGAGCAGCATTCCAAATTGTAGAGGTGAGTAATATTCTTCATCCAAGTAACTGAGATAGTTCAATATCAAGTAGAGAATCTCAAACACTTGAGAAACTCAGACTGAACCCCATGCTTCCAGTATGTATTTCTTTTCCACCCATGCTTAATCACTACATTTTAAAGGAAAGCAGTGGGAAATAAAATTCATTTATCAAGGAGAAAAAAATTAGTTTGTTCCTTTGTAGGGTACAAGCAGGTGCAAAGAGATCTGAGAAGTATCTAATATAAATTTTGTCCAAATAATTTAAATAAAATGCAGATCAAGTGTCTTGTTGTGTATTCATGAATGCAAGACACACAGAAATGTATATCACAGATTCAATATTTAACTGTAGAATTACTCCTACCATGTTGCTGTATGACTTTTTCCATGAATACAAAATCTGTGCCTTGAAACACTCTCACTTTATTGTCCTATCAGTAGTAGTAATTTCAGAATTTCATTCTGTGACCAATTTAGACACTTGACCTATAGCATTATTATCTTTTAATTTAAATAATTCATCTCCCTTTGCAGTATTTCCTCCATTAATATATGTAGAAAGTCAAAATCCCATAAAGAAACATGACTTTGAAACAGTAATAATTTGAAAAGCATGCTGCAACCTTTACATCAAATAATAATCTAATTCGTCTTCTGGGATATATTGTGCAAAAGAGAAAGGTAATGATAAAAAAACAAGTTAAATGGCATAGTAGCACTTGTAAGGATGCAGAATTAATTTAGACAGTCTCCAGCCATTTTCATTTTAACTGTGTGATTTGTAATTAATTTTAAAAAACATATATACTGAAGCACTTACAGACACCTGGAGAGAAATGGCCAAATGCTGACAGTGCTGGCTTTTCCTTTAGTTGTTGAATTAAGTGGTGTATTGCCTTCCAGTCAGCATTCAAGTCTTCTAATTTTTTCTAGAATAGAACATAAAAATATATTAAATTTATAATACATAAATTAATGTATCATAGAATCATAGAATTATTTGGGTTAGAAGGGACCTTAAAGATTATCTCCCCTCCCACCATGGCAGGGATAACACCCACTAGGATCAAGTTGCTTAGAGCCCCATCCAATCTGGCCTTGTAACGTAAATAAATTACACCTTCGTAAGGAACATAGACTTGTTCTTTAACATACTGTAGACAGGTCTATTTTTTAATCACTGTAACCTGAGATACTAATTTTTTTAGTTAAAATAGAGACGTGAATTATGTATTTCAAAAAGCTTGTCAATATAACCTCTGCAATTTGTTACATCAAATACAGAATTCATTCTTCCACCTATTAAAAAAAAAAAAAGGGAAAAAAGAATAAATAAAGTTTTAGGAGTCTTCAGGGAGTCATAAACTTCAGTGTGTGGGCACATAGTCCTGATCAGTAATGTCTAAACTGTTCCCTTTAAACAAAACCTGCATGAAAGTCTAGACTGTGAATACCATCAGTCCTCAGATAACCCTGAGAGACATTTAAGTTTGAAAATGTTCTTTCTACCTCTCTTTTCCCCTAGCTTTAAGGACTGTAAAGAAGGATGAAACATTGTTAATTCTGTGCTGACATCTCTAAACTCTTAAAATGAAGACTGCATTTCCTTTTTAAGCTTCTCCCTGATTGTCTGCTACAAAAAGCAGCACAGAGTACCAATGCCACTCAGGAATGCTTTTAGTATTCTATGGTTTCAATCCACAACTAGATATATAGTATAAATCACAATCCAGCTGTGATGGAAACAGGATGCCTATTAAGAAGGGTATTTTAATTACCTAGAGTCTAAGATGTCAGGGTTCAATAGGAGAGGGATAGAGAACAACATTCATTAAATTGACGTGTGTACACATACACACACAGATTCTAAGATGACACAATTTTATGTTCTGATATGTCAGGGCAGTGTTTCTAGAATTTACCTTAAGCTTTGCCATAAGTACTCTCAACCTTTAAAGTTCTTTTCTACCTACCAGCAATGGAGGCCAGAATATTATCTGGTATAAATTCTGGACAGATTTTTGTGTAAATGCTTTTTGATAGGGCAGGAGAGAAAGGATACAATTCTGCATTAGGGAATATACCAACTTTTTATCTTTAAAAGTAGTTTAAAAACTCTACTAAAAAAAATAAAAAGTCATGTATATCAGAGATTCTCCTTGATAATAGACTATGAGGACTAGGCAGAACAAACAATTGGGCATGTGGGATAAACATAACTTGTATGACAATTCAAAATCATAGGTATGTTTTATATCTGTATGAATTACAGTCACACAGAAATACACACTTTGGAAACATTTATGGCAGATTTTAAAGTTTTTGTCTTTTTTTTTTTCTCTGCTGCTGTATCTCAAGAACCTACTTCCATAGCTAAAATGTGAAGTATTGCTCCAATATCTATTAATTCAATAGTTGCACAGAGTGTTTTAAAAGCAAAAGTTGGAGAGATTACAGTACCAAAGTCTAGTTTATTTTACAATACATTCACAGTAACTCAGGAAGGAGATGTGGATGTAATATTTATAATACTGATCTTCATTAGGAGCAGCTGCCTTATCATTCATAGGTATATGAGCTAGACCTTTCTTTCCAGCAATGACAAAATATAAAACATGCCCACCACAGACATTAGAAGAGTTGTCTGAGGCAACATCTACACCACTAAGAAGAGAGTAGCCAGTTCTAAACTCTTCTATCAAAATTATAGTTCGATCTTGAATCTTGCATAAATTAGCATGCATGCATTAAAATGTTAACTTCTTTGAACATAACAATTTTGCTGTAATTGCAACTCTAGAGCTCTGGTGACAAGCAAGAGCATTAAATATGTTTCATTGAGGCCAAATGTTACAGAATTTCTTTAAATGTCAGCACTGGTGCAATTTAAGTGAGGTTAACATTCATACATGAACTACTCTCACTGACAGCACTAAATATAGATATGAATATTTGGAGAAAGAAATGATGCAGTCTTTTAAACCTAAGACTGAGGAAAGTGAAAATGAGCTCCTCACTACTTATTACCAATGAGAGGAAAAAACAAACTCAGTGCTGTGGCAAGGGAAACACAGTTCTTCCACTGCCACAAATCCTTTCCTGAATAAGTGCAGTTAATCATGAGATTGGGGCTTACATTCTTTCTATTGCCACTGACACCAGCAGTAACCTCTCTCTCCCTCACCTTCAAAAGCTTTACAGAAATGCATTTCAAAAGCATGAAATCCATTTTGTAAAAGTGAATAGGTCTGATTATTAAAGTGCTAGTGCTTAAAGGATCACACATCTCATCCCATTCTTGCCTCTTGAATCAGCATCTACTAGGATTTCATTTGCCAACAAAAATGTTTTTACAGACTTACGTTGCAAAATTCTATTTTAGTATGCTCAGTGAAGGTGTGAAAATACACTTATTTCAGTGGCATAACTATGAGATAAGATTGTGTCAATATAAAACCATGGGATTTAATTTACATTCAAAATACTATAATGAGAATATATTATAAAGGTTGCAAAGATAAGCAGCTAAACATTAGGAAATGCAAAAATAACATTAACTATGAACATTATTTCAGATAAAATGCACATAATTGTACTGATATCTTTAATTTTCTGGCACATACTGCTTTTGAGCACAGGAAAGGCTTGCGGTGAGAACAGGTCAATAGGACCTCTACTTCATTTATTGAAAAGAATGCAAAGATTTGTGGTGAATTAAGGAAATATGGGAGGAAAAAAAGCAGCTAAGAGAAATCTGCCTCAGAGAACTAAATCTACAAAGTAGTTAAGCAACGCTATGCAAGTCATTAACGCTGTTAAAAAGGCCACATAATTTTACTATTTTTTTTTTCTGTGCCACACACTGAACAAAGACTATAAGTCTAAGTATTGAATTGCTGCTTGTGCTGGGAGTGTTGTCCATATCCTGCTCTGAATAAGCAGGGTTCAGCCTCAACCAAGGGCACCAGAGCAGATTTAATTCAAGGATTTTTAAAAATTTTGAGTTCTTAACTTTGCAACCTTGCTAAGGAAAACACACAATACAGAGCTAAAAGCTTTGCTTCTGCCCCCTCGAGTCATCCTCAAGTCATCTAGCATTTTACCCCTGTTTAGGAGACCTGATCATTGAAAATGCACAGATACCAAAGGGGAAAATAATTTTTACAGATTTCTGTTAAGAAAGAAGAAGAGGAACCAAATCATTCTTAAACATGTATTAATTTCTAAAGTGGATATAAGTTTATTCATGTGTTTCTGTGAATGGAGATCTGCTGGTGGGATAAGTAGCTCAGAGGAAGTTTTGTAAAAGTAGGAAAATATTCTCCAAGTATAGTGACTAAACAGAGATGAAAAAAACCAAGAAATTCACTGCAGAGATCACTTATGAACATCCTAACTTTGTGAAGAAACCCTTTTTCTGTAAATTGAGGTTATTGAGTACTGCATGTTTGGAAAAGCTTTAAAGACAAAGTTTGCTACCTCTGCCTAGTCAGAAGCAATTGCAGTAGATACTTAGTGTAATCAACAAGCTGCTATTACAGTTTCTGGGAACTCTTCATTGTCATGTTTGCAGATACTTCTTTAGAAGTTATAAAACCAGAAACCTGATCGATGTCTGGTTGGCATGGTAGTGACCTTACTAGTTTAGGCTCCTGTTCCAAAAGTAGCAGAACCAGATATGGGAGGTGATGACATCAGACGTTTGCTGACGACTTTCTGCTTCAAGATTCCAATGACAATGAATAGAAAATGACACTCTGGTCTCAGTGAAGGTCCACATAGTCTTGAGGAAACAGAGTGTAAAATATCCTCTTATAACTAACTCCTATGTTGAGGAAAAGGATTCTACAATACATTTTTCTAAAAGAGAAGTGTTGGGAGGCAAAGCCTTCCTAACAATGTGTCCTATGCTCAAAAACAGAATCAAGTGAGTCATTCCAGATAAATTTTGGAAAAGAAATCAAGTGGGAAAGTTCTATGTTGCTATGTGTTCTTTCCTTCAAAATGAAAAAAATTAAAGCAAAGGATCCTATTTATGTCTTGACTCTTACCTTTTCTAGAAAATTTGCTCATTTTTTCTTTTATTTGACAAAATTTCTGAAGCCACAATTCAAAATGAAGGAGTTTAAAAGCATGCTCTATGTTGCCATTAATTAGGCACCAAAAATTACATTTGCTTTCAGAGTGAATTATTCTTGAATGAGTAGAACAACCCTAATGTCAAAAACAATATTCCCATCACAATACACACACAAAAAAATCCAGCTGGGAACATTACATTTTTCCTGGTTATGCCATCACAGAACAGAACAAATGCCATTTGCCAGGTTCTTTCATTGATTTTAAACAGAGCACATCAAGGACAAGTGTACAACGGGGGAAGCATAACCCATTACACAGTAATGGATATTGCTATAGGTTGCTTGATTACCTTTATTGGATGAGTAGCTGGTTTTTCCTTATATAAATGACCCCCTTTAGACAAAACCTCTTCCACATTCGGCTGTTTAGCCTGCACTGCTGCTTCAGTTTCCTGAAAAATAAAAACACATGCAGTCTAGATTAACCATAGCATAAACAGTAAGACTGAACAGTCCTAAGGCTCCATGGCACGTTGTAAAACACCAGTGGACAAGTTTCTGCTCAGAACTGGTATGTGGAGCAGCTAAGGACAAAGAAGATCACCAAAGAAAACAAAAACAAAGAGGGATGGAAAAGAGTAATGCTAGCAAAATAAACAGTGGTAGGTCACTTCATCCTGAAGGTTTCAATAAAATGAGTAAAAAGCTAACACAAATTCATAGTAGGAAAGACAGGTATGAGAAATCTCATTTAAGCAGCTCTGTCCTTTTGTCTGTTTTACATTACCAGCAGATAAATAGTGCACTAGTTAACATTTTGTTCATAGAGTATGTGGCATTATAACTGCATAAAGAGATGTGACAATGATACTGAATTTACAAAGATTAAAAATGTTAAAAGAAAATTACTCTTATCAGTAGTAAACTAGTACTTATGTAGTAAAAGACTTACAGTAATGAATTAAAAAGAAAAGCACAATAGTAGTCACAGTTCCCGAAGTTATGAGAAGGCACCTACCATTAGCAACAACACCCTCCTGCATTAACAGCTTATTCTCTAATAATTTTTTAATCTGGAAAGGTGTAATCCATGTCCTAACATAAGGAGACTCCAAGCAATCCTTCCCAACATACAGAGGCTTCCTTTTCATCAGGCATTGAGCAAATGAATAATGGGTGAAGCACTACATGTAGATAATTAAAAGGAAAAAAAAAAACAAACTCACAAAAAAACAGCCAACCAACCAACCAAACCCCAAACCCACCAATAATTGCAAAAGAAAAGATAAACTACACCTAGACTTTCAAGATTCAGTTTATTTCATTTTTCTAGTAACATAAGTAAAAAAAAAAATAAATTTGATTTATCAAAATTATTAGTTGTGATTTTTTTGTTTTCCTTTCTTCACTCTTCACCTACCTACTTTATAGCTTTACTATCTTGTCCTAAACAATATTGCTGACTGTCCATTGACTCTCCAACTTAATTTTCTGCCCACAATCTCAGTTATTGTTAATGTGACAGCAGACAAGATTGTGTGTCAGGTATGTCACTATCTGAGCCAACACATCATTTTATTGGTGGAAATCTGTTGTTCTTTTTACTGTAATAAACCTGTTGAAATCTATGTCAGTTTAAGTCTCAAAAAGGGGCCATTTTGCTCATATGTTTCAGCTCAACATATAAATTTTTGTCTATGTTGCTGCCTGAAATGTTATTTGCAAAACCTTATGGCTAATCAGTAAAAATAGAGTTGATAAATTCCATATCATCTTTCAATTTTCTTTTCAAATACTATTTAGCAACAGCAAATGAACTGAATTAAAGCTTGTCTGATATCTTGCATTGATATTTGAAATATGATTAAATTTAATCGTGTTTTATTATGCATTTCAATATTAATGAAATATAACCATAAGGATTCATAGAGAATGAGCGCTGAAAAGCAATGCACAGCAAAAGTGGGATATTGGGGGGCAGAGGGGTGGGAGTTTATTAACCTGTTGATCAACTTTTCATTAAAGTATTATTTTGTTTCTGTTTCCATACTAGGTTAGCTTTCTACTTCTGGACATATAAAGAAAAAATAATAATCAAGGAGTGTTAATGAAGAGGTAATTTTCTGGCTATCTTGATGAAAGATAGGCATCTTAATATTTATTTGGTTGTTGTTTTGTTGTTTTTTCTTTGTTTGTTTTTAAACTAAGCCATCTGTAGTATTAGGCCAATGTTTTCTGGTTTTTTTATTCTACGCGTCTCACACACTCATTTTATAAGATCATCAAGTATCATAACAAAATCGGTAGCAGGAAAAGTACATTACAACACTATGGGTGTGCCTATATTACTGGTTTAACCCGCAGCATGAACGTGCCTGTGAAGTGCATCTCTTGACGTTCCCCACTCACTGGGCTTTGGTTTCCACCATGGACTGGTCGAGGAGCACCCAAAATGGTTTTGTGTCAGGCTGTAACCATTGTGGAAGGTGCACTTTAGGAGTGTGCCTAACATAGTCCCAGCTCCTGAGAGCAGCCCCAGTCCTCCCTGCCCCTGCCCAGTTCCTGTCCAGGGCTCCCTCCACCTGCCCATAGCCCAGGACCCTGTGTCACCCCCCAGGGCCATCAGCTCCTGACTCAAGGATGCTGCAGCAGGCAGCTCCAGTGATCCCATGGGTACCCCTGGCTGCCCTGCTCCTGGCTGGGGAGTGGGATCTGCCTTGGCTGCTGGGCCCTACCCTGAAGGCTCCTCAAGGGGAGCCCTGCAATGGCCCCAGCCCACAGGGAGCCATCAGCCCTGCAGGGCCCCAGCAGCTGCTACAAGGGTGGGGCCTTGTTCACCCTACAAGGGTGAACCTGAGCACTTATTGTAAGCTTCCCCCCCAGGACATCATCACCACTTCCCATTCACATTTTCTAGACTTGAGGAAAAGCTCTTTTACGAGGGTCATTAAAGCTTTGCCATGTATTTGAACAGGCTGGGGTTGTAATAACAACAATTAATGGTCAGGTTCCACCACAAGGAATTGAAAATTCAAACCCATAAGGACTCAGCTAGGAAAGGCACTCCAGACTAATCAAAAGGACGATTCACTAAAGGGGTTACTACTCAAGACTTGTAGCTGTAACACAATTTGGCTGCTTGGTATTTATTTGTCCTCTACCTTCTATGTTGAAATGTGAATCATTATTTACCACATGCACACATATAAATAGGCTAATTTCTCTTTTAAAATTAAGAGAAAAAGAAAAATAGCAAAATGAATAGCTGATGGTACCATGTGACTCCCCATTGTGCAGAAAAGTAGAAAACATTGAATGATCCTTGTCATCATTATTGTCATTATTTTAAGAATTGTCATTATTTTATGCTAATACTAGTATACACAACATATTAAAACTGAGATATTCCATTTTTACATATTATATAAACATTTTAAGAGGTATTTTTTTATAGATTCAAAAGGTATTTGTTCTTTATGAACAGAATAAAGGCATAGATTTCCATAGCCAGGTAACAGAAATGTAGTGTATTTAGTTGTTAAATCACCAGTTCCTTCTGCTCCACAATTTTCTGGAGCTACATGAACTAATCTTGTGGAGTCTGATCTTTCAAATTCACTGGCCTTGACCTAAACCAAAATGCATTGTGCAAGTCTATCCAATTTATCATGATGCTTCATATGAGATATATTTGAAAAAAAGAATAGTGATAAGAGTCCAGGGGAAAAAGAGGTTCTCAGTATCTTGGCATTCATTTGGGCACTGCTGAAATTAACAGATATCATATTTGTTAGACCAGCAACTAATTTTTCTGATTGTCACGTATGGATCCCAGCATTAGTTAAAACCACCACAGAATCGTTTTAAATAAATGCACATCTGACATGAAATTGTTGTACTAACAATTCTGAGGCAGCTCTCAGTTCTCTGCCTGATGGGATAGCCCCTTGATGAATTCTGCCCAGTGAGAAAGTTTCCAGCAGTTTCAAATCCATTTGCTAAGTGACACCCTATTAATGTGGGTCAATGGGCAAGAGAGAGCTTTCAGGATTCTGCTCCATCACTCAGTTCCCACAGAGAAGATAATGGTAATGACTTACATCATGGCCTCCAATGGTTCACTCACAACTCTCCGTTATCTCTCTGCAGTCATCATCTAGGCTGTGCAGGATCCAAGAGAAGGACACACTCCCAGAGCAGAGCCTGATGTCTGATCTTAATCACACAGGCCAGGCTACTACTGGAGCTAATAGGAATTGTCAACACCCATGACCATCAGTTTTCAGAGAATACCAAAGTCATATCTTTTTAAAAGTCCTGATTCAAACCCTTGGCCACACTCACTTTGCTTGCTGTGGGAGGATGCAGAACTGTCTCTGGGAGACAGAGGCGACTCTACTGGAATTGTACAATTTATGAACTGCCTGGGAAAGCAATCGCAATGTTACTTCTGGGCTGGATGACGAATATGCTAATTAACTTTCACACATATGGCAAATTAAAATACATCATCATTGGAAACTGCTGTTTCTCAAACATGTATAAACAAGAATCGGAGGCTACCTTTTTTCCATGACGCAACATCTATGAATTTTCAGTGCTGTTAAAGTGGTGCATCTGAACTGATAAAAGCCTGCTGCTGAATAAGCCACATTGGCTTCTGCATTTCCAACAACATGTCAATTCAACCTGCTGAACAAAGTCACAGGCTGAAAAAGTGGCAAGGACTTGTCTACAGCCCCATCTGGCCTATGAAAGTCTGTTGATATAGCTCAGAACTTAGAAAATTCATATTCCTTAGCTGAAACCAATATATTGACTAAACCTCTGGTGTGTATGCCAATGGAAGATAAAGTTTGATGGCTTGGCATATGTTATTTCAAAAGATGGTGACTATCCTAGCAGACACAGACAGGCTGTTTGACATATGCTGCACATATATTAGGAGGCCCAGTCAACTGTCTATAAATGTATCTGCAGCATTTCTGACCGTATATTGGTCTATATTAAGAATCAAAAGCATTGATTCACCTTTTAGTAATGCCAGTAAAACTTTTGGGATCAATGTCCTAGTGAGATTACATTCATTAGACATATTCTACAGGGACTGTAGGAGAAGCTCAGGGTGATTAAACCTGTGTCTTTGTGGTGAAATACAATGCAAAAATGGAATCTTAATTACAATATTCAAAGAAAATAAAAAAAAACACTTTGAAATTAATACTGTGAGTTGTTTTAAAGTCGTGACCTCTTTTTAGTAAGGCATCAAATCAAGATTAAAGTTATTTTTTATGTATTTATAAAAACACTTTATACTATCTTTCACAGCAGTGGCCAGGTAGAGTCCCAGCTGAGCTTTCACCTTACTAATTTCCTGTCTACATGACCTAACAACATCCTTGTACTCTTCCTGAGTTGCCTGCCCCTTCTTCCAAAGGTCATAAACTCTCCATTTTATCATGAGTTCCAGCAAAAGTTCCCTGCTCAGTCAGGCATCTTCCCCTATGGTTCTTCTTTCAGCACATAGGGACAGCCTGCTTCTGTGCCTTTAAGAATTCCTTCTTAAGGTGGTTCCAACCTTCTCGGACCCCTTTGTCAGTAAGAACTGTTTCTCAGGACACTTTTTGAGCCAGTATTCTGAACAGGCCGAAGTCCACCTTCTGGAATTCCAAGGTGGAAGTTTTTTTGACTCCCTTCCTTACTTAACTGGAATTGAAAATTCCATCATTTCATGGTCGCTGAGCCCAAGACAGCCTTCAACCACCACGTCTCCCACCAGCACTTCTTACCCATAGAACTCAACATTATCATCACTGCCCTTGAGCTCTATACAGTCAAAACACTCCCTAATATACAGAGCCATCCACTGCCTCTCCATCTTCATCTGTCCCTTCTGAAGGGCTTGTAGCCCTCCATTGCAGCACTCCAGTCATGAGACATCCCATCACATTTCTGTGATGGCAACTACATCATAGCTTTCCAGCTGCACAACGGCTTCCATCCTCCTGTTTGATACCCCTGCTGCGTGCATCGGTGTAGATGCACTTCAGGTGGGCTAACAATTTCACCCCCAAAACTGGCCTGCTGCCCTCAGGTTCATCTCTAGCAAGCCTTGTCTTATCCCCTTTTCCCCTTCAAGCCTAATTTAAAGCTCTCTCAATCAGCCCTGCCAACTCACGGGGTAGAATTCTTTCCCCCCTTTTAGACAAGTGAATACCATCTATCTCCAACAGGCCTGGTGCCGCATAAGCTGCCCCATGACCAAAAAGGCCAAAATTCCCTCACTGACACCAGTCCTTAAGCTGTGTGTTGGAACAGGTGGGTTTTCCTGTTCCTTTCAGCATTCTTCCCCACTACCAAAGGGATTGAGGAAAGCCAACTGTGATCCCCTCCCTTCTACTAGCCATCCCAGTGCCCTGAAGTCCTTTTTGATTGGCCTAGGATTTCTCATCACTGCTGACTTGGACAACCAGCAATGGGTAATAATCAGAGGATCGAATCAGTCCAAGGAGTCTCTTAGTAATATCTCTTATCTGGGCCACAGGGAGGCAGAGACTTCCCTGTGGGATGGATCTGGTTTGCACATAGGGCCCTCAGTTCCCTCAGAAGAGAGTCAACATTCATGCCTGTCTTTCAAGTTACTATTCCCACACATTAACAAAAAAACTATAAATAAATGGTGAGGTCCGGAGAGCCTCATTTTTTCCTTACAAGCAAAAAAAGGGCAGTAGATAGAAAACATGAATATATTCCCATTTTCAAGAATTCTGGTTCTAAAAAAGTGACCTCATTTTTTCCTTTGACTCAGCTCTGCACATTCCCATTCATGGAGCAGACTAACAAGCTAAACCGCCACAAAGAATAGTCAGAGGAGATTTAATTAAAATACATCAAAGTTCAGCTACACCACAGTGAGCATCAGATCTTGATGGTAGGTCAGATAGCGCAGTCAATGGCATTCTCAGTAGTCACTTTAGATATTTATACAATATTATTAGAATGCATCCAAGATATGCTATTAACAGTTCTGAGGCCATACTGAGGTGGAACCTAATCCACCGGGGAAGAAATGCAGTTGCCATTTTTAACTTCTATTTAATGTGCCCCTATTTAAACTTCCTGAATAAAGACTTTAATCAATTTTGATAAAATTCAAGGCATGACAAGCTTTTAGCTCTGTTCTTTTTTACATAACAGATGAAAAGGTTTGATAACTTTCTGAATATTTTGCTTATCTCTATAGAGAAGTAAAACACTCTCTGTGAACATCTAAATTACAGAATTAAAATTCACCTTCCTGTGTTATGGGTTTATGAAAAAACTACAAACAACCCCCCGAAGTAATTCAATTTAAAGACCACTTCATTAGTGGCCTACATAGAAGCTCAGTGTAAAGATGCTTTACCACTAAAAATATTCTGTAACTAGTGGACAAACAATTTTATGCACCTGCCTCTAAAATGCCATTTTAATGAGTAAATAAAATAACCATTCTTTCCCATATTACATTAAATGACTAATCTTTTAAATGTGTGAGAATAAAATTTGATCCCAAGACAGCACTAGAAGCTATTTTAATGGGGAAAAGAATATTGTGAGATTCATTCAGCTTTTTAAAGTCGAGTATAGAAACAAAAGACATTTGATTTTAATGAGAGTCTGGAAAATTGATACAACTATAGCTCTTGACCTATGTGAACAATTTTTGAAATACTTAAGAGGAAAAACAATTCTAATATAGAAAAGAACACTACACAGAGGACTTCTTCCTTCTAAAAGTGCAACTTTTCAATTTTAGAGTTCTTAACTACTTTGTAAACCTACAAGTGCAGCCTTGGTGCAGTTTGTAAAATACGCAGATGCAACATTTTTTAAGACTTGGTGTGTTTTTCATCCTGTTCCCTGCAGTATCTCTTATTCCTGGTACAGGAAAAGGGAAGGAAAGAAAGAAAAAGAAAAAGGAAATCCTCCAGAAAGAAATGGAATTGAGAAGATTCCAAAATTTAAGCCATGCAAAGTGCCTGAAACAGCAAACCCTACCACTTTGCAGAGTGAAAGGATTTTTTTTTCCAAAGCATGTTTTCCTGCTGGCTATCAGAAATTTGTGAGCTTCTTCTGTACTTCTAGAGGAGATGAAATATAGTAATTTTTTCCCCACACATAGAAATCACTATCTATCCATTGCAGCTGTCTGTCCTGAAAAGGAAATTTCCTGGAGGTACTGAAGATAGATGAAATTATTAGCTGTAAAGACATGACCTGCAGATATGGCATATGAAAAGAATTTGGCTATGGTGGTCATATACCGATAAAGCACAGTTAATCATCCAGTTGGACTGCAAAAAGGCACAGTAAGAAGAATTCTTTGAGATTGGATATGATTCAGAATATTTTTTTTTAAGACTGGACAGGACACAGGATGAAACAGCTGCTCCTTTTCCACCAAGACTGAAAATCCACTCTTATTTCCAGTGCATAATATAAAAGAGATAATAACAAACCCAGGAGAACTGACATAGAAGAAGAAAAATTGGCAGGAAAAAATAATGAGAAATTCTTGCAAGAAAATAAGAGAAGTCCCAATAATTTTACTAGCTCTTAGTATTGTGTGCTTTTAGCTGCTCCAGGATAACAGCTTCAGAGGAAGAAAAGTTACTTAGGTTGACCCAGTAGCAGATATGGAGTACACCATAAGCATCTTGACTGGCAAGTGAAATTTGGTGATAATTATAAAACTATTGAGTAATGAAAATTGTTTATTTCTTCTTGCAAACAGGATAGAGAAATCAGAGTTTCTTTTCTCACATTGCACAAATAATGACAGTTTTATTCGATAAACTGATTTAAAAATCATTTAACATGTGAGGGAAGCAGTGACATATCTAATTATTTTACCAACTAATTCTTGACTGCTTATTATTCTCTCTCTTTGGTCAGGGCTTATATGCAAATATTCATTCTCTTTTCAAGTTTAGTAAATAAGGAATCATTTTCACAGGAGTTTCTGGCTACAAAAGAAAATTAGAAAAGAAATAAAACCCAAAATCTATTACTGTTCTAACATTGGTTTATTGATTGTAATATGTTTTTAGATATCCCCATCTTCTGGTATTAATCTTTAATATATAATTTAAAAAGAATATTCATGAGGATATATTTCTCCCATTTGTCTTTGAACAG
The DNA here is from genome assembly GCF_003945595.2 of Pipra filicauda. Classification (NCBI taxonomy): domain Eukaryota; kingdom Metazoa; phylum Chordata; class Aves; order Passeriformes; family Pipridae; genus Pipra; species Pipra filicauda. The sequence goes on from NW_024104403.1 coordinate 742,146, forward strand.
TTACAGTGACATATTTCACTGGAAGAAATGGCAAAGACTGCTGCAGTACATTACTCCAACAGCAGAAGCAGGGGTAGATTTCAGTAAATAGAATTTATATTCTTATAGTTAAGAAAAAATGCAGTTTCCTCATTTTCAACTGCCTGATTTGCAAATGCAAATGGATAAGTTATATCCACACTCTGAGTGGTGGCACCTGTTTTTTTGTTTTGTTTTGGTTTTTGTTTTTTTTTTTTTTTTTAAATTTCCATAAACAAGTACATTATCAGAAGCTAATCTTTTTAGAATCTCAACCACTAATTTCAGCCTGAAAGAAGAAAATTCTAATTGCAAAGTAAGGAACGAAAAGAACTAGTAAGTAAATGCTATTCAGTGGTGCCCAGTGTTAAACAACAGCCACAGACAGCACAGGTTTACATGGATGTGTTGGGGATGAACTTATTTTTTTTCCCAGCAGCCTGGATGGCACTATGTTTTGCATTTATGATGAAAACAGTGTTGATAACACAGGGATCTTTCAGCTGTTGCTGAGCAGCACCTACACACCATCAAGGCCTTCTCTGTTTTTTATGCTGCCCTGACAGCAAACAGGCTGAGCGTGCACAACAAACTAGGAGGAGACACAGTGGGGACAGCTGACCCCAGCCTGCCAAAGGGCTATCCCAGACTGTTCTCTAATGCTCGGGAATAAAACTGTGGGGAAGGATGAACGGGGTACATTTGGAGTAAATTTGTCTTTCCAAGTAACTATTACTTGTGTACAAGCCCAGCTTTCCTGGGAGTGGCTGAACACCTGCCTACTCATGGGACCTGATGAATTAATTCCTTGTTTTGCTTTGGTTGCATGGGCAGGTTTGTTTTACCTGTTAAACTTTATCTCAACCCACCAGTTTCCTCACTTTTGCCCTTCTGATTCTCTCACTCATCCCACTGGGAAGGGGGGGGGGGGGGGGGGGGCAGGAGGGGCAGGTAGTGAGCAAGAAGCTGTGTGGGGCTGAGATACTTCCCATCATTAACCCACAATAGTTTAGAAAGAATTCCCACCTGCCCCGCCAAGCAACTTGAACAGCAACATTTTTGTGCAGCAAATTGACTCTCTTTACAAGAGTATCTTACAGAGTTAAGCTTTACAGCACTATATCCAATATCAGAGCTACATTTACTTGGAAGTTTAACACAGTATCTGCAACAGGATTGAGTGATTTCCATATTATCACTAACTTTAGTGTGAGAAAGAACTAAGATCGCTTTAGGTATACATTTTTATTTTTACTTCAAACAGCAATTAAAAATAAACCAATTTTTACTCAAATATCAGCCAAAATAATATCAAACTTATTCAAATATCCATCAGGTACCAAAAATTCATATAGTTTCCAATGCCAAAAAAACTGAGAAAATATACACTCCCTGCCTCTAATATTTATTACATAGCAATCAATTCAAAGCAAATTAAGACAAAGGTGGCAAGACCTTATGCAGCTATAAGTGGTCATTTGTATTGGTTCTTCTTCAGATTCCAGTATTTTAAATTGCATGTAATCAGTAGAGCAAAATATATAATCTTACAAAATAAAAGCGACTTACATAAATAATATGCTATTATCAAGAAGAATAATGTCTAAGACCATTCAAGAACTGTGTTTAGAAGAGAAAGGAGGTTTTCTGTTAAGAAAAGAGCATATGAAATAGCTGATGAGAATGTTAGGAAGCTGTATTTTGTGAATAGGAAAGGAAATTTCCTATCTCAGACAACCTATCTACACTGCAGCAAGCTATAGAGTTTTCTTATTGACTTCACTAGAGCCTTAGTAAATTGCCCTATCATTTCTGTAAGCTTGTTCCTATATTAATTCTCTTGCTTACATTAACCACACTTTTCCCAGGGACTCAGACCTGGGCTGTTATCAAGAGTACAAGGAGGAAGCTAAAACACAAAGCTGATGTACAACATCATTAACTTCTAAGCAACTTGTAAAAAGCTTTTGCTTTCAACAATGAAATCACATCCTGACTTATTATCCATTATTTCCTAGAAAAATACTACCACACATCAAATACTGGATCACCTTTCAAAAATCTTTCCTTTCCTGAGATACTGGGACAGAGTATCTGCAATCCATCCTTAAGGCTGCAAAGTCTGTTACAGATTAAAAAATTTACAAGGATTACTCTTTGGGTAAGGAAAGTTTTGTCACATTTTTACAATCCATCTGCAGCTAATGTTGTTTAATATTCTTGTACTTGCAATAGATTTCTTTAGAAGAGATTTGGATACCGACTGCTTAAAATTTAAGTGCTCAGAGCTCACAAACAAAACATTGAGCAGGTTGCTCCTCAAAGTCCCACAGGAAAATTTCTGGAAAGAGCAGTAACTGATTTAGTCACTGAATATCAGCTATGAGTTGACTGACATTGATTGCAGGTCATAATAGTGCATTAAAAATAGGAGTAGATTAAATAAAGTTTAAATATCATCAGAAGCTTTCACAGGTCAGCCTTCTGCCAAATCAGGCACTGATGTCAGAATACAGCAGGATGGATCTCTGAGGTACACATTCCTAATGTGCTCCTATGGACAAACTATACTACCCCTTATTGTATACAAAAACTATTCATTTAAAAGCATGTCAGCAAAGTGAAAAGGTAAAAGAATAAGTAAAACATTAAAATCTGACTTATCTGGCCTAGATTGTCAAGCAGGAAGTGACAAATGAAGGTTGATGAAAGGCAAAATACACCAATGTCCAGTTGGCATTTTCATTCTCTCCTGTGGGTGATTTTTCTTTTATTTATCTAGAATTAGGTTTGCTACTGCTCAGCCATGCCTTTGTCTTATGTTCTAACTGGAAGTTGTCAAGTATATAATGAAGTGATTGAGAAGAGTTGACAGTCTTCTTATTGTCATTCAAAGTTATCAAGGACAAAATCCAAATGCAAGTTATTTTTTAAGAATAAAGAGGTATTCAATTTTTTTTAAGGATGACCAATTTTTATCTGGCAAAAATGAACATAATATGTTATTTTAAATATATGACAAGTCACCACCACAGACAGTAAACATATAAATTCTACACCTAGAGAGAGTTCAAAGCTTCTTTAGCAGTATAAGCAAAAATCAAGGTTATATAAGCCTTGGAAAAGGACTCAAGTATATAGGAGTGCAGGAGGGGTGAGTGATAACCCAGAGGCAAGAAGGGAGTAAAAAGAAAAGATTTGGGAACTGAGTAAGCAGTGAGAAAGGAGCAGTGAGATTGCAAGAGGATTTGGAGTCAAGGTGGCTGGAAAACAAAGGTTTTTTTATTGTTGTCTGGAGACAATGATTTGAAAGGGTCAGAAGGATTTTCAGTGAGCTAGCAGTAGAAACATGAATTTCTGCATTCTGTCAACTCATTTCTTATCCAGAGTGTCATTTCTCCATTCATTCCTCAAATGGGACTCGCATTTCTGTTCATTCTTTTCACAACCTCATCATCTATAGTCACCTACATCTGTCAAAACACCCTGGAAAATTGTTTTGCAGGGGAAGAGGCAGTGCTGAAACAAAGACCTGAAAAAATTCCCAGAAAATGCAGCTTTAACCTTCTCCTATGGTTAGTAGGAGGCATGCTGACTCCTAGGGCTTTTAACAGGTAGAAGGTGGAGGAACTACTACCTCCCTCCTCTTCCTCGTGCCCTCTCCCCATATCTTTCCTTCCATCCTACACATCCTGAGCTCTTCTGAAGAGGTAAAGAGCACCATCAACACACATTTATAGAACATGAAGGGTAGGGTTGTCTGATTAGGCTGGAATAGAGCATCTCCAGTTTCTCTTTTAACAGCAGGGGAATTTGAGTCAAGCTGAGCATCCCAGGTCATTTTAGCCCAAGGAGTAAATCTTTGCAATGGCAAAGAATCTGTGAAAGTATTAAATGTAAATAAACCCCATATAAACTTATATAGTGGTAATATGCATATTTTTGAAACAAAATTCAGAAAGCGAAAGAAAAAACCTAAATACTGTTTACTCGATGTATCCCTTTACTAACACTGTGTGGTTTGTTCAACCAGACAGATGGAGAGGAATACAGAATGAGGTTAGGTAAATATCTCTATTTTCATTTATTTATAAATATTTTCCTGTGTATTTTTTACATTTTTCATCATTGTTTAAAAAAAAGAAAGAAAAAGAAAAACATTTAAAAAGGCAGAAGAAAAAAGCTGGTTTATGTATACTTCGACACAAACTAGTTAATGGATTCTTTGGCCAATTTAGGAAGAATAATTCGGCAATCGAAAACTAAGTGCTGATTTTGAGGATATAACAGATAACTCAGAAGGTGAAACAGCATTTAAAATGCAGAATTCAACAAAACTCTAGCCACAGAACTACAATCACAAGATCTGTGTGCCTAACAGATAGCATCAGCCACAGTGCAGAACCCATCTTCCTGTTGAAAAATTCAAGGTGTGAAATTCAGACGAAGAGATACCATCAAAAAGGATTTTTACCAGACACTCACTGTCTGTCTGGCAAGTTACTATCAAAGTCTTGCACATATAGCCAATAAATCTGTAACTTTCCAGAGATCCGGAGCAAACCAAAGGCATTTGTCCTGAAGCATTCGACTATCTTTAGCTCCTCCCTCTGCTGAGGAGACTTTGTTTTCATTGGATTATGCAGAAAAGACAATGAATCTCCATATTATATATATATATATATAATATGTATGTGCTGAATTGAAAAATCAGACAAATTCAAAAAGAGGATGATTAAAAATGAAATGTCAGCCTTCTGCCCAACATTGAGTTCTACTCTGCCAAGCACAGAGTTCTACTTATACAAATGTTAGATGTAACTCCATATTAATTCCTTGGATGACCTGATAACTATTTTGAAATTATCTAGATTTGCTCATTAGACAAACATTTAAAGAAAAGGTTAAAATATTTTGGGGTTTTTTGAGTTTGTTTTTCAAAATACTGCCAGTTATGTACTTTAGCATTTCCTTTCTAAAAATCACCCAAATGCAGTTCACATAATGAAACTCAGGAGAAATATTTTCCACCTCAAATTCACTTGGGAGGAGATAGCTTAACAATGCAAAAAAAAATCCAGTATCCAAGCAGTTTTCACGAGAGACTGAGGGAAAAAGTTAGAACACACAATGTTTTCTTCATTATTTTTTGTGCAATACAGGCTGGTAACTTTCAAGATCCTCTCACCAAAGTACTTTTTGTTACACTGAAGTATGGGAATCAGAGCTAACATGTACTTTACTAAACTATTTCTAAGATTACTTTGATGGATGTCTAAATACAGAAGTTACACATATGCATTTATTTTCAATTTTTCTGTAATGAGTCCTAATTTGTATTTTCTGCTTACTATTCTATAAGCATATTTTTATTTTTTGTTCCATTCATAATCAAACTTTCCAGCCCAATTTTTATTTTATGCAATTTTAAAGCCACCTATATGGTTTTGTGAACCACAGATCAAAGCCATATGTAGTGGTGGTAATGACCTGGCACATCATAGACATTGCAAGAGCACTTTCCAATTATATAACCATAGATAACTTAATGGTAGTTACTACATTGGCAGAGGACAGTAGTCACAATATATCCCACTACTGCTTTTGAAAGTACATTCAAAATTTTCCTACTAATACTGGTTATATTTTGTTATTCACCACAGTTTTGTTTCTATTTTCAAGGACTACCAGCAAGTGAATGCTTAGAAAAGTGACTGCTTATGCAGAATTTATCCAGGAGAAAAAGACTCAAGGATTAAAACAGAAAAAAATTGTGATAAAACAAATAAAATAAAATAGTTCTATAAACCCTCCCAAATTTGATTTTTGCTTTTTCTTTTCTACATCTTTCTTTCTGACATAATTTTGGCATTATTCAGGTTGTATTAAAACTGACACAATTTAGTAGATTATAATCTACAATTAGCACTATAATCTATAAAGATATTTTCAATTACGAGGGAGACTACTGAGCTAAATAATAATATTTTAAAAGTATTTCAGTACACTGATATTTATTATATGCAGTGCTAATTGGAGTCAATTATGAATACATGGTATCTTATATACGTGAAAGATAAACAACACAAACCTAACCTTGTACTACTTATTTTCTCTAAAGACAACTAGAAACACCATAATTTAAATGGTCTTTGATTTTACACCATAGAGAGCATTGTTTCTTTGTAAAATTATAACCCTACTTATTTACATTCTATGAAAATGGCATAGTAACTTCATTTAATTTTAGCAATGTTATCTGATTAAAAGACACAAAATGTACTACAATGCTAAAGTTCAGAACGTTTACTGTACTTTTTTCTGTAAACTTAAATTTTTCAGACGAGTTAGACCATTTGACTTTATAAAATACTTACCCATAGATTTCAAACACTAAATACCAAAGCAAGTAATCCACAGTAACAACTAAAATTTAGCAGCAACTAAACCCATATAAGCGTTAGCCTATTTGTAAGCTTTTATTATCTTACTAGGCAATATACTTTCTTTTCTTTACATATTTGGGTTTCTAAAAATAATTTTAGTTAATAGTATCTTGTTGACTACATCACAACACAATGAAACAGCCTTACTATGTGCAGATGCACAAAAGTACATATTAGAAAGAAATTATTCTTTTTCAAGTGTAAAAAAAGCCTTCAGCTCCCACTTAAGGTGTTTTTCTAAAGCCTTAGCACACTGCAAATGTTACATGGACTACATTTAAAAAGTGCAATCTGACTGTAGCAGATTGTAGAATGTTAATTTTATCTTAGTCACAGTTGCAGTAGGTTGTGATAGGAAAGCTTTAACTTTTGGTCTGTCTTATTCAGTCATTTTGATTTTCATATATTTAAGAAAGCCCTATTGTTTTTGTTCTGTTATTCTGAAACCTGATTTTTAAATCTAACTGTTCTTTGAAGCTTTCTAAAGTTCTTCCTGTAAGCAAAATATTTGGGAATCTCTAATCAAAATTATCAATGACTTAGAGTCCTATCATACACAGAATTGGAATCCAACAGGACTATGGGGAAATAAATATTTAGAGGAAAAGAAAACTAGGATAAATCATGAGAAAAAGTTGGTTAGACTTTCCCTAGGTGTTTTCTTAACATGTTAGCTAGTGAAGTATCACTTATTACCCTCCAAAGATTCTCCTTCTTTTTCTTGCAGGTGAAGTAAACAAATCTCAGCAGAACAGTCAGTAGGAGGATATAAAGGTCAGCATTTGCACAACTTCCTTTAGCCACAACTTTGGAGCTCCACAGCTTGTTGATGCCGTAGGCAAAGCTGTTTCAAAGTGTAAAGTATAGGTCTATATCCACATGTTCAGAATAATGTATCCCTAAAAGGTTTAAGTATATTAAATTTGGATGGCTGGATTAGAATAAACACATTTCAGAGTGCTCATGTGTGTCCTTAAATATTCCATTAAGGAGAGAATGCAGAAGCAACTATAACTTCCATTATAGCAACATTTGCCACCTACTTAGACTCTGATTATCTGATTTAGCCAAAAGAAGTTTGTGATTAGATACAACCACATTATTATCAAGACCAGAAAAATAATTGCTTTGACCACTACAATAATTGCTTTTTGAACTAATACTAATTAGATACTCCATATTTGCTTTCTTGTCTGAATTAGAACAACAGTACTGATTGTGAACAAACAGAGTTTAGGAAAGAACTTGATTACTGTCTATTAATGCAGTATTGGACCTCTGTCTAGTTTGGCAAACAAAGCAGTGACAGAAAGATGAAGCTAAAAAAACTCAGTTGACGAAAAATGTGCAGGTTTTTAACTCAACTGCTGAAGTAATTTACCACAAGGTGTGGATGACTGCTCATATGTGGAAATGAAAAAACAGTCTTGGTTGGTTTGGTTTTGTTTGGTTGGTTGGGTTTTTTTTAGTAGCAGTATTTTTGAGAAAAGTGTGATGCAGTTCAAACAGAAAATAATCCAGAAAACATAAAGAATTACTTTATAAAGCAGGTCTGACTGGATGACCAGAGTAGTATCTTCTGACCCTATACTGAACTAACTATACTAATGCTGTGCATATCTCAGAGCAGAGGAATAGTTGTCTGTTCAAACTCAGCTGCAGAGTTGCCGTATATCATGCAATAGGTGGGACTGTTTCTGTATACAGGTTTCATATAAAATTTTAAAAGTTCAGTAGTATTTGTGAGCTTGTTTTAAGGGCTCTTTTTTATGTTAATGTTTTTGACTAAAAGAATACCTGGCAGAATGTTTGTTGATGTCTAAGATAAAAGTGGAGACTATGCTATTCCAAATTTGCACATGTCCACACCTCAGTAACTGCTACACAGCTTGATCTGCTGCTAATCTAGTATCTCCTGCTGTTAGGTAGGTATCCACATCCCCATACATTTCTAGCCCAAAAAACCTGCCAAAGTACCCTGGGAAATATATATCAAAATGTTATGAAACTGCCACAGACTTGAAAGAAGCAAAGCTACCCTCGGAGAGCCCAAAAGACAAGGCAAAAGTAAAGATACTGATGTCTGGATCGGGAACCAGGCAGATCTGAAAAAGCTAAATAAAACTTCCTTATGTCAAAATTCCCTCACTGGGACACAGTATCTCATATCACCCATGTTATCCTGCAGGGCCTCAGCTTTGCACTGAGATGATATGGCTGCATTAACAGTTGAAAAGCTTATACGACTAAGCTTTACTTATATAAATAAAATAGAAAAGGTTTACTTATATGAATAAAGATTGTGACAATACAACCAACAAAACACATTTGAATGCTCAGGAATTAGAAAGTGCACATCTTTAACTGCAGTTTTTTTTCTGACAAAGACAGAAAATCAGCTAAGAAAAATAAAATTGTTCAACATAAACTGAAAGAAGGATCAGGAAAATGGGCTTCACATAGTCAAAGTATTGAGAGAAGTTACTGAAAAAAAGAACCAGCACATAAAAAACAAGCACATAGTAAGAGCTGAACTTCAGCATGTAGGTGCTGAAGGTGTCTCCTGCCATGGCTGTACCCAATGACTATGACTATAACACCCACAGCTTAGACACAAGTGCTGGCAGAAGCTGTATTGTAAACAAAGCTGTACTGTTAAGTACTTCAGTCTTTTTCTAAGCTATAATGTAGGCAACTTTTGTACTATTTTCTTTGCACCATTTTGTAAAATTGGAAATTCATGATGATATCATCTAAATTTGTGAAGTATGAATACTAAATCATGCAAAATAGCTACCAGAATGAGGGTAAATCCAGGTCAAAGAATGAATGCAGACAGTCATACTGTTAAGCTTGGAAAACTAGAGTTGTAAAAGACACAATATGAAATATATTCTAGATGCATGAGAAGCTGGTACACTGCAAATCTGGAAGAGTTCCAGTGTTCACAAGCAGAGGAGTCAAGACACTCTTATAGATGTAGATTTCATAGCTTCTCCATGCATATACATAAGTATTTCACAGGCACAGTCTATAAGATGCTAATATATAAAATGAAAATTATGTCAGTGTGGTACAAAAAATATTCAATACTTAAAAAAACCCTTAAGAACCAACCTAATAGTTTTAATTTTTTAGATTGCAAATCTGCATTTCAATGTAGATTTATTTTGATAGTTTCCTTAACTTTTTAAAAATTCTTTGTTTATAGAAGAGAACTGTAATTAGGAATAATATCACAAGTGAAACAAATACTGGTACAGATGCTTTCTAAATCCTGAGAATGAAGAATCCTTTGTCCACCCTTATTGAGAAATTAGTTATTATGGCCCCAGTGTGATTTTTGATACCACTGGTAAAAATTATCATGCTTAACTGAAGGTCCGGGTTCTAATTGTGCCACTGCAGACTCTACATTACAGTCAAGAAAATTATGAAGACAAATCATATTGGCAAAAAGTATGTTAGGGTTTCCTGAGCCATACTGTAATTATTTGAAGTAGGCATAGAGTTACGATAGCAGAATGAACTTAAAGAAAACAAAAATTTTCGTTCAGAAGGGAGAGTATTTTATAATAAATGCTGTTGCAAACTACAATATGCTTTTTTAGGACTGAATAATTTAAAAAAGTTTGTTTCAACAATTTCATAGTGTTCATATGTTTCTTAACATTTTTGCTGCTTTTTAAACTGATGTATGTACATACTTTAGAAGTTAAGATGCTGCCCAAAGCCTCAAATGACACAAAATGTTCCAGGGATTGTAGGACTATGAAGCGGCCCAGTATGTTCCTTGGTCACCACACGGTCTTTCTCCAAAAGGGGGACCAAGGAACATGCTGGACTTGTCTAATCTCTTTATGTCTGCATCTTCTTCTGTTTCCTAATTGCATTACACTGAATTAGAAAATAGCCTCTCCTATTATGTACTTTTTTACTAAACTTAAGGCACAAGTCTAGGAAACAACTGATATTAAGCATCTGGAACCATTCTGTAGGACTGGAGGAGGTTGATATAATGCTATGTAATTACTCACTTGCAAATACCTCTATAATGAATGGTTAATAAATGAGAGAGAACAGAAAGAGCGCATGATACTGGGCAAGAACATGCATTATGGCATCCTGTGCTAATGGGATTTTGAAATCCAGGATGTAGGTAGGCTGCAGAGCTTTGGTGGGACACAATCACAGTCCTTGGTTGCTCCAATCTGGATTCAGCATTGCAAGGATATGTACGAGGGCAGAGGCATAAGAGACCATTTCTCAGGAACTGAAAAACTGCTAGATTAAAGAATTTAACATTATTAGTGGTCTTGTTACCCCAAAAGCAAGTGCTATCATGTTCATAACCTCATGCTACATGGAAGGTCACAGTCAGCACCCTGGGTTGAGCTCATACAGATCCAGAGACCTCTCTGATCTGAAAGCATGACTAAGTCAAATGACACAGAAAATGAAGTATGCTAGTGACACTGAACCTCTCATTTTCATATAACTTGTTTGCATCCTTCCCTGAATTTTTATGTGGTGCCAAGAGTAATGAACTAAAAAGGGAGAGGACATACAAGTAAAATTCTTCAGCATGACTGCCCACACCATTAAATTGGGAGCATTGCTTCCATCATGGGACAAACTGCACAGTCTGAGGCAGTGACCAGGCATGGACAGGGATTGGCATCAACCACAGAGGCTGCAACAGGCACTTTGGATGCAACTGTCTTCTTCTGAGGGTTAAGACTGTTTCTGAAAGGATGCAAACTGTGCTGCACCAGCTGACCTCTAGGCCTAACAATGGTCCTGAACACTTTTAAAATTGAGACATAGTTTTAAGATCCATAGGAGGGTTTTTAATTGCTCTACCTGTCACCAAGCCCAATCATGTATTGAGTCTTAAACGTCTTACTTTTTGTGAAGTTGTCTGTAACAATATCTAACAATATTGCCTTTGGTTGCACCTTTGTGACTCTCACAGAATAACTTCTGTGCCACCATTAAAGGTTAGTGCTGCTGGTGATTTAATTATTTAAATTTTTTGCTAAGTAAATTTAAGGTACTTCTCATCTATTCTTAATAGCTGATTTTTGCAGAGGTGGGAAAAAAGTACGAGCTTTTAAATTAGTATTAATTCACAGAAACTGAAAGTTAGTGTGAATTATGCATGTGAAATTCACAAATAGTCTCCTCTATATACTTACTATGCAAATATTATAGAGATCAATATTATTTAAAAGTTTAAATCAGATTATCTGATAAGGACCTGCATTTATTATACCCCTTGATTTATGGAGGAAACTGCAATGATAGTTATCAGATTATAGCTGAATGCCAGAAGCAAAAGTTGCTATGGTTTTCAGAGAAATAAATCACTGTATTTTGGAAAATTCTGTCAGAATATCTAATTGATATTTTAGATGCACTTTAGTTTAATTTCAGCTACAACACATTTTTGTAATTGGAATTTCCTAAAGGTAAGAAAAGGCAAGGAACTTGCTTTAAACAGGTATATTACTTTAATATAATATTGCTAAGTAGCTAAAGACACTCTGGGTATCTGTTTAAAACAAAGACATATTTCCATCGTCTTTCTCTTCTACCTATCCAACCCCACGTTTTTCTCGTCATTTATATTCACCTGCTTCTGAGGTCAGAAAATTTTTAACAATCAATATTTTGTGAATTTTAGAAATTAATATCCTTACAATACTTTATATTTATTTACTCCAAATCCTTGCTACTCATGTTAGTTTTGGAACTCTTTTCCCCAAAAAATAACTTTGAAAACAAAAGAGACAGGAGACGACTTAATGGTTGAGGAGGAAGCTGAAGAACATTACCTTGCAGGCTCAGTAAGAGTATGAAGAACATTGACAGAAATTTCACAAAAGACAGTGTCTTAAATGAAATTAAAATTAAAATTTGTAAACCATCATGTAAAATCCTATAACTAAAATAGTCTGAGGACTTATATGAACTTGGTCTTTTTCACTCGAGTGCTATATTTACAAGTTTGATTGTCAGTTTTAAACCTCTTCTTCATACGTTCCAGGTTTTTAGAATACTCAAAAAGATTCTTTGTAAAATTTCTTATCCAGTCTCTTTTCTAAGAAGATTAATAAAATGCTTTTCATTCCACTAGGTGCTCATCGGAATCATTCTTGTTTCTGAGAAAAAGAGTTATGAAATCCTATAGCAGATACTTCAGTGTTCTCTGGATATTGGTGAAGGAATTAAAATTGTTGTAGAATAAATGCTGAATATTTATACAGTATTTGGGAACACCAGAGATTTGTTAAAAACATCCCTTCCATAGGTAGGATGCACATCCTTACTTTTTTAAAGGTGCACATTAGCCATACAGGATGGTAACTTAAGAAGACACAAACATAATCATTTCAACAATAATTCAAGAGGATGTGTATGCAGAGGCTTGACTCAATGTAGGGCAGAATGTTAGCATGGGTCTGAAACACGTGTTTGAATTTGAGTGTAAAACTGAACGTTGTCAAGACTAGGCTGCTTTCCTGAATTATATCTACTAATTTTTAATGTGTTTTGTTATTATTAATGGTCTTAGTCTGCTTATTCTTAACCTGAAGAAGGTTATAAGAATGTAATTTGCCTTCAGAGATAATTAATAAAGAGTGTTTAATGTAACAGATTCTCTCCTTGAAAAAAAACTACATTCTGGGTAAACCATCATTCAACAACATTTTAAAGAAGTCTATATCTTTTAAAAGCAATAAAGATGGATAACATGTAAATAAGAAGCTAACATGCTTTATATGATTACAGGACTGAAAGAGACAAGCAAAATATTTCATAAGCAATATGAAAAGTAATACTGTTATAACTTGTAGAAATTTATCCCTGCTTTAAATTTTATATAAACTTTGAATGTGGAATCATTCTAGAAATAAAGGAAACAGAATAAAAAAATGGATGAATAATCTAAAATTTTTTGTTAAAATACAGAAGATAAGAATATACAATATACAAAATTCCATCAGTCATTCAATACATATGCAGCCATTTGCAAAGAGCTATACTAATTTTATCTTTTAGAAAGAGAATTAATGTAATTGCTGAACTCATTCTGTCAATAGGACTACAACAGGACTTGAGATTCACTATTTTATATAATGTGATTGTATGACTAAGAAGTGTTTGAGCATTAAAACTGTTCCTTAATAGAAAATAAGTTAAAGTGAATTTAATCAACATACTCAGCAAAACCACACATCTTAAGGAGAAGGTATTATTCAATTCATGCAAGAAAATACAAGTTCTGAATATTTACATTTTTTCACTTTTCACTGAAAACTGCAGTATCAAAAACAAAACTCATACAAAACTCAGTGTTTCCTGTTAAATCTTTATCTAGGTGAACAAGATGCTGAGCTACTATAAACTTTAACTTCATAGATTTCAATTATCTATTGTACATTAAATATTTTCCCAGTTTATGTGAAGATAAGATCATACACTTATAGACAAAATGCAAGGCCAAAATGTGTAAGTATATATCCAGCAGGCCAATTGATTCTAACCAGCATTTTTCATCTTTAATTTCTTTGGCCTCACTCAATTCATATACAGGCATCTTTTTTATACTTAAATACATATCAAGGATCAGATTACAAATATTTTTCCCACAATTACTAGACAATCAGCTTTATTGATTCCTGGAGCATTACCTGTGCAGTTAAATATCCTTTCTTGCACTATGAGAACCATGATATGGTCCTAAATATTCTGATTTTCATGTAGTCATATTAGCTTTAATGAAATAGCTTAAATGGTCCAATTGATATTCTGAATTTGAGTTTACCTTGTATTATGATTTGATGCATCAACTTTTGGGTCTATTGTTTCATGTATAATATGGGAAAAATAATAAATTATATCTAGGAACCACTGGTTCTAATCTGCCCTCTCACTAGAAACCATTTAATGAAAAAAAATTTAAGCTTTCCTTAATTCATAAAGCTTTGAACTTCTGGGGACCATTGCTGACTTCTGTCTCAAAGTTACATTGTCAATAAAAGCTAAACAGTTGATGCTGCAACTGAATTTTTGACCACTTGAGATTCCAATGCTTTTATAAAATGGAAGAAAATTTACCTTAATATCAAAGGCTCCTGGCTGACCCTCTCTGTTATAAAGCTCCAGCTGGTTCTTGACAGGCGTGACCCACAATATCACCTGATTCAGTTGTTTATCAAGTTCAACAAAATCCTTTAGCAGAATCTCTATTTCTTTTTGTTTCTCTGGAAGATCTTTGGACACCTGAAAAAATACCAGAAGCCATTGTTTAGGTGGCAAAAAACTGCCAACAACAAACAAAGTACAAAACAATTTAACACTACACACATATATACTCATATAAAATGTTAAAATACAAGTTTTATATACTGATAGAAAGAACAGAAAGAAAAAGCAGATCCACTCAAGAAAAAAAACAAACTCAAAAGAGATTTTTTTTAATCACATTTTAGTATCAGATTTATTCATTTTTTTGGTGAAAAAATTGTTATCTTGGTATCCTAAACCGTTTTAAAGGTCAATTTTTATTTAGGAAAAACAAAGTGAAAATACGAAATTGATCATTTGAATGATATCTAACCTTTCCTCCTCTTTTGAATGTAAATACTTATAAGCATATATTTTCTTATAAGATGTTTAGAGTTGCCAGTCTGGTCCAAATATGCATAAGTAGATGCATAAAATGAAGAAAAATAATGAAGAAATGTATCGTCAATTCTGATCAGGCCACTTGGTTCTCTGATTTGCATTCAAAGCAGTGAGATTTGAATTAACTAAGCACATTCTTCTGTGCCAACAATATTAAAAATTAAGAATCAGTGAATAGCATAGTTCAAATCCAACAGCACTTGGAGTAAATGTAGGAACAGGTTGAAAATAAATAAGCCAAGACAAAGCTCCATGCTGTCCTTCCCAGATTGTTTTCTATAGCTAGAGAGGTGAGGTGTCACAACACTACACAATGGGAAATGTTGCAAAGATATACTAGGGGAGAAACCATCTGTACTTTAAAAACAAAAAATATCACAACAGCAAATATAGGGACTGGGCAGAGATACAAAACAATGGCAGTTCATTAGCAAAATCAGCCAAGAAATATGGCTAGTTTTCCATATCAATGGAAACGTTTTTAAGCACATTTTTAACCAAAGTGACCCTCTTTAAAGTAGCAAAACATGAGGTTTCTGACACACGTGAAAAAATACAAATTCCCTCTAAAGTTAAGCAGCATTAATGGAAGCATTGCCATCATATTGCCCAGCAACAAACGTATTAGTGCTCTGTACTAACCTCTAATTCCTAATGACAAAATTTTTCAGAGGACAATAAATCTTAACTCAGAGTCATGAAAGCAATGAATGTTACTAAAACCAAACAACCACCATCTGAGAGAATGGAAAGAACACAACTGTATTGTGACATGTACATTTCTTTAAAAATTTGCTTTGATAATATTGATTTGTCGGTACCAAAATAACTCCTCTAAATATACTCTGCATGTGATTTATTAGACTGTACTTAAGTGATATTTGTAATTAAAGAAGTCAATTTGCCATATATTACATTATCTCCATTATTCACTATAGCTACCCCATAATATCCTATTTAATAAAAATTGACCCTGCGTAAAATTTCTTTTTCTATCTTCCTAATCTTTTAAATGTAATAAAAACTCTGCTTTTCCAGAATGACCCAAGAAACGAAAGAAAAAAATTAAAAATGCATTCATTTCCCTTATGTAGTAACCAATATTTATGCAGACCTTGGCCTAATTTCATACAAGATTAGTTTCATCTTTCTTACAACTTCTGAATGTTAATTGCCAATGTTTACTAGCTTTAATATTAATGTAAATAATTTCCACAGAAACACAACTGAAAGCAGATAAGTAGTCATAGGCAGATAAAAACCCAAA
This sequence comes from Pipra filicauda, assembly GCF_003945595.2. NCBI lineage: Eukaryota > Metazoa > Chordata > Aves > Passeriformes > Pipridae > Pipra > Pipra filicauda. The sequence continues at coordinate 758,571 of NW_024104403.1, forward strand.
CTGACTTCTGAAGATCTGAAATGAAATCTGAAATTTAAATTAATCTACTTCTAATCAACATTAATCAAGCATTTTGGGTCTATCATAGGACAGAGGAAGAAAAATTCGTAGAGGTTTTGGGGAGTGGGGGGATGAGAGAGAGGTAACCAATTAGATACTAAGGTATATTCGATCTAGAACAGCAGAAGATGAACAATTAGGTTTTGGCAACTGCACTTCAACCTACTCTTTTCAGAACATTTATTTATCCCATGCATAATGAGAGATAAATTGAGATTTAAGTAAATGTAGCCTCTTCTTACATGTTGTCTCCTGCTCTAAAATTATAGCACAAATACAGGATTAAAATATTTTTACTATATTAAAATGAAGAAATCTATGTCCATATGAAGTGTTTCATTACATACAGAAATTTAACTTCATCTAATTTTACCACAGAGACAAAAAGAACAACAGTAAATGAAGAAAGAACTTTCCTCAAACTCAGGTTAGGGCTACAGATAAACATTTAACAAGGCAATACCTTGTAAGATCCAGGTAATGTGTCACATACTATTGTGTGGGAATCAGAGTCTTAGATTCCAGTTATCAGGGATTTCATTTGCTAGCTTGTTGTGGTTTGTTTGGGCTTTTTTTAAACTCTGGCATCAAACTGTCAAGCTGGCTAATCAAATTAGAGCCTGATGAGTTTAAGTTAATTACAAGTCTGCCTATCAAGCCAAGGTACTGTTGCAGACTGTCTCCTGGGAGACAGCTTGTTTCCTGAGCTAATTCTGCCGCTCCCTAGCAGCATAAATTGGGAAAACCTCCATGGAGTAATGGACATGGACATGATGACTGGCTGTTCAGATTTATGCCCTTTCTCTGGCAGAGAAGTACACATGGAGATGGGATCCTCCAGAATCTTCCCTAGTGTTTTAGTCACAGTCCTTCAAGCTTGTTAGTCACGGCTCCAGGAGTTCCACCCCTGAGGTGGGATTATAATGCTGGTGGGCACAACAGCAATTCTACTGCCCATACTGTCCCTGGGCCCTTCAACGAGTTCCTACAAGTTCTCAGAGGCCTCCAGGGATGAATGAGCAGTGACTAGTGTCCCACTTCAATACCCTCTTTCACATTTTTGCTTTGGGCTCTATCCTCCTTTCATTCATTTGTAGTCTCGGGGTAGACACTTTCGTTCCCTTTGGTGTCTTATCTCTTTCCCTCCTATTAACGAAAGACTCCTTTTATTAGGTTTTATCACTGGAGGGCTGATGTCCTTTTCTAAGAGGGAAGACCAGTAGGAACAGCGGCCATAAGGCAACACCTTACAGGAGATGCTTTCCCCTAGATCTGCCTAGAACGGAACACAGGCCTGATGAAGCAGTGTTACAGGCTGGCAAGGAAGGCAGGGTGCAGATGAAAAAAGGAATTTTAAAAATCTGGGTTAGCTCTTTGCATACAAATTAAGTATTTTAAACTTTGCCTTATTCAGTAATAGACAAACATTGAAAACACACCTTATTTTGCAACCAAAGGCACAAAATAAATTTGTAAGTGGAAACAACAGAAGTATGAATTATTTCTTCAAAGAAAACAAATTCCATTTCAACATCAAAGGACTATATAATTTCAGTGATATGTGTTAAAACATTAATCTCAAAGCATGTGATACATCTAAAATTTTGTACTCTAGTTCAAGTGTTAATTAAGTTAATTAATTAGAAGCTGAGTTACATAATAATAGAAAATATTTAAGCTCTAAATGAGGAAACAGCAGAAGAGCTTAATTTTACCAACACTGGTCTTCATAATATTTAATTTTATTCTAATCTTAAACTATCAGAACATTTTTCCACTTATTTAATTTTACGTATTCCAAATTTTGCTCTTTACATTAAAACACACAGAAAAAAACCCCCACACAACAAAATCTCCAGCATAAAAATGATATCTCTCAAAACATAAGAATAGTCTGAAATTTGAATAATTGCATACTTTCAAAGTCTGGATCTTCTTCTCCCTATGAATTCTAAAAGTACTTGATCACTTGCATTGCTTTCATTGTTTCTCTTCCATCTGAACCTGATGTCTTGGATGATGATCCTTCACAAGCAGCCTAAATGATACACTACTATGTTCTTTCCATCCCTACCCCAATCTTATGACTTTGGTGCAAAACCATACGTATGCTCATCTTGACAGTAGAGATATCCTTGATCATTTCACATGCTCCAGTTTTCCACTGCTATTTCCCACTTCAGCTTTGGATAGTTATTTTTCAGTCTGCATATGGTTGTGTTCATGCATTATGGGAAGAATTAGAGATCCACAGATGGAAAAGAATACCAATTCTTATGATAATAGGAGGTATAAAGGGAGGAAGGATTTGTATAAAGTATGTCACCTGATATAAAATCATATTCTGTTTCACTGCTAGGTTTAATTCCTTATGAATATCCAGAAATTAGATTCAATTAAAGGAGTATCAATTAAAATAATGGTTGTAGAGTTACAGCTCAATCATTTCACTCAGGAACAATGCTCAAAATTAAAAAGTTGAAACTTATTAGGCAGAGACAGTAAGTAAAAAAGAACAAACAATAGGGAATAGTTTTGCAGAGAGCAGAAATGTTACTGCAAATGAATGAACTCGATTAATTATACTACTAGTAAGGCATCACTATTTATGAAAGGAAAACCACTTGAATTACTTGTATATATTATATTTCAAGTGGCCAATGCCTGATTTCGAATATATCGCTCCTCTCTCACAAGTCAATGTCAACCTCATTCCCTGTTTACCTGAAATGACGAAAGAGAAAATAATGGTGTTATTACCCAGTTGTTTGGGAATAGAGATGAGGAGATGCATCTCCCCAGCATGTAATTTTTCAAAAAAGAATATGGAGTATTTTCTTAGTGGTGAGTGGAGAGCAAAGAAATCCCAAATTTCCACATTTTAACAGCAGCAAAAATGTGTCAGGTTCTTTTCCCTCAATATTAGATAAAGTGCTCTTTTGCTTGCTGCCTCACTAAACTCTCAATAACAGAGTGGCACTTATAAATGGATCTTACTTTGATGAATCTGATAAGAAATTTAGGTATCTTGATATCCATAACAATATAAACTATAATAAACTGCAATGAATATGAGCAAAAATATGTTATGGGGTATCTTTGAACACTGTTAAAAGCAGTTCTTTTATGCCCCACTTGAGAGGGTCACTCAGATATACAAAGCAGTTCATGAAAGTGGTCTTCCAACATAGGATAACTGATAGGTTTGAAAAATCAGAAGTGCTTGCACAGAGAAAAATTGAAGTATTCTGTATAAAGAAATGAGGAAACTTTCTGCTTAGCCCAGAGCACAACTGGATTGAATGAAGATTTTGATGTTATCTGAGTGAGGACCTGGATAACAAAGAACAACTAAGATAACTAACTAACTAACTAGCTAACTAACTAACATAAACATAACAGCTATTAAATGCAAACTTCAATCCTACTTATTGATAAGTCATAACTGATACTTCTATAGCACTAGTAAGATGATTGCATAAAACAGAAATTCTTACAGCGACTGTTCCAAAAGTTTTATCTGCTCAAAATTACCACTCATATAGCATGTACAAAAGAATGATTTAAAATGGAAGAGCGAAAAGTTAATTTATATGCATCATTTCTTCATGAAAAACAATCAGTGTAAGAAAGAGTTTCATATAAGTTCAGTTTGGGATGCCATTTAGTTAATTAACTAAGCCATTCTCATTAACAAACTCAATATTGACTTTAAAGCAAAATCTATGTAATTTCTTTAAAATTATGAATATTTATGAGCCATAGTGTCTCTGACAAGGTTGGAGTAAAGACTGTATTATTAGAGGAAGGTTAAAGAAGATTATTAAAATACATAGAGAAGATTTTTATTTGCTATGTACCTAGTGTTTTGTGGTTCCTTGCAAGCCTCTCAGGACCTGACCTGTGTTTATTTGGGTTTGGTTTTTTTTTAAAAACATCTTAATGGTGTATTTGTAATATTTTCAAGTTTCATTTTTATTTAAAAAATCTATTTTCCCCCATCAATGCAAAAAAATGAGGCAGTCCACAAAACCAACGCATTAAACAATTTTCTGCCTCATCTGGCTGACTAGCTTTTTAAAAAGCAAACAAAACCTTTCCCCCATCCCAAAGATTTGTTTTGGTTTTCTTCCATGGTAGTATGACTGTGTATATCAGTCTTCTGAATATCTGTATGCTTCTTATATGTAATACTTACAACTAATTTTCATTCACTCTGCTCTCTACTATCCCAGCAATTCTCTTTTGTCAAGGACATTTTTGAGTACAAGACCCTCCACCTTAAATCTCTGCTAAATAATCTGGTCCATGATTTTCTTTTCCTTATGTCTTTTTATTACTCAGTTCCACAAATCCAAAAGCAGCCTCAAAGGTTTTACAGTATAGCTCCTTCAGTGATTTTTAATGAAGGATATTCCAACAGGAAAATTATTTTTAAATAAAAGTACAATTGTTCTTTCCCTGGCTTATGGCAGAAAGTACCATAAATACCCCTCAGGCTACACACAGTCCATGAGGCAATCAAACTCCAGCACTCACCCACAGTACTGGTAGCCTGGTCTGAACAGCTACTTTGAGCCTGTCAGTCAAAGCCTTTTTTTAACATGGAAAACAGAGTCTTATGAATATGTTGGGATCTCACAACATGGCAGGCCACAGTGATATTATCCAGCACAGAACTGGCTGTGCTGGTGCCACGTCCCAGGGAAACACAACAGGGTTAGTTAATGGGGTACGATAAACCCTGTCTGACATACTTAAGAGTAACCTCATTGTTTGGCAAATCAACACTTCTGATCCCTCCATGTGACAGGGTTCCTCCAGTCTGCTGCTCTGTCTCACCATTCTTTTCTGCAGCCCTCCTTTTCCTAAGGTCACTCATTATCCAATTGCTTTACTTATTTTTTTGCTACATAGTAAGTTGGATAATGAATGTATAGCTAAACTGTATTATATCCACAGTAAATAAGCAGGGGTTTATTTTTGCATTATCTTCACACAGTATAGAATAATTATAGTGGGTTGATATTTTATCTACAGTTAAATATTTATAGCATTTCTTACCAACAAATTATTTATTCTGCTAAAAATTAAAGAAAAAAGTAACGTTAGTATTCCAAATGTAGTGAGTGATCTCAACTGCCAAGTACCCAGCTGACATTTCTCACAAGGAACAACTAACAATGAATTTGCTTTTCTTTTTGGGTGTTCTTCAGGAATTACCTGGTTTAGCACATTGGTAAGAAACGTGCTGTTAATAGAAAAGCTGAGAGTGTTGGAGTTACCTTAGTTTAACTGTAGTCAGGCCATTCTCTAGGTAATGATGATTATGAATTTTTGAAAAGGTGTTGTTAAAACTATGAGAAAAATTACAAAAAAAAAAAAGGAGGGGGAAAGGGAAGGGAAAGTTGAAGTTTATTTCAGACTATTTCATTGTTGGGAATTCTAATTACATAGGCATGTTGCTACCTCGACAGGCCTATATAAATGAAGTATAATCTTTATCTTGTGAACAACATTGATTTTTAGGCCCCTATAGTCCTCCTTAAAAGAGATGCATGAAACACTTGACAGACAATGGCAGCATCTGTCTTGGAACTGAAGCTTTAAAAAGCCCAGACGATTGTCATTGATTGGTGTGCAACAGTATGCAAACCATTGTTCATTATACGTGAAATGACTCTCAAATATATAGTTGTCGCAGTGTAGAAAAATGTGTAAGAATTTGCCTAAAATGACTTATTTGATGTCTGGTTATTCAGATACATCAATATTACCCCAATGTAGTAACAAATGTATCAACAGTTAGTACTTCTTGTATTCAAAGTACTTGGCATAACTTCTTAAATATATGATTAATATATTCTGGATTTGTACGGCAAACAACAACAAAAAGTAATTTTAATATGGTTGGTAAGATAGTGTGATATATATAGTGTGCATACATACATCTATTTAATCATGGTTAGTACATACTTTTTTACCCCTGCATGACTGTATTCCTAAATACTTTTCTTTGCTTAAGTTCTTGAATCTTAATTAATGCTAGCTGCTAGCAATAAAAAGAAATTAAGCCTATATATACTTGTTTCTTAGAACTTGTGACATTCTCATGTTTGTCCAGTGAACATTTACATCAAAACACATTTTATCATAGTGAAACCATTTGTTGATATGGCTGATGATAACATGAATGTGGACTACACCTAATTAGCAATCTATGACAGACTGTAACAGGTAATTTAGCATAACAAAAGGTTTTATCATATTTAATGGAATCAGGTCACTCATTAAAAGAAACTAAATTCAGAAAGTATCAACCTTTTGTTCCCCAAAATGCTGGTTATACTATTCTAATTTCAAATTGAAAGAACAGAAATCAAACTATAGCATTCATTTTCCAACATATTTTCCCCTCCACCCCACAGATAAAAGCACTGGCAATTGCAGTAGTTCCAACTACAGGCTAAAACTAAGTTGCACTGACATGCTGGAAATTTTATGTCACTGCAGGTAATCTATGAATAATTTCTACTCAAGGTGAGCTACAATACATGAACTATAACCTTGTAATGACTTTGTCTTTCTGCTCTTTCTGCTCCCATCTGTTTTTCTCTACACTTGATCAACCAAGCTAAGACGACCTATACTTTTTCTGGTTGTACAGAAAATGTTCACAAATTATAGCTGTGTCACTCCACTCTAATTTTTTTCTTGTCCATATAGCACAACAAATTGATTTGCTGTGGCAATAAACAGTGAAATATTCTCTTCAGTGTCTAGTAATTAGAACTAATACTAGCAGACAAATTAAAAGGCAGCAAAACAAAATGTCTCCATCAGGCATTTATGATAACCTTCATAATACATACAGTAGATGTTGTGAAGACTAAGGTGGATAAATGAGGAGAATGCTGATTTTGGCATCCAGCTTACTTTCAGATAATCTAGCTCATCGCTCTTGGCTGACACCAGACCAAGAATAATATTAAAGAGTAATAAACTCCTTCCAGCAAACCTCTGATTCCATGGTTCACTGGTCTCAGACCTAATCTATCAATCCATTTACTGCACAGAAAAAGGTAAGAAACCCATTACAGATCTGTTACATGCCATGGCAGGTGGTATATGACAAGAACTGAATTCATCACAAACTGCAGTGCCTAGTACCCTTTTGTATGCTTTGAAGCACTAGGTGGTTAGCTTACTTGGCTATCACAGTAGAAGATACTTTGAGCTTTGAAAATAAATGAAAAATTCTTGATGTGAAAGCATAAAAATGGTCATAAAATACTTCATTTTTCATAATATTAAGACTTCACAAAGACAGGGCTATTTTAATTTTTACAAGAAATACTGCTTTGGAGAGGGTATAATAAGTAAAACCAGGACAGAATTTAAAAGTCATGCCTTTCAAATGTGGGCTTTAATCTTCATTCTCTGCTTAAACTATATTGTCTTAGGTAACAGCCTATTAGAATCACTATGCAATAAAGTTGTCTAAAGAAAAGTCATGCGAAAATTATTACTATCCAAAGGAAGAAAAACTCTTCATATATCTACTCTCAAGGTCATCAGCACGTGATACAAACACCCAAAAGCAAAGACAATTCTGAAGTAAAAGCAAAAAAGCTACTTTAATGTGACTGCAATTCCTTTCATACTCAATTTCTTTTCTAGGTTATTTCCATTGCTGTAGGGCAACAGTTTCTGTGACTGTAAAGAAGGTTTGAACATGACTTATTTCAAATATGTCACCTTGAAGGTTAAGACTCACAGGTGTTGTCCCCTATTCCCCTGCTTGGCAGATCAAGGCAAAACAAAAATTTGTGATAACTTTGGGAGATATTTGGCTACATTCTCAGCTGGTGTAAATTGTCACTGCTGCTCTGAAGTAAACAGAATTACTCTGGTGTACACCAGATAAGGACCTACCTACATTATTTATGTAACTGCCATGTATGTTTCATATCCTGAAAACAGCATCTTTCTGCAGTATGAGATAATCAGAAATGGTAGAGCATTACATGTTCATTTTTAGCAGAGATGCCAGAAAACTAAACAAACAGTTAGAAACAATAGATTAAAGTATAAGATACACTCTTAAGAGGGGATGGAGAAACAGAAAAGCCCCAGAGAAATCTCTGTGTGATGATGTTTGTCTACTGTGCTTTAAGGAACACAAAAAATATATCCTCATCAAAACAACTGACTACAGAACCAATCTCAGGTGACCTACAAAGTCTGCCTGATATGAAAGTGCCAGACCTGTGAGCTTTGGCTCACAGCAAACATCTTTGGAGGTTTTTTCAGTGCTTACATATCTGTAACTGAAGGAAGACAACATTAAGTTCCTCTGTCAGGCCTGCCGAGTTTCTTTACATGATTTCTAATTTTATTACAGACCCTAGACTTTCAGGTCACAAAGTGAAACAATTAATTGAGGCTTTCTATGCAAATCATGAGTAACAGAAAAAAATAAGCAAATGAAAAAATAATTATTTTTCCCTTAGGTTTCATTGGAAAAATCTTACAGAAACCCAAACTGAGCTTCTGTGTTCTTTTTGTTTTCTACATCTGTCAAGATCACAATAAAAATAGAAAAATGTATGAGAAAGAGAAGACCATCAGAGAATGTGCATGGATTTCAGTCTTGAAATTTTCAATCTCAATTTCTGTTCATTTAAAAAAGCAAGCAAACAAACAAACAAACAAAAAAACAACAACAACAAACCCCAAAACCAAACAAAACCCAAAACCAAAAACCAAACACAGGAAATCACAAACCACTGCATTTTCTCTGATTATTTAGATTCAAAGTGCCAATGAGAACTTAGTTTTATACATCTCCATGGGTAGATAACTGAAATCAAAATGATGTGGTTAAGTAATGATATCAAATGGAAGATTAATTTTCTCGTTTTAGTCTCTTTTATAAGTAAATGAAAGGTTTCAAGTAGTAAATTCAAAGCATAATTATTTTGCCAGACACATTGCTTAGATCTAAGAGACATAAAATTGTAAAAAAATCAGTAAACTGTAACAAATCACTAAACAGTCGTCTTGTCTGCCATATTTCTTCCAAACCTAAATACTTTCAACAACATTCTTTGTTGCACTGACTGTGACAAGTAACCTAAAACATTTTTGCATCAGCAAGCAGAAAATGCAAATGCAAAGTTTTTAGGTAGGTGACTAATCAGTAAAAACCTATATTCAATGACAAATTACAGATTTTCTTATAATGCATTTAGGTAATCTTGCTAAAAGTTTTTTTCTTGAAAAGTAATACTGGCTTTTTATTATCACAGCTTAGATACTAAAATCGTGGTGCCTAATTTCAGCTATGTATACGCTTCCTTCAGTTAGTAAATAACACCATTTTGATCCTGAAGTGTTCTGAATTCTTCTATATATATTGATTTCAGAAACCCATTAGTAAAGAAAGAGACACTTCTGTCCAACCACAGAAATAATGATTTATGTGTCCAACTTGGAGTTTGTGAATGTGATCAATATTTATTATCCACTTTTGCCTGAGCCATTAGCTAATATTCTGAACTTTGCCAGACTGCTTCTGTTAAGAACAAACCAGTAAGAGTACCACATCAAATAAGTTGCTTTTCATTTCGCTGGTCTGTGCTTGAAAATCAACTGCATTTACGGAAATGGTAACAAAAAACCCAGAATGCAGTATTCTTGACCAAAAACTCTAGCTTGTCTTTTCAGTAAAGTACTCAGAGAATTTTTTTTCTCACCTTTTTCCCCAGAGATGAACACAACAAATTACTCTTCTTTTTTCACCCCAGCATCCCGGTAACTTTAACAAATAGATACCACAGGTTAATTTCCCAGATTCTGACTTTGCCATCAGTCTCAACAGAAATCCTTCAGCTGATTCTCCCTTGACCTTTCCCAACCAGGCTAATCCATACCTTGAGTGGTAATCCTCTGGACAAGGCTTTTATCATTTCTGCTACACAAGAGCATTCAATTTATTTACCTCTGTTTACCAGATTTGCTACTCATTTTCACCAGTTTCTACCAAAAAAATATGCTACTTAGCAATAAAACCGAACAAAATCCTCCCTTATTTTTCTCCATGAGTATGGAGATCCCAGAAAGCAAAATAAGTGGTATTTTGCTACACAGAAAACAAAAGTGAATGATCGAGGCTGGAAGAAACAAGGTGGAAGGTGAGACAGAGGGTGCAGCTTCCACCTTGGGATTTGGAACAGAAGAGAATTGGGAAGTGTTTCCATAAAGAAAACCAGAGGCTACTGCCTCTCACACACCTGAGTCACAAAGCCTGGAATATTTGCTGTACCAGCAAAAGCACCAGGCTACAGAAATGATGCTCTGCGTTTTCACCCTGAAGCAGAAGACCTGTAATTTGAATGCAACATCGTCACTTCAGGCACTAATGGTCTTGGTTTGCTATCATTGTTTCTCACAGCAGTGTATTGCATACATTTTTCTTCCTCAGGTTCATTATGCATACAAATGTCTGTTCATACAGAAAAAAATGATACATACCAGAAAATATATAATGCAAATATTCACTGCAGATTAAAATTTTACACCACAGTTATAACAGTAATATGTCTAACCTTTAACAAACGATGGTTAGCCTCCTTCAGTGTACTCTCAAGCTTATGTTTTTTGTCTGGCTTCAGTGATGCACTTCCAAGTGCTATTCCTCTAGTTTCATTTAATCGTTTCAGTATTCCCTTGTGGGGCGGCAGCTCTTCAACTCTTAACTGGAACAGACAAATACAGCAGTTAAGATGAACTGTGGCAGAATTTCCAGCTCTCTTATCTTCACCCTTATCGATTTGTGTATCAGCTGAAGGAATAAACTCAATTCAAGGCAAAATAACTGTTGCTTTCTGAATGTAGAAGGCTAAAAAAAAACCCCAAAAGAGACTGTATTAGTGAATCAAGCCTAAAGAGAGTCCTAAATGCAAAATATAGGTTTCCTCAAGATATTAATCACTATTACATTATAAATTCTACCTCTGAACACTCAATACCTCATGCATATGAATTTTAATAATCTTTTAATATGGTGAGGAGCAAGCATTTTGGAGAACGGTTTTAATATGTTCCATGCTGTGAACAGCCACACAGATGGTATGTGGTGAAAAGCCCTCCAGTCTAACCTCTTAATTAAGATTGTTCATGTATGTTCATTAAAAAAAACTATAAATGAAAGCCAAAGAATGCAAGGCAGCATCTAAATGTTTCAATTCTCCATCATGTGTGTAGTTACTGAAAACTTATATTGTCAAACTAAGTTAACATATCAAGTAAGGTTAAGGTAGCTCATAGACTCTTCTTTGAGGGTTTTGTTCTTTTTTTTTTTTTTTTTTTTTTTTTTTTTTTTTTTGTTTGTTTTTTTTTTTTTTTCTTGTTTGTTTTTTATTATTAACATAGGCAGGTAGGTATGAAATTAGCCAGGCTGCAAGTCAATGAATTGTTATTGGCTGCATTAGGATGTATTCCCTTTTGTGCAGCTCCAGAAGAAGGTGGACTGTAAAAACAAGATACAAATAAGAGATGTTTAACACCTTTAATTTTGGATTATATATCCTTTGGAAATACTATAATTAGGAAATATTTGTGTATATATGAGGAGTGGAGCACCTTCATGGTTCTAAACAATCAATTTAGACCTTAAACCTTTAATCATGTCTGCAAATGATAAGATGCATCTAACACCCCTTGTAAGTATTTCTTTGCCTTGGGTCTAATATCTTTAACAACAGAGACAGAGCCTCACAAATCCTCTGACCAACTCACTGACATCTTATGCTAACCAGTCAGAGAGAAAAATTCAGCACATGGTAAAGTTTCTGTTTCCTCAAATGCTATTTATTCTATTTTGTTTTTATTTAAAAAGAAAATTAAAGATAGAATTTTACTAAAGAATCCTTTGGAATTTTTTTTCATATTTTGTTGAAAGAAGGATAGAACAAGCTGACAAGTTTTCTTCTGATTCCTTAATGCTCTATATATCACTTGCTGAATTTGTTCAGCTTGGATTGACATAAAGCATAACTAAGTCCTTATACTCAAGAGAGAACAGGAAACCTTTAGGCATATGTTCTATAAGTAATATGCAATTTCCAATTACAGTTTAATTTATTATTGTTCAAATTATAAAAGATAGTCATTTTATTGAGCACATTTCAAAAAACTAAACAGAGCAACTTCTGTTGAATACATTTATTAGCAGTATCAAAGTTCCAACTTATTAATGAAAATATTCCAGCCTTTAAAAACAAATATTTAATATTCTGATGGGGGGGTTAAAGCATTTTTAAAAATAAGTCACCTAGATGTTCAGTCTAGAAAATGTTGCAGTAATACTTTAATGAGTTGACATTTATAATTATTCATACAATTCTGGGTCCCCTTATGAAATACTGAATACCATTTAACAAGTCAGAAGTCATAAAACATTAACAAGTCACCTATAGAGAAATGTAGTACATATAAACCAGTCAAGTTCTGAACTAAGAAATGAGGATGAAAAAGATAATGATTAATTGTCTAGTGACAAATATTTTCCTTTTGGTATATTTTCCATAACTTTTCTTGTTTTAATATGATCAGTATATATTTGTTCCTGGGTTTTGAAATTCCACTGCTTTGATTTATCTAAAAATGTTAAATGAATGCTGTATTTGATGGGAGAAACCTTTTCAAAAAATAGCCTTTAATTCTCTTCAATGTAGAATTCATAAAGTAAGAGAACATTAAGAATAAAGCTTACAATACCTTTACTTTACTAAGGCAGTCTCTCAACTGGTCTTCATTCCCTGGTTCAAGGGGAATCCCAATAACACTGTCTGCTTCCTCTAACCATAAAATCAACTTGTTCAAATCCTCTTGAAATTCTGATAAAATATTCTTTTCTTCCTCTAGTCTGTAATAAAAATTTGAAATCAATGTTTCTATAAACTTATTTTTATATTGAAGTGCTTATCCATACTGAAACACGAGGCATAACTAATTCTTATCATTTATATTAATTATTTTTATGTGTGCCATAGATTTCTTCATATCAAAATTATCAGACAAACACTCTTTTGATACGGAAATAAATGTATTTTAAAAGAAAAGCTCAAGGTATCACTTATAACATCACTAAATTCAGCTTCCAAATTACATATGACAGGTAGCAAACAAGCACACCAGAACCTAGAACTGTTAATTATTTAGACTAGAATTTTGTGTGAACTAACAACAGGGAAGTCGAGTGTCAGCAACTAAGGATTCTAACATCAAGTTTTACCAAACTGGATCTGTAACAAATGACACACACTCATTTGAACATATTGAGGTAAAAAATATTTCAGTGACTGTGCCATATAGTTTGCGTAAAGCATTCCAGTCAAGAATTCACAAAAAGTAGGTGAGGTTTGCAGTCCATAATAAAGAATAGGATAGGATTTATGCATGGCACATAACTTCAGATGTCTGTTTTGTCTCAATCTACAACTCATCTGTTCATTTTCTCATCCAAAACATAAACATTGCAGGTGTGTAAAGTCAGGTAGGGTTATTTTCACCATGACTATATAAATATATCGAGATGTGAACTTTTGTGCAAAAGCTTCCAAAGTTATCAAGAGATGCCTGCAAAAAAATTTCAAGAGCAGCAGGGAAGAGCATTGACAGGATGTGAACCCTTTGGGATTTACATTATGAGCGGATCCCATTTGAAGAAAAAATTATGTTTTATATAATATGCTTGTAATTTATCCACCAAACTTATTCACAAAACTGATGTTTCACTAAATATTACCTGTATGAAAAGATCAAATCATTAGCAATTAAATTAAACAATCACTTTTACATAATAATAGAGGTTTTTTGCTATTATTTAGTTAAGATTATTTGAGATCAAAGAAAAAGATGTAAAGCCAGGTTATTGGTTTGGGTTTGTTTTGGGTTTTTTTTTATTGTTATGGTTATTTCCAAGATCCAACTGAGTTTGAGAGGTTAGTCTTACATTATACATAATAAAAGTTGTATTAATATTTAAGAACATAACATGACAGTGAAGAATCAAGGTCGCTATTATTAATATATTATTTCTGAATGCAAAATTATATTAAAGAATAAAAATTATATGAGCTTTCTCTAGTGCCCCATACTTACCATGCTGGTCACTGCCCACAAAACACACTGAGAAGTTACATGGAACAACATCTATTTTGAACTATGCTCTCCTTTCTTTGAATTTTTGGTGTGTTTTTTTTTTTTTCTTTTAATGTCTGTTTTGTTGTGGGTTTTTGGTTTTTTTTTTAGGAAGCTATGTTTTCTGATGGCCAGCTTAAGCAAAGAAGTCTCTTTAGAAAAGATACAGGACTAAGCTTCAGGCAAAATTGAATCGAGAAAAAGTGTCAGTATCACATCATTTAACAAAAAGGTACTGAAAACAGTTGTTGGTTGACACAGTTGCCTGCACACATGCATACACACACACACACAGAGTCTTACAAACAGCTCAGAAACTACAGATTAGGCTTTTATTCAAGCAGAATAAAAATTTAGAATTTCCAACAGTCAGTACCTCTCTTACAGATGTTTGTGCATCCAAATCACCAAAACATTTCACTCTATATTAAAAAAACTTTGTCATTAAAATCTTATATGACTCCTTTTTCCCTCACTGTAATTTCCAGAGAATAAAAGTATTCAAGTGACTATAAGTGTTCTGCATTTGAAACACTTATTTACAAGGAAAGAAAGCTACTTCCTTAATATTTTAAGTAAAAGCATTTGCTTAGGGAGAATACAAAGGAAGAAAAAATAAGAGTTGTTAAAATTCATTTTAAATAACATCATCCAGGTTACAGTGTAAAATGGGAGAAGTCTGATTTGGTCAGCACTGAAAACTGCACTAGCGAAGAGGGGCATAAGCATAAGGCTGAATTAAATTATGTTCTATTTCACAGAAAAATAAACATCTGACCTCACGGTATAAGCAAGAAATTTGTCTAGATTAAGATTAGATTTGAGGAGAGTAAAGAGTTCTGTGCTAGGAATGCTGACTATTAAAAAAAAAACAAACTAGGAGCGTACAACTATTCTTTTACAAAACTTGCAAACTAACAGAACTTTTGCTAGGACTTTACCTGTATTTCATCTTATTAGTGTTTATTATGTTTCCTTAACTAGGCATCTTTGCAAGGTGAGCATCATTATACTAGATGAATAAGTATTCTACAGGGTCTACAGTCCCCCTTCTGAAGTAACAGAGTAAAAACCAAAGTATCAAATACAACACTCCTGAGCAGACCTCACTAGTGAGATGGTACATCGCACAGCCTGGCTGCCCTAAACATGCCACGTCTTCAGGAGAACTAGAAAGTGAAGAAAGGAGAAGCCTCTGCACCAGCCAAGGATCATAAAATTGATTAGAAACAAGGAAAGACTTTTAAAGTCATTGAATCCAACTGTTAACCAAGCACTGCCAAGTCTGTCACCCAACCATTTCCCCAAGCGCCGCATCTACATGTCCTTTAAATTCCTCCAGAGGTGGTGACTCAACCACTTCCATGGACAGCTTTCTGTGAAGACATTTTTCCTAATATTCAATCTAAACATCCCTTGGCACAACTTGAGGCCATTCCCTGTTGTCCTATTGTTTGTTACTGTGGAGAAGAGACTGACACACAGCTCATTATGACCTCCTTTCAGGTAGTTGTAGAGAGTGATAAGATCTTCCCTCAGCCTCCGTTACCAAAGAGAAAAAATCTTTAACACCCAAAAGGCAATATTCATAATTACATTTAGAGCATGAAAATGCTGGATTTAGAAATTAATTAACTGTAATATTATATTTTATTATGATAAGTGATAATTTTTTAAATAAATAAAATTGTTCTATAATATATTTAATATATTAACATATATAAGCTGAAACGTTTGGCCAATTTCTCTCTCAACAGTCTCTCAACACAGTTCTAGATCGAGTTCCTGCTTTAGATCTAGAACAGATTATTTGCTTTTGTTCTTAATACAGTATATTCTAATATTTGCTAGACATATGAGGCCACCAATGTTCTTTTTTTTTTCTAAGCTCATAAACAAGTTACTCTTCCGTAACTGCCTAGAATTAAACAAACACAAGCCACTAGTGCCAAATTGTTCTTTAGAGAAAAAAGGAGATGAGACTTACTGTGAAAATGAAACCCTCCAAAACTATTTATGTCTTTATATATAAAATATAGGTATACCCATAGATGCACACATATACTTACATTTATACAAACAAATACATAAAAAAGTGAACACCATAAATAGCACAAGAATTAACTTTCTTGGTTTTGTTTTAGATTTTCTAACGGAATTCAGAGTGACTGTTTTCAGGGACTGCTGTTTGTCCAGGATTTCTGGAAATGCGACCAGATCAACAAAAAGTCCTGAAGCAGGTGGACTCTAGTATTTCTTGTACTAATATTTCTATGTACTAGTCTCTGAATCTCTTATAAAGTAGTGTTATGCAGCCAGAAATTCTGGACCTTCCTGATGCACAAACTTACCCATTTTGGTTGTACAGGACATGCAGAGAAGAACCAACTTTAAAGCATTGTATTTATTACAGTGTTCTTCACTGAGAAGTGTTTATGTCAAAGAGGTCAAATGCTTGTCTCAAGCCAAAATAGGTTATCTAAAACCAGATAAAATATTTTTTTGTGTGAAACTGAGGCAGATGCTAAAAATAAAGAAAAACTAACTCCCTCTAATCCTAAAAGCAGAACCATAACTTTGAATCTTTCTGAGGTAGTGTCTTTTTCTGCTCCAGCTATGGAAATCTGGGAATCATCATCCAGTGTTACACTGTGAACCACATAATAAAACCTCTGTTCCTCAACCTGGCCAGGCTCCCTGAGACCTAAGCTCTCAGGAACAGCTTCATTTTTTTAATTTCCTCTCACTTCTACTCATTTATAAAGCGCATAGCTCAGTGGAGACATTATGTGATGGTACCCTAAGGATGTATCTGAGAAAGATACAAGTTTAAATACTTTAATTCTGGCACAGAAAAGACATAGTGTTCAGCTCAATACACCCACGAGCAAAATTATTGAGCTGCATAGTATTTTGAATGAGAAATCAAAAAGATTTCTTGTCTCCTAGAAGAGATAGCAATTGGCAAGATTCCTTTTTCATCTTAAGTACATTGTCAGTTTTATCACCCTTATGAATTCAGCTGCAACCCTTGAAACATTTAAACTTTTCCTATCATGAAGGAAGGATTTTTATTTTCTTTTAACTTTGATGACTAATTTAAATGTTGCTCAGTATAATGGGGATGTTTTTAACCTAAGACTTTCCAGGAATTCTTTTAGAGATGTTTCATACATATACATGTATGCACCCCCTCCCCCCACATACATATAATTCATATGTATGTATACACACATGCACAGAAGGTTTCAGAGTTCAGAAACAAAAAGCATTCCATAAAGATCTACTTCTTTATTCTAGTCAGGAACAGTGTATAGTATAGCAATTAAAAGGTCCATTGCAATTAACGAGAAATGCAGGTACACTTTATAATTTACTTTACAATTCGTTCTTGACCTGCTAGAACGTTACTTCTATTATAAATAACATCCTGCATGACAAGTGTCATATTATGCAAGACAGTAAAATAAAGCACTCTGTGTTAGCTGAACCAGCTAATCAAATTAAAAGTTTTAACTCAGTGACTGACTACACCTTTTGAATAAGCTGATTTCCATCACCATAATTACATTTGGAACAACAGACACATGTAATTTCTAGGTGTTTAAATTTATGGTGGCAATGAAAAAATTAACAGTTAATTGTTATTTAGGGAGTATGGACTTCCAAATCCAAGCCTAATAAAAACTGGAGTAAAGAACAAGAGCCATCAGTCGACTTGGGCATGGAAAGAACAGCTCTCAAGAAAGCAGCTGGGAGTGTCTTGTTGAGAAGCAGGTGACTGAGGAATAAGATTTCATTTTAGCAGCTGGCCCTATGGAGCCAAGCAGATTCATCTCCAGCACAGGTCTGCATGCTGTTATACACTACTGCCTTATCCTTATAAACCAGCCTAAGTTCCCAAAGAACTTCGAAACTGCTTCTCTGTTGGTGAAAGGTTTATTTCATTAACACTGAAATATAACCCACCTCATTTGATGGAAAATTCTCGAACTATAGCAGAGAAGTACATATTTCCGTATTAAAACATAGCAGATTTATGTTTGTATTTCTAAATTCACAGTGTCCCTTGGTCAACTATTCTGACTGCACAGCTGTTTATATGAATCTTATATAAATTATACCCCTGGAAGCAAATATATTAATATTCAGTATTTAATACTAAGTAGTAAATTCATTCGTTTTCCTATCAGCATTTTGTATATATATTTCATTGATCACAGATTAGTTTTCCTACCAGCATTAAACTGAATCAACATCAAATTCTTATGGAAGTCCCCAAAATACCCTGGAAAGATTTTTTTTTTAAAACTATAATTAATCCTTAGTTATATTTGTTAACTATTATGTAAACATTCATAGCCTATTTCAAGTAAGCCTGTATTTTCATTTGCAGTGTCTAGAAACCACATGGAATGCATATTGCAGCTCATATATTTTCTCCGTAGTCAACAATGTGGTACCAATACCATAGCAACCTGTAAATAGTCTGTGAAGCACATGAGATGTTTAGAGTTTGTAACTGCACGTAAGTGATGCTGGATTTATTTGGGAGATGTCAGCTATAGAAATAAAATATGTAATCATAGGAGTAGGACAGATTTACACTTGTGACTCATATTTCCATGTGCAAGTCCAATAATATTTTGTGTCTTTTTATTTTCTAACATTCAGCTGCCAATTTTGTATTTATTGTATTTCTAGGATTAGGAGTTAATGTGTTTACTAGATGTTACTGAGAATACGAGAGGCCATCAAAATAGTAACAACAATTCAGAGAAAATATTTACTGAGGAAAAATTAATTTCCATTCTCTCTCTAAAGAATGTGCAAATATGATTCATTAAGGTAAGGAACTTTAAATAATTGCATGAAAATACCACATAAACTTTAGAAAATTTGAATTTAGATGTAAATACTAAACAGTAAGAAGTTTAGCTAAACTACCTTGCAAATACCAATTTACACCAGTGATTCTTTTCTAGTCATTCATTATAAGAAATCTGAACAGTCAAAAAAAGAAAATTCAGAAAAATTCAATATGTAGCTGATTATATTCTGGAAAAAAAAACCACATGTATTGACTTAACTGTCATGAAATCTCTCCATCCTAAAACAGTTTTTAAATTGCAACTAGAAGCTAATCACAGCCTTCAATATACTGAGTGTTCAGGTGAAGGAAACCAATCACTTTTAGCTAATGTGCTATGGAAAAAAAATAGAATACTTTAATGAAGATACAGTATGAAAAATACTAAAAACTATATTTACTTTATAACAATTAGTTTTATTTAGAACAGAAAGCTTGTTTTTACATTCAGGAAAGTATTTGGAAGTATTCTGGTAAACAGCCTTTGTTCTGTCATTCTCTCCATAATTACTTCAGACTCGCTTGAGTAGAGATCTGAACAGGCAGTCTGCAGGTTCAAACTCATTAAAAGTGTAAATGTATTTGCAGCTAAAATAATGAAAAATTCTCTTCCATTCAACTGAACCCAATTTTAACAAATGTCAGGATCGTGATGAATAAAAAACTCCAAACTGATTACTTCTGAAGCAGTGAAGGAATCTAATTCCCAAGCATCTGTTCTCAAAAATTGCACAAGAAATTTTTAACAAAGGTGAAAAACAAAAAGAACAGCCAGCACTACTGTTATGAGGCTGTCAACTCATTTATGAGTGTTCCCCTTATCAAGCTCCTACTTGAGATGTTGCTTCCCCTTCCATGTACTTTCCCTTGACTAGCTCTGCCTGGCCCTGTGTTCCTGCAGTGGGAGTGAAGGTGCAGTACCACACTGCTGCCACAGCCCTGGGTTGCTGCCACCCAGGCACTCAAGGGCACACAGGGATTTAGGGATATGGCAAGCCACTGCATCCTAAAGCCATCCAAAACTCAACTGTCCCAGTGGTGTGTCTCAGCACAGACATGCACAGCACGACATGGCCTGATGTGTCTCAGGGGACAAAAAGGCAGAGAGAACTTCTGTTGGTGCAGTTTAGAAGATTCTGTATTAAAAATGATTGCTGGAGTATGAAGAGGGAGAGAAACAGACACTTTTTTTCCCATCCTTGTTCAAGGATTAGTAGCATCTATTCAAAGGGTCATTGAGACTTCCCCTGGTCTCTAAAGTCCACATTTCAGTTTGGGTAACACTGTTCCAGTGTACAAACTTCTCCAAAACATGCCACTTGCAGCAAAATGTTAACAAAACCTCAATTAAATTCCCAATTTACTAACTATCAGTGTATCAGACTTTCAATCAAGTTCCACTTTATTCAACTGCCTATTTCAAAGTTTGCAGTAAGATAAAATGACATTCTCACCTAATTCTTAGCTGGATGGCTTAGACTGCAAGATAGAGAAACTTTAAACACTGAATTCAAACTTCTATAGTTTTGAAACTCTTAGATAAAGGCAAGTGAAAGATAACAGCCTACACAAACATAACTCAAGCATAACCTCTTGATCTTTAGCACCAAAGATAGGAGATTCAAAGTCAATTTTAAGATTGTGCTTTGCCTGGGTTCTGCATTTGACCTTTTAAAACTTAAAACAAGCTTCTTTTTACTGAAGAGCAGTACGCATTCCTCAAATTGTTTTGAGATTTAGTTTTATTTTCCTGTCTGTTTTTAATTAAGTTGACCTTTGTGGACCAAACAATTTTCATTCATTAAATCTACCAGTCTATCACTGAGATTAATATTAGTGTGCAGTGAACTTATGATCAGTTTCAATTATTTATAGAATATCATGGTTTTGATCAGGTTTATAGTTCTTATTATGCAGGTAGTTTAATATTTATTTCAAATTATTTATGAAAACTGTATTACCATGTTGAAACTTGGAATTATATCCCATATCAATCTTCCCCTTTCAAGTCAACCAACCACAGGGTTCATGGTGGTTACAGGAAATATTTTGAATTTACAGGGTTCTTTATCAATGCAGTGATAATATTATGCTCTCATACAGAATAAATAGCAGACCATTTAACAGAGCAACCTCAGAAAAACTGACAAAACAATTTTGTAGAATTCCTCCTCCCCTACTCAAAATATAATCAGTGCATCAGAACCTGAAAAATGCCTGAGTGCGTGACAAAAGCTACCCCAACAGAGTGCCATCAACATTGCTAACAGGAGATGGAATTAAGGGGAACACAGAAGACTGGCTACTTTCTTTACTCCATTCACCTCATACTCTCCCAGGATCCACTGTCATCATATAGAGTTGAGTCACAATAATTTCCATCCTAACCTTCTCTGGCCAGCATAACCTAGACATTCAGAAACTACAAAGTAAATCTTAAATCCATTTTACTCTCTCTTACACTTTCAACAAGTAACCTTTACTTCTGGCACTGAGGAATTAGGTGAGTAACATGTTGTTCCACATTCGGTTTACCCATCACTTCGACTTCGTAAACTCCAGTCATATCCCTCCCGAGATTTCTCTCCAGATTGAAGATCTCCAGCTTCTTAGTCTCTCCACACAGTGTAGCTACTCTAAACCTTGGGTCATTTTAGCTGTCCCCCTTCATCTATACTTTCTGTAAGTCCCTTTGACATGCAGAGAGATCTGCACACAGTAACCCACTTGAGCACACAATATTTGATATCAGCAAATCAACATTTTTTTGTTGGTGGTTTTTTTCATAATACCCTTACTGATGCAACCACTCCATCCTGCGCCTGAAAACACTGTCAGTGACAAAACTAGGATCACTTTCTTGAGTTGTAACAAGCTCACCATCATCTAAGCATGGTATGATAATATTCATTGCTTCACATTTGTCTCTGATGAAGATCATCTACCCATCTGCTCAGTTTTGGAGTTCCCACTATCAACTCAGCATTTGACTACCTAAGGCTTAATGTCATCAGCATCCTTGGAAATGTCACCATACACCTCCTGTCTTCAACTAAATTCTCACATTCGTGCATCTTACAAAAATACTGTGTGTTGCTTTCTGTTACTCCTGTAATCTACACCCTCCATCCCACAATGGATCTTTAAAGTCTTGAAAATATGAGCTATGGGCTTTAGAAGGATGCCCAAAATGGAGTGTTGATGTCTCACCTGTAAACAGGATTATAAAATTCAATTTCTTCCATCTTGGTAAGCAAACAGCAAAACCAGAATTTACAGTATTTAAAATTTCCTTGTCATTTAAATAATGCTTAGCAACATTACATTTGAATCTGAAATCACTGTCAGATTTCATTTCTGGAATCCATTCAATTGCTATTTTTTTTCACTTTCTTTATCCTGAGATCTGCTGAGCCAAAAAAACTTAATAGATCACTACTCCTCTGAGCTACTCGAAAACAACTTTGAAAGCAGAGCACAATGTATTGACTACAAAAAATAAAACATAAAACCTACTAAAAATTTTGAGACAGTTTTATTTTCTGATTTGAAGAAGGTTCTAAATGTTAGAAATGTTGTTTCTAAAACTATTTTATTTTCCTTTGAAATTATAAAAGGAAAATATATTATACCCAGTTTGCTCTCCCTTAAAACAATATCTTCTTCCATTATAGTTCCATTTTTTCATTTTCAAAATTGACAAAAACATCTTAGCACCCCCTTCATAATAATAAAATTCTTTTAACCATGAATATTTTATTTTTTAGGAAAGATAGGCAAATATTAAAAGACTATGAAAACTTACATGATTTAGAATATAAGCATTCTGACTTAGCAGTTGGGTTTGTTTTGTGGTTTTTTTAATAGTCTGTTAAAGTTATTCTGAAAAAGGGATTCATGTTATTTGACCCACATTTATTGTAATTTATATTCTAATAAGATACTAAAATATATTTGACATGGTGCAAACACATGCATTGGGAGATACTGTGACTATATTGGCTCTTTTGGGTTGCAAGTAGAGGTCACTTCTTTCAACTTGCCCTGTGTGCTTTGATCATGCTTTGATCTTAATCATAAATTAGAGCACTTTGGATGACACAGGTTTCAAGTCCCAAAAAGAGAGAACCTGACTGTACCCCAAACCCAATTAGGACAACCAATGAAAAACTAAAAGATGTCAAACATAAGAGACATGAAAATCCCACGACATCATGGCTATATAAAGACTGTGCAGCTGATAAGCCTATTGTCTTTTCATGCCCAGGATCATCAATAATTGAGGACTAGATAGAACACACCACTTATTCCTGTCAAATAGGTTTCTTTCCTTTGAAAATCCAGCCTGTGAGAGTAAAAAGATGAAATAAAATTTAAAAACAAACAAACAAACAAACAAAAAAACACAAAGAAAACAAACATACTGGGAAGCAGTAGCTAAGCTAAGCTGGGGGTAGAATCTGTTTTCAAGACCAGGAATAAAAAAGCATTTCCTGGCTCTTACACAGCCAGGAAGACTGGGTGATGAATAGAAGCACAAACTCCTCCATCCTGATGCAAAAATCTTACTAAAATAGACCAAGAACATTTATATCAGTTTAAAAAAACACTATCAGTATTCCTGCTGGTGCAATGCATTTATTCACGCAAAGTTCACTAACTGAGGTCTCTGCAATCATGGTCCTTGAAATTATACAAGTTGTCACTCCAGATGAAAACAAATCAATCAGTCAACACACTAAACAGACCAAAGGACTTGCATGTGCAAGTGTTTATGTTTATCTAGGGAACATAACTGTACTATTCCCACTTAACAGATCATAGCCTTCCTTAAAATATAGAATGTGCCAAGAAATTCCATGTAATCCTGCTAATGCTCCATTGAGCCAAAAGAGCATTCAGATGGACATTTCTACTGAAAAATGAAGGATTGTACAATACCAATCTTAACCACAACTGGAACACATTTTATAGTCTCAGACAAAGCTCAACCATCGATCTCTTTCTTCTGCTGAAGAACTTTACAGGGCTATTAAAATGATGTGTTATTGTTTTGTAAGTGCTGGCACTTACACAACAAGTTAATGCTTAGAAACACAGATGGGTTTCCAATGTACAAAAGAACAGCTTTTAGTGTGACAAATAAAGGTCAAGGACTCCCTTGTGTAAAAAGCTGCAGTACCATCAACACCTGGAAATACAGCAGAAAGAATTATTTAAGGCATCCCTGAAGCTTCTGACAGCTGTAGATTACATGCTGCACCTCCTTCCCTAACACAGAATCACAGAATCACTTAGATTGGAAAGACCTGTGAGGTCATCAAGTCAAACCATTAACTCAGTACTGCCAAGTCCACCACCAAACCATGTCCCTAAGTACCATTTCTACATTTAAATACCTCTGGGGAGACCTTATAGCACCTTCCAATACCTAAAGAAGGCTTACAGAAAGGCTGGAAAGACACTTTTGACAAGGGCATGTAGTGATTGGAAAAGGGGGAATTGCCTTAAGCTGAAGGAGGGAAGGTTTGATTAGATATTAGGAAAAAATTATTTACTTCTGAGTGGTGAGGCACTGAAACAGGTTGCCCAGAGAGGTTCTCATCCCAGGAACTGTTGAAAGCCAAGCTGGATGGGACTCTCAGAAACTTGATCTTGTGGAAAGTGCCCTGTCCATGGCAGGGAGGTTGGATCTAGATCATCTTTGAGGTCCCTCCCAACCTTAACCATTCTATGATTCTATGGTGACTCAACCACTGCCCTGGGCAGCCTGTTCCAATGCCCAACATGTCCCAAGTGAAGGTTCGATCACGATTAAACTCAGTAATAACCTTTCAGGACACTCCCTTATGACTCTAGTAAACATTTTCACAGCTTTTGCCCCTCCATGGCTCTGAACAGAAAAATCAGAATTAACAAAATCTGTTGCACACAACCAGTTCTTCCAGTAGATCTCTAGCATTCATTAATGTACCTCTATAAGGAATATTCTGGGTTTTAAAAAACATGGATGAAGAAAGCTCTACCTCTATTTTCTACTGTATTTTAAAGCAGAATGGCATATCCAGTTAGGTCTAGCATCTAGGTTAAGAACATATCCTTTTACAAAACCTAGTTTAAACAGCAACAATTTTTTTAAAAAATTGGAAATCCTCTTTTTAAAGATATAAAGCCATTTTTGCACTATCTGTAACCCAAACACTCCAACTTCCTGTGACTGCATGAGAAAAACAAATTGATGTGAAAGTGATTATAAATAACCTTAAATTGAGCAATCCATTCTTTTTATCCAGGCTATGAAATATAGATGTTAATGGCATTAATTATGATAAGTGAATTAGATTAGGATTAACTGTATCAATTAGCTAATGTATTATTAGTACTACAGAGATCTATTTTAATGACATACAATCAAATGGAAAGGTTATAAGTCAATTGTAAATTCTGTAAATGAAGCTCCAATCTGTGCTATTTTTAAATCAAGAAATAACGTATGTTCATTTGTGTTTTTTTTTTAAACAGTAAGAGTGAAATTATAAAAATGTGGAGTTTGGAAGGGAGTGGGGAGTCATTGACAGGAGTAGATAGCAAAGAAAACAAAACAAAAAATAACAAATTATAGTGGATGTGAAATTTAATTACTGATAATTCCTTATATACACGAAAACTCTAGAAGTTGAGAACTCCTTTGAAATATTAAGCGAGAATCAAATCTAAAATAACTAAAAATAATTCCCAATATTTTTCTTCTATGCTCCCTTTTAACGTACCTCTTTCTTTTCTCTACCAGCTGTTTGCAGATCTCCTGCCACCGGGTATTCAAACTTTCCAGTTGTTCCTTCAGCACTTTAGCATCTGCTGTTGATGACTGCTCAATAATCTCTTCACCAGTTACATTCAGTGTTTTGACAACAGTTTGCTGTCGCCCAATGCCATCCTGAAGCTCCTGTAAAATACACAGCACATACACGTATTCATGAAAAAACGCTTCATCGCATATTGGCCAGATGGAAAGAGGTGAAAGTTTTTGCTCTTTTCCGAATTCCAAATGAAAAATCCAAAGATAAGTAGACAGAAAGACATCTCATGATTTTGTAACAAGTACCTTTCAGTACCTCTACAGTCTTTTATCCTCTCCTGTATTCTTGTCTACTAGAGATTGTTGCAGTAATACTGTGCACAACAGTTAATAAGTAAAACTTGTGAACAAATATATTTCTACACACCCAAAGGTATACACCACATTTATTTAACAGCCTACAAAGCATTGTTAGGTTTGAAAAGCACAGTGCAGGGAGTTCCTACTAGCTATCAACTCAAATAAGGAATGTCAGGAAAGTAGAGACTGGTTTGGTTTTTCGTTTGTTTGGTTGGTTTTTTTGGCTGTTTTTTGTTTGGTTGGTTTTTGTTTGTTTTGGTTTTTTCAACTGGGTTGGAAAAGACCTCTGAGATCATCAAGTCCAACCCTTGATCCAACACTGCCATGGTAACTAGACCACGGCACTAAATGCCACATCCAGTCTCATCTAAAAAACCTTCAGGGACAGAGAATCCACCACCTCCCTGGGCAGCCCATTCCAATGTCTGATTATTCTCTCTGTATAAATTTCTTCCTAATATCCAACTTAAACTTCCCCTGGCACAGCTTAAGATCATGCCCTCTTGTCCTACTGCTGGTTCCTTGGGAGAAGAGACCGATGCCCACCTGGCTACAATCTCCTTTCAGGTAGGTGTAGAGTTTGAAATATTCTGATTCCATTAAAGAACACATTTTTCTCCAGTTGCAACAAGCCTAATAATCCATTCACTTGTGGAATTTTTGGATTTGTTTTGGATTTTTTTGTTTTGGGTTTTTTTATGGGGTTTGCTTGTTTTGGGTTTGGCTTTTTTTTTTTTTTTGGGGGGGGGAGGTTGATTTTGTTGTTATTGGTTGGTTAGTTTGGAGTCTTTGGTTTGTTTGTCTTGTTTTTTAACAGGACTGGGGGGAACTTTTTTCTAAGAAAAAGTATTACAATGTTTCTACTTACACAACAGAATTAAAAACTACCACAAATAACCAACATGGACAATTCTCAAGTTTTACTAAATGCATGGGGAAACATTTTTCTACATATTTTATGATTTAAAAATAATTATCCCTGTAGCTATCTTACCTCACATTTACAACACTGTTCTGAATCTGTAGCTTAGATTTTAACACTGCCTGCCTGTTTAAGAAAGTCAGTACCTACAAACAAACAAATAAATAAATAAATATTTTCATATTTTTAATCATCAGTAGAGCATGAGTATTTTTTCCTTCAATTACTCAAAATATACAACCAGGCAAGTGTAAAATCATTTTCAATGGTTTACTGCTAAAATAAACAGAAACTGCAAAAAAAAAATCTACACTGTGATATTCATACTTACGATAGGTTTTCACAATTTCAGGAAGTGTGTCTAAATCCTACCTACATACAAATGCTTTCAAGTAAAATTCTGAATCTATCTTTTCTGGAAGAAACCAAATACTTCAGCACTATCACACCCTACAAAAACATCATATGCTTGTTTTCTCTTTCTAAGTGCGTAACATAAATTGCAGAGCCTGTCAGTAAATCTGCATATTAACATTAAATAAAATTTGTCCATGAAACAGTTAAAACTGGCAGGATATCACTTTACAAGAATGTAAAAGATGAACATAACTACTTCTCATGCTTTTTTCGACATATATCTTCAGTCATGAGGTTATGATTGAAGTTCACAAACTGAACAACAATCAAAACTCAGGTGCCAGCTATTATTAATTCATTAAACTGCAGGGAGTCAGTTGCATGCCCTATCTCAGCTTTTGCACAGATGTTACATGGACAGCTTGAACACCAACAGCAACAGACTCTGGGACACAGAGGAATATGTCAGTAGGTTGCTGTGGCATTTACCTGGACAGGAGTCATAGCTGAGGCAGAGGTTTACTCTGTTGAGATCTAACTTATCCTTACTATACTTTCTGTTTGGTTTTCTTAGTTTCTTTTAGGTTGTTACAGAGGAGAATCCCCTGCAAAACTATTCCTTTCTTACATTCCTCTCAGTAAAAACTGGTCTGCTGATGTTGGGGTTTTTTTCCAAATTACTTTCATGTCCCACAGTTTCAGAATAAGAAGTAGCAGTGATGACCATAATGTGGCAGTAATCTGGATACTGTTTTATTATGTCTTGATAGGATGAGAACGATTTTTCTGCAGGATCCTGACAAGCTATGTGACAG
Source organism: Pipra filicauda (assembly GCF_003945595.2). Lineage (NCBI taxonomy): Eukaryota > Metazoa > Chordata > Aves > Passeriformes > Pipridae > Pipra > Pipra filicauda. The sequence continues at coordinate 786,962 of NW_024104403.1, forward strand.
TCCAGTCACGTTGCATCAAGCACCTGCTGGTCCACAGTGTTCCAGCACACTTTGCTTTGCCTGTGGAATATGTAAGGTTTTTAAGATACCATTGTAACAGAAACTGCAAGATCTTCTAAGACCCAGAGAAGACACATAAAATCCTCTTCCTTTGAGGTATCGAATTTTATTTTCTTTCTGTGATGTACACTAATACAATAATACCTGGTCCAACTGTTATTTTCAGGTACATGATTTCATTATTAGCAATAAACAGCGGTAATGGCCAAGTAGTTTGCTTAAATGCAAATATTGTCTACCATTGTGAATCTGAATTGGCCCTTTTACTACACACTTCAGTATTGGTAATGCCCAGCTTAAAATGAATGCCTAGTTTTTGTACATATTCACTGTATTTCACACTGAGTTTAGCACTAGAGCCTTTGCGTTATGCAGTGGGGAGCATTACATGGGTAAATCATAACGATGTATAGTTTGAGGAAAAATATATTACAATAAGTGCCTTTTTTCCAGCAAGGCACCTGAAACCTTTGTGCTATTGCATGTGCCTGTTTGAAGTTAAGATCCAAAACCAGCACGACCACTTACTGAAAAAAAATAAGTCAGAACAAAGCTTCTACCTTTATTCGGAAGGCCCACTCATAATAGATGATCAAGGCAAGAGAACAAAGAAGGGAAATTCTACTTCTGAAAGTCCAGAGTTTTTAGAAGGAAACTTTTTAGAATTTAGTTGTTATCTCTGCATCACCTTTTCTAAATGACAGAAATAATGACCAATCAGTATACTATTATAAACTGAAATGCTAATTAAAAGCCCATTTAAATACTCTGAGCCTTTTTCCTGTGTTAACAGCAGCTTAAATTAGTTTTTCTTCCTCCCCCAGCATTCACACACACACACATACACAGACACACACACATAAGGAACAAGTACATGATTTTCACACTTATTTCAATTGACAAAAAATTAAACAAGGGAATTTTCTCATTTATCCCACAAAATTATGTAATAGGCTTTACTTACAAAGTAAAAAAAGAAAATAGCTGGCTCAATTGCAGAGACAGTCTTGGAACTTAAGATCCTTAATCCTGAAATGGGAACCTTGCAAAGGATGCATAGGAATGAGAAGTGTGAACTTCCACCAGAATATAAGAGAAGGCTATAACAGAAGGTTTTTGGCCATCTGCATTTCAGATCATCATAAAGAACCCAATTTGAGATTTTTTTTTCCAAGTATTCTAGGCATCTGACACTTTTCACATGATTAAACAGAAAGACGTGCTGATGAAATTTGTCTAGATTCCATGGTCCATGAAAAAGATTTTTGTTGATAGTGGGTACTGTACAAAGCAGAGCCTCCCATGAAGAGATTTAGGGGTTTTTTTTAAAGCATTTTGAACTGAACAAATATTTTTTAACTGTTTTGCTCAAAGTCACATTTTTACACACTCATCCCAGAGCTGTTAACCACAAAGATGCTTTTCACAGCTTACATATAGTATCTCAAATTTGTCAGCACCTATAGTTTCCTATTAACCTATAGTTTCCTATTAACTTCCTCTCTATCCTTACCACAAACCTGCATGAGGGCAAGGTGCTGGGAGCCTGTACAACCCTCCCTCCCACGGCCCAAAGGTTTATGGTTCTACAAAAGAAATATTGACATCGAATGTTTCTTGTAGTTTCACTTGGCATTTCACTCCTTCAAACAGAAATGGCAAACAAAAGGGCACATTGCCCTTTGGATTCCCAGCTCACTTAGAAGGCCATTGGAAATACCTATACTTGCAATCATGCAGTTTCTAATCTCTTTATGAACAGAGTGTACAAACAAATTTAATTAAAATTATATGTTTATATAATATTAAAAAAAAACAAACTCAGAAAAGATCTCACCATAGAGATACAAGGAAAATTTTTTTCACAATGACAGTGGTGAAATACTGGAATATAGGTTGCCCAGAGAGATGGTAGATGCCTCACCCTTGGAATCATTCAAGGTCATGCTGGACAAGACTCTTACTGACCTGATCTAGTGGAAGATGTCCCTGCTCATTGCGAGGGAACTATGATTAAACTTTTTGCAGATAAGGAGAAGTAACTTATATAATTGATTAAAGAACTCACCAAGCAATTTCAAATATTTTACATCATCACATTCTTAATTGCCCCTTTTTTTCCTGATTCCTTTCACAATGCTCATGACAAATGACTAGGCAATATGACAAAAAGAGAAAATATTTTTTTGGATAGATTCCTGATATAAGTTAAAACAAAACAAAAAAAAAAAAAGAGTTGATGAGGATTTGAAGTAAATCTGTTTGCTTGCTTTGCCCGTATCATGTAAATTAAACATTCATCAGAAAACTCAACCACTTACACGAGAGGGTACCTGAATGGCATCATTTTGCCTTATTTGTTATTTCTTAGTTAATTTTAACATACATCAGATAACCCTTTCTGCAATCTCATTTACTCTTTTCATTGACAGAAATAGCATTTTACCATTAAACTAAATCAGACACTATTCTTTGAGCAATCTTAGGATCACTTTCCTCTTTTCATTGTGGTAGATAAACATACTTAACAATAATTTATTGTTATGGAAAAACCCTGCAGCAACACTAAGAAATACCACAAACAAGCTAATTTCTGTCAGAAAAAATAATGGTCACAAAATGTTTTAAGTGAAAAATAATGTGCTGCCTTTCCTTTGTTTAGGGTAAGGTACAGATCCAGAAAAGCATGTAAAGGTACTATGCACCACTTTCAGAAACCTGTAGTCTTAAATTCAACATTAATGTGCTGTTCTTCAGTCATTTACATAAAAATTTCTTCTATTTTGAATTGTATAAAGCCATACGGTTGACATAAGTGTCTACCCAGATGCAATAACATAAATCAGAGAACTGTGAAAACATTTGGTGGAAAACTATCCCCAAAACAATTTGCTAGCATTTGGTTACCAGAATGAATTTACCCATTAAGAGTATGTACCTCTGTTCAAGATTCTATTAGAAATAAGGGAGAAATTAATTTTCTAGGCAGTTAAATCCCAATGATTTAATCTGGAGACACATCACTAACACTTTGGTAGGACTAAAACAATCAACAAAGAGTATATGTTGCTTTCTAGCTGTTTTGTGATAAACAGTTGTGCAATCTTATTGCTTTTTGTGCATTACATTATTGTGTTTTTATTACGAAGTATGGAAAATTAGGACAGATGATAGAGATGGAAGAGGTGAAAAAACAGTAAAGAAGGAAGGCAATGTTTGTTAAGGAGTTGACAAGAATTTAAAACAAAGTGTTTTATTCTTAGAATAAATTATGGGCATTACTACGGATTGAATATTACTATCAACTCTGTTCAAGAGCAGCATTTGAAAAAGGTGACAGTAGGCTCTGGGCAGATTCTCCCTATAAAGCAGACCTAGGTTCATGTAGTCAGTATGACTGGTTTTGTACAGCTGTACAAGAGAAACCAAAGGAAAAGAGAATTGCCACAGACCTGTTTTCTGAGTAAACAATAAATACTCTAAAATTACAAGGAGATTTCATTCTCATTTTGAATAAAATTATAAATTTGTGGCTTAAGCCACAGTTTATATAAATAGTTTATAAAGAATATAAAAAAAATGCTTGATTTGTTATGCAAACTGCTTTGTTGGAGAGCCTTAGGAAACTACTACTCTATCCTGCACTATTTTATTCCTATATTTTGATGCTGTTTAATTAGAAAGACATGAAGTCCAGTATTGCCCCAGATGCATTACTAACTGTCTATGACTGATACTATTCACAAAAAAATTTGAGTAAAAAGTTACTCCACAATTCTATAGCTTAAAAAATTAAATGGAGATACACAACTTCTCATACTCCACTGAAAGCTTCTAATCAGCTAGTCCCAGATTTTTTTGAAAATTTTAATATCTTCCAGATTTTATCCCTTGACTGCACCTCTTCCCTCTAGAAAGTGAAAAATTCATTCTTCATAAGACAAGGCATTAAAGCTGAAATTTTATTATTTAACCTATACAAATTCTTCAGTCTAAGCTGCTGTCCTTCAAAAAGCAGTAGTCTGCTTAATGGCCTAGTAATTTCACACCTCAGCACTGCTGTCTGTACCACTATCAAATATAATTCCAAATGCATCTCCAGTTTTTCTTATTGAATTTCCCTGAATGAATTTCTCTGCATAGTTAGCTCTTGAGAGGCACATATCACCCAGTAAGACTTACTACCATGAATTTCACCAAGGTGACAAGCTGGTTTGTGAGAAGATCTGATTCCCCACTCATTGTAATAATAAAAAGTTAACTTGAATTTGTCTCTTCCTCTAATGGAAATTTCTCATACCTTTAAATCCACAGGGATACAAAAGGAAAGAGGAAGTCAAGGCTTGAAAACTGAAATTTTCCCTCACATATACCTCCTGCAATAAAAGTATTTTGAACATATTAATCAACTTCATCTCAATTTCCTAGCTTTTCAGAATGATCCAACTTGGAGCTTTGGATGACTTGATATTGGCTCTTGAAGATCTTCTGAACGCGACTGCTATGGGTCTAAAAGCTGCCCAAAGACATTTCAAAAATCTGTCTTTGCTTTCCTTTACCCTTGTCTGGACAAAAAGTTACAAAGTTGCTTTGGATTTTCAAGGTAAGGTTTTGATAGAGAGGGAGCTACAGGGGTGGCTTCTGTGTGAAGCTGCCAGAAGCTTCACCCATGTCTGGAAGAGTCAATGCCAGCCAACTCCAAGATGAACCCCCTGCTGGCCAAGGCCAAGCCATCAGCAACAGTGGGAGCAGCTCCGGAATAACTTCGTTAAGAAGGGGAACAAAATTCTGTGCAATTGCAGTAGGAGAAAGAAGTAAGAACATGTGACAGCAAGAGCCCTGCAAACACCAAGGTCAGTGAAGAAAGAGTGGGAGGATGTGCTCCAGGTGCTAGAGCAGAGATTCCCCTGCAGTCCATGGTGCAGACCATGATGAGGCAGCTGTGCCCCTGCAGCCCACGGAGGTCCATGGTGGAGCAGAGATCACCTGCAACATCTGTAGAACCCCATGCCTGAGCAGGTGGATACCCAAAAAGAGGCTGTGACCCTGTGGGAAGTTGTGCTGGAGCAGGCTCCTGGCAGGACCTGTGACCCCATGGAAGGAGGAGCCCCTGCTGGAGCAGGTTTGCTCACAGCACTTGTGTCTCCACAGGGGAACCACGCTGGAGCAGTCTCTTCTGGAAGGACTGCACCCCATGGAAGGGACCCACACCAGAGCAGTCTGTGCAGAACTACACTCTGTGGCAGTGACCCCATGCTGGAGCAGGGAAAGAGTGTGAGGAGTTCTCCCTCTGAGGAGAAAGGAGCAGCAGAGACGACGTGTGGCGCACTAATCGCAACCCCCATTCCCCGTCCACTTACACAGCTGGAGGAGAGGATGTAGAGAACTCATCGGTGAAGTTAAGCCTAGGAAGAAGGGAAGCGTGAAGGGAAGGTGTTTTAAGATTTGGATTTGCTTCTCATTACCCTGCTCTAATTTGATTAGTGATAAATCCAATTATCTACTCAATTTGAGTGTGTTTTAGCCATGATGGTAACTGGTAAGTGATCTCTCCCTGTCCTTATCTTGATCCATGAGCCTTTTGTCATATTTTCTTCCCCCTCGTCCAGCTGAGGAGGGGAGTGATGGAGCAGGTTTGGTTGGGCAAAACACTCTCTGGGACTTAGAGGTATTGAAAAAAAAGATATATTATTGGTTCAGATGACAGCTGACCTTGGCAATTTAGTCACCTTCTTAAAAACTACTTAGATAAACAGTATTTGTCTTCAAATGTTGAAACTTTGCAATCAAACTGCTTGTGGTTTTATAAAGATATTCACCAGATAATTAAATTTTTTTAAAAAAAGGAACATCACTTTCCTATTTTTTACAGTGAGATGTAATTGTTAAAATAGGCCATATTCCTTTAAATTCACATTTCATGTTGCTTCCTAATGTGACACAAAATTGTGATGAAAGTCATTTCAGTATTAAACTGTAAAGTGCATGACCAGAGGTCTACTTTGTGTTTCTAACCTAAATTACACAGTTGCTTCTTATAAGTATATTAATTCAATTTAATTTTAGAACTGATTTGGAAATACTGCAGGGAGAAAGAAGAAATATTTTTTCTGCAAAAACTCCACTGCTACTGCATACTAACTATAATGCTTCAGGTTAAACACATAAAATTGAACTTTGAGTCCAAAAATCTACACCCTGATTTTGCAGCATAGATGCATGCCACTAAAATATATTATTTTCCATATTGATGTAGCATCAAAATGTAAAGACAAGCCTCTGTCAAAAAACTTTTCCATTTACCTCTACACATAATAGTAGAAAGTTGTGACTATGGCCTGATTTGATACCATGTTCATTTGCAATTTCTGATATTTGTGACTTTTTGATATTTTACCTGCTCTGCAAAGCTATAACTGAGCAAACAACGTCAATGATAAGAAAAATTGCTCCATCTTCAATCTCTTTCCTCCTATCACAAATCAAACTACTCACATCATAGGTCCCAGTATATTAAAAATAACAACATGGCCTAGTTTCTTCAAACATAGCGTAGTCTTAAGTTTTCAAGGACATCAGTAATACTGATGGATTTACCCTAATATAATGAATACTTTTTTTTAGCTAAATAAGTCATTTTATTCCAACACAGTGTGAATGTAGTTCTTAATTTTTTCTGGCATATATAAACAAGTTTATTTTTCCTCTATTAAAAACAGATAGTTACTACACTTTTATGATTTCACAACTTTTCCTGATTCTTATAGAACTACCCAGACCCTTACATAACCCAAGCTATTTCTTATATATCTCCTATGCATCAAAAACTAGAAAACTTGAATTTGCTTTCCTATGGAATCTATACCTGGAAATTATCATCTCTAGTAATTAACTCGGCAGCACTGGAATAAACACATGTGCCTCATCATCCTTTTTTCCTTTCAAACTTGATAGTTAGGCTGTATATATTACCTCTTTCTGTTGAAATTACTGTCTACAACAGTGGCTTCCCAGTGGAAAATTACTGTGGTAGACAAGGGGATGAATCAGTTTAGGCTTTCAACTCTTTACATACAGCTTTGAGTGTAAAGCAAGTAAAATGGTGTTCAGTACCATGTACAGCCTTGCTTAATAATTTACCTGTTATACATCATTGTATTATGACCTTGCACTACAACAGTAGAAACAAACTATGTGTATTGGTTCAATGAGATAAGGGAGGCAAAACTAAAGTATTGCCTGAAATTTCACTTAGGTTAGCACCAGAATCAAATAAACCTAGCCAGTAGAATTATTCAGTTTCCAAGAAGAGAAGGAAGAAGTCTGATTACAGCAACAAAGTTATTTCCCTGCCTAGTCCTGGAAGTATAATATAGCATAAGGTCAACTGTCCTGAATTTAAGATAGACTGAAAAATACCTAGCAAATCATTTACTTGAGGATTTTGGCAGCCAGAATTAATTGTCCACATCCTCCTTTTCCTCCTTCTGTCTCCCTTAAGGCAGCATTTGCCTGAAGCCTGTGGGTAAGATGAAGTGATGGGAGAATGTCAGCGGTGAGGGACAGACGACAGAACAACCAGTCTGTAAGCAGCTACCATGTCGTCTTCATTCTACTTCTGTTTAGATCTGCTGGTCCTTTCTTTGCCTTTCATATCTCCACCAACTCTGGATTCCTAAGAGCTGTTGCTTTAGCTCTTTTAGTGCTGAGGAGAGGGTTTTTGTCCCAACTGAGTCATATTAATTTAGGTAGACTGGCTTTACTCCCTACAACAAACACTGGAGTGTTTCACAATCCCTGCTACCCTTTATTTTCCTCAGTATCTAATAGACTTAGCCTGTGTATCCATCTTGTTCCTTCTTCAGAACATAATTATAGCGTTGGAGTCTGATCTTTTATTAATTCAAATGCTTTCCTAAGCATGCCAATGTTGCTACTCAAGGGATATCTGATTTACATATTCCCATAATTTCATTTCTGATTACTAAATTCATTAGCTTGCTTCAAAGTAGTTCATATTATAAACATAGTAAGACTTTCAGGAACTGATGTTCATTGCATATTTAACATTTTTCTCAGAACACCATCACAGTTTCAAAATAATAACCAACATGTTTATTAGAAATTTTCATTTCAGTGAAAAACATGCATCTCTACATACTGACCTTTTAGGGGAAGAAAAACAGGCTGTTTTAAAACATCAAGGCTTAGAAATAAAAATCAACTTTTATAGGCACTAGGTACTCTCTGCTGGACAAAACTGACTTCAGGTTGGCTTTTCTCACATCTTCAACAAGACATAATATTGAAATAACTGTAACAAATCTAAAAGAAATACGTGTTGACAACAGAGGAATTCCAGGCTAAAGATGGTGACCCAGGAAGCAATTAAGGATAGGGACCCAGGAAGCAAGTAATTCAGGAAACATTACTTCTCTTTCTGAAGATGTGTCACTATTTCATAGACTTGTTACAAACAGAAACAAACAAACAAACAAACAAAACCAAATCTTGTTTAATTTTTGTTTCTCTACTGAAATATTTAATAAAGGTTATGGGTGGTTTAGTAGACATTCATACAAATTTATGAAGCAGAAGCATGAGGTAAGTTTTTTAACATGCTCAGCTTCCCTGACTGATGGACGCTGAGGGCATTCAATACTATTCCGAACTAGATTCCAGCAAAATGGCTCAGGGTAAAAAACCCCCATGTTCTTCTATCAAGAAACATTGCAGAGGGAAGAGGTACACTTACATAAAATCAGACTCCTTTTTGCTTTCTATGAGTAATGTATAATTTCTGCTAACTTTCAAGTTTCTAAAAGTAGAATAGTGATTGTCCTGCTCTGCTCTGCACTGGTGCATCCTCACCTTGAGTTCAGAGTGCAGTTTTGGGCACCACAATATAAGAAAGACATTAAACTATTAGAGAATGTCCAAAGAAGGGCAACAAAGATGGTGAAGGGTCTTGAGGAGAAGCTATATGAGGAGTGCCTGAGGACACTTTCTTTGTTCAGCCTGGAGAAGAGGAGAGTGAGGGGAGACATCATTGTGGTTTACAGCTTCCTAATGAGGGGAAGGGAGGGGCAGACACTGATCTCTCTGTGCCCAGTGACAGGACCTGAGGAAATGGCCTGAAACTGTGTCAGGGCAGGGGGTGCTTGGATATTAGAAAAAGATTCTTCACCCAGAGGGTGGTTGGGCACAGGAACAGGCTCTCCTGGGAAATGGTGGCACCACCAAGCCTCTCTGAGTTCAAGAACTGTTTTGACAATGCTCTCAGGCACAGGGGGTGATTCTGGGGTTGTCCTGTGCAGGACCAGAAGTTGGACTTTACTGATCCTTGTGAGTTCCTTCTAACTAAGAATGTTCTATGATTCTAAAACTTTAAGTACTGACAGTATGTAACTAAGTACAATTTTCCATATTTAGAGAAGACAGAATTAAACCAGTGCCATTTACAGCTCACTGTTATGGTATCCAATCACTACCTGCAGCATCATCTGAGAATGAAAACAATATACCAATGCTATAATAATACTAGGTTATATTAACACTAGATTATTTTAATAAAGTGTGAATACAGTGCTATAATAATAGAAAGATAATACTGACCACTGCATTCTAATCTTATCCACAGGATGCTACACACAGGAAAACCAATATGTTTTACAAAACCAATTTGATTTATTTAGGGAATTTTATTATTTTATTTTATTTTTTATTCACAAATTTTTACACTTACATTTTACACTGAATTTCTATGCTGGGACATAGTTTCAATAAGCATATTAAATTTTTTGTTAAATAAATACTTGCTTTTCAAATAATTAATTTTTTAATGCTAATATGATCTTAGATGGCTTAAATTATTATGTCTTATAATAAGATGACAAAAGAACAGTACATCCCATCAAATAACTGGCATAGCTAGAAACCTTCAATTCATCCCCTCAAAGAAATCCAAGTAAAAAATAAGTTCTGCTACAAAAGAGGATGTCTGTCTTCTAGCAGACATCAGTCTCTCCCAAAATGAGTTTAAAAATAAGAACACATCAGTAATTGATTTTGTCTGCTTATTTCATATTTATACTAAAAATATTACAATAAGAATAAACATACACAAATGCCACCAGAATTAATACCACACTAAAGATCTACTCAATACTTAAACAGAACCAAAAAGGTTATTTTCTGTATTGCAGCATCTTTCACAGCAGGAAAAAATGATTATTAATGATAGAAAAATTTATTGTGGTTCAAAATTAATATATTGATTCCTAGCTGAAGGGCAAAAGATCTACAGAATTTTTCAGTCAATCACTAAAATCTCATTTAAGAAGTTAGATAAAACTAGATATTGCTAATAATTTAATAAATCACTTGGAAACAGGAGAAACAATATAAATTGGATGTTCTTTGCAGCCTGCAAAACTGATTTTGTCCCTTAAAAATGCTAATAGCTCAAATTGTACTTAGCATATTTCACAAATATTTTGGGTAGAATGAAGTGATTACAGTTTTTGGAATAATTCTGACTAAGATATTTCTCTAACTGCACATAATTTTGTTTCATGGTAATTTTTTACATTAAAAAAGTATTTTTCTTCTATTCACTGTGATGCTGCATACCTAATACACCTTATAGATTGTATAGCTTCTGCAGAAGTCTAACCTGACATGAAATTCTAACCACGAAATTCTAACCTTAATATAAAAGAGCTAAATATTTGTTTGGATAAAAGATCCACTTCATTATTTCTGTTTTTTTCTGCAGAATCACCAGAGGCTACAAGATTGAGTATGCATGCCTTAGAGAATCCACCACGATAAACAATTTCTCTGGTCATGGAGACGAAAATCAAATATGGGATTCAGTTTGATACTTCTTAAAAGGAGTTCACAGCGGTCTACCTGGCAATAATTCATAATATTTCCTTAATTAAACCCCCAACATATGCATGCCAACATCCACACATTTCTCCTTCAGTCTGTATTTGGAACAGTGCTTTACTCTCAAGCAAGATTTGAATGGTAAGGAGTAGATCTTATCACTATACCAAAACTAAGAACCTTTACTCTGCTCCTCAGGTCCTCAAGGAAGACCTCCAGCACGATTTACCAGGAGCTGCCCAGAATGAGTGAGACACCCCACAACCATCTGAGATGCACTGTCTGTCCAGCTGCTCACCTATCCTGCAGGTTGTCTGCCTCATCTACACTGCCACAGGGAAGGCAGGGAAAAAACAACCAACAACAACAAACCAAAAACAAATTCTGTAAGAATGGACTTAATGCCAGTTTTTTTGCTCTCCTTGTCCTCTATATCTTCCATCCTTTCCAAAGCAACAGCTCCAGTGCTTGCATCTCTCTCACTAGGCAAGGCAGGGTAAGTATGTGATAGCCTGTGGACCAAGAATCGTTCACCTGTGAGCTTGTGGGTTGCTACTCAAGGGAACTTTTAATTTTGACCTCTGCTTCTCTCTCTCTCTCTCAGAGTCAGCACTGAGTCATGTCCTACCCAGCTACTGATGTTCTAAGGCTTGTAGGAACTTAATTATCTGTGAATCTCTACCTCTGCTTCTGATTTGATGAACAGTGAAATCAAAAATCATCACAAATCTACTATGATTCATAGACTGAAGACAGAAAATGAAATCTCAGAAGCTCCATTGACTCAGGTAAATGAGCTGAAAAGTTCCTCCAAGTTCTCCCAGTTCAGCAGTGCCAGAAAAAAGAGAAAGGGAGGGGAGGGCTTACAGTAGAACTTTAACCCTCGCTCTGTGCTCAGGGATGCTGGAGGCACTTTAGGCATGAGGCTTATAGTTTTGGGAGGCATGTGGGAAAAGTAGTTGACTTCAGGTTCATATGCCACCTCTCTGTGGCTTGTCTGCTCTCCACTTTCCAGGAGAGGTAATGAAGGTATTTTTTTTTGTACAAAAATCCCCTACTTTGAGTCTGCCAGGAGTTATACTCTCAAAACATTATTATGAAGCTACACGTGAAAATGCTTAAACCATCATAATTATTAAATCTGTGGTTCTCATATACATATCCTTGAGCAAAATTAAAGTGTTTTCTTTTAATTAATTGCTGTATCAAAACCAGCAAATAACATGAAAGAGATGTAAATAATATTTCTTTGCATAAAGACAGACAGAAAGCCAGGATAAATAACAGCCTATAAAAATATTTCATGACTTTGTACAAATTAACACATCAACTAAAATACGTTATCCCAGACAGATGACCAGACAGAAAAGGAAACAAATGGTATAATTAAAAGCAAACTAAACCTGTTGTAATTGCAGAAAACCTACGCCAAGATTTTCTTCATTGTTTTTCTACCCACTATAACGCTTGGGAATACCCTAAGCACATACTTGTTTCTGTAAGAGCCAGTCTTGAAGCATCTCAGGTGTTTCACTTGACATGACAGATACGTTCTAAATCTTGATTATTTCCCAATTAAGGACACTTCTGATTGTCAAACTCCACTGTCATTATTTATTTCTTATTAAGAAAACATCCACCCTCACATAGGAAGACAGCTGCAGTGAGTTCTGGTGAGAAAAGAAACAGCTTCCTGTAAATGGAGGGGAGAGGAGTCTGAACTCACTGAGGTCCTGCACAGTTTCTTTTATGTGAAACTGGACATTCAGAAGACAGAATATAAGGCAAAATATGATTTAGTCACATCTTTCAGACGAATCAAATCCTCTCTTTTCCTTATTCTAGACTCAGTGTTTTCTGAATGCTATAGGGAAAAAAAGAGGATTATGAGAAGTAAAACGATGACAAAAAGCAAATTTTTTTTGTGTTTGTTTTTGGGTTTTGTTATTTTGTGGGGATTTTTTGTTTATTTGGAGGGGGGTTTTTTGTTTAAAATTTCCTAGTTCCAGATACTAGTTAAAAATAGTGCATTAGTCCTTAGACAGTCTGCAAAGACTGAAGTTACATAATTCATTCTTTAGTAGTGAATCAAGATATCTATTTGTCCGGGTAAATAACCACACAGGAGTGATGGCAGGAGAATACTTCCCAGAAGGGTTGTCAGTGATAACATGCACAACGCAATGAGATTTTAAATGAGAACACAGCCTTTCTAAATAATGTACACTCCTCAAGACACTCTAGAGACACTAGACAACACAATTCCTTCAGACAGAGATCGTGCTTAAAATACTGTTTTTCTTCAGTGTGCCTGATCTCCATTAGAAACTTAAGTCAGACAAAAAGAAAGTATTTCAAGTGAAGTGTTTTGAACCCCAAGAGGAGAACATGATAAGAAACAGATCTATAAATATAAACAGAAAGCTATCCTACAACAAGAACGGTGTTGCGGCCATTTTTTTCTTTGAAATTGTTTATGATAAATCACTTCTACGATTTTTGAAGAGAAAAAGGGAACTTTTGCTCACAGAAATATGCATTCTGTTGTAATTCTCCACTTAGAGGCCCCAAAAAGGGAGGTGGGAAAAAAAATTCTGTTCAACCTACTCCTTGAATCACTGTAAATATAGTGCAATTCAGAGTTAAGCCTAACAAAGATGGAAAAGCTGTTTTTTCCTGTTTTAATAAGTGTTGGGTTTTGAACCATTTGAATAATTCTGAATCAGTGAGAGCTTACTTGGTAGTGGAGAAGATGAGTTATCTTTACTTTAGATGAAAATGGAAAAAAACCCATAAATTATAAAATTGTATGCCTATCTCTCCTGTCAGACAATATTAGCCTCTCTTTTACATCTCATTTAAGTTGTTATACCATTATTTCGTTTGTTAGACATCATAGAAGGATCTTGCCAGGGAAAGCAAGAACAATATAGTCACAAGAAATGATAGGGCTCCAGTATGGTCTGTTGGTTTTCACTTACTTTCTTGATCCTTATCATTGCCAAGATTTAGACCTCTCTTTTTGCCAGAACTTCAGCTAAGCTAAAGATAGCTTGTAAATAAATCAAGCTTTAAAGACAAACCACTCTTTCCATTGATCTCAGAGAAAATTCTAGAAATAGCAAGGAACAAAAAATTGGGACACAGGCGAAAAGCAAACGTCTTTCACACTCATGAGTCACAGTGTTAACGCACATGCAGTCCTGTTTGCTTCTCTGGGAAAGATGGTTAGAGTAAATATATTTGTGCTGCTTTCTCATTTGCATTACTAGTTTGTACCAAATGTGTCAATGTGTTGTACAGAATAGTACACAGTTCTGGAGTTAAAACTACATTTTACAGAAATTAACGATTGATAATTTAGAATCACATCCACTCTCTTTAAAACAAAACAAAAACCCAAACATGACAGCCAACGGAATTGGCCTTAATCAAGTCACTGTTATGCTTATTTCTTCACTGAAGATGTAGGAAAAGGTTTTTAAGTGTTTGTTTATTCATATTTAAGAAAAGAGAATATCAAATTTAGGACTTTTTCCTTTGCTTGTTTTTACTTTCTCTGACCTATTTTCAAAAGGTCCTTTGCAACACTGACTACATTTTGAAATTTCCCTACAGCTAAAAATGACTTAAAAGTATATTTATATGAGTTTAATAAAGTTTTATTCATGCATGAAGTACATAAGCTATTTTATATTGATATAACAAGGTATTTATAGTGGTTAGGTTGCAGCACTCTCGCCGCTGCGACCCGGGTTCGATTCCAGCCAGGGAAAAACTCCCCCGGACAGATGGAGCTCGTCAGCCCTGTAAGGCCATCCATCTAAGAGAAGGTCACTCTAAACAAACCTACGTCCTGAGGACCTCACTGCCACTGTCCAAGCTTGCTCGGCCCCGGCAGATGAACCTCAGGATTAAAGGGTGGGCTCAGTTCAGCGCACACTGTGTCTCACCTAAAAAATCCACTGCGCAGGCTCGAAGGGTAATGACCTTTCCCAAATCTTCGCTTGTGAAGACTGGCCATACATACATATACAATAATCATGTTTTTGTATTTGGATACAGAAGAATGGTATGGTGTTACCATCATTTGTACCTCTTTCATGAAGTTTTTTAGTGTATGTTTCTCTGAAATCAAAGCACCTCAGAACTGCCTTGCCGAAGTGAGGTAATTAAAAACATAAAGGAGCCTGCATTGCTGGCATCTTCTAGTTACCTTAATCTCAATTTTATCTCCGAATTGTGCTGTAAAGTGTCCTTTGTCCTATTATCCAACTGTTTTGATATACATTGGTTTCTTAAGAAAAAACAAAGCACATAATCTTTAAGCCTTTTTTTTTTATCTCAGAGACCCTTTTTACTTCCTTCTGTGGAATGCATCTATCAAGTTTTGTCTTTATGACTAGCATGTCTCTGAGCCATTCCCATTCATTTTCCTAGTGCTCACTAGATAGCCAGCACAAAGCTGTTTTCTGAAAAGCAGCCTGGAAGTTAAGTATAAAAAATAATTTCAATAAATAGCATTGTCTAGCACCAGTTGTCCTTTACAGAAGCATTGTCTCTTAGTAGGTAACTATAAATCTATTCAGAGGGGTTTAAAGAGAGACAGTGTTTAAAGATAAGCCAATCCTCTACTTCTTGATTGCACTAGCATCTTCACTGCAGAAAAAAACCCAAAAGACTACCATTAATTATGACAGAAATGTTTCAAAAATAAGAACTGAGATACAGTGTGTGGTGTATCACCCTAATGTTCTGTCCCACGAGGGTTCTGACTGACTGGCAGATCTTCTCTTTCCTCTCCTGTCCCAAGACACAATTTCTTCCCCCCCCCTTTAATTACACAAGAAATCTATATCCCAACCTTGATATTGAGATTGAAGAGAGGATGAGTTGAGTCAAAATAAATAAGCTTCTGTCAAATCAACATCCGTCAAACATCCAATCGAATTTTAGAGAGTTTTGCTTGTCTTTGCAAAATTTCTATTTACTACTGAAATAAGACCTGTGTGAACACAGAGTCCCATGACAAACTAGGGCTACTTAAGGGAACCTGTAGTGGCCTGAATAGCCAGTAGGACACTACTTTGCACCACTGCTGATGTGCTATGCTCAACATGAAAAAACGAATTAAATAATAGGTTCGTTATGGCCTGGAACTCCTAGGAGTTACCAGGGATTTTCATAAAATCTGGCTGACAGTCTGGTGACAGTCGTAGTTAGAATTAGTGTACAAGAGAATAGGGGGGGATGGGGTAAAGCTAAGAATTTGTTGTGTCTTTAGACAGAAAAGAAAGTAAGAAAAGCTAAAATGTTTTCCTATATCTATGCTGTCCCTGCCTTCTAAGATGAGACCATCTGGAAAATTTTCAGCCCACTTTTTATTTTTATATGCTTATGCAGAAGAGCTACAGCATCATCTTTTCTCATTAAAAATAAAATGTTTGCCTAAGGTTTTGCAGTAAAAATTCACCCAATTCATCATAATTTAAAATAATCTTGACAGTATTGCAAAACTTATGCATTGTAAAGTCTCACATCTAATGAGCAAATCAGGTTTCACTTAAGAAGGGAAGCATCAAGATTTTGTTGTAAAGGGAGCTGTTTTCAGCTACTACATGATTAATGCAGTACCATAAACCTGACATAAAAACAAGATATATTAGTGTTTGGGGATCAAACTAACTTTAGAGAAGAGGCTTCTTAAGGAAATTTGACTGTCAGGATGAAATTTGATAATCGCTTTAAATTTAAATTTGTCTGTAATACAAATTTTTCTGGTTTGGGGAGGAGATACTACATAATTGTGATGCTTCCAAATTCAATTTTTTGTCATATTCAGTTCTTACCACACAAACATTCAATGGTTCCAACAAAAAGAGCATCCCAAATGTTTAATCATTACAAAAAACACAGTAACTTGACCTTGTATCTTAAAGTTAAATGGAGTGACATTATAAACATTAAATTAGTTCTTCCTCATTTCAATAATATCCTTTTTAAAAGCCTTGCCTAGGCTGGAGTATACATTAGATTTCTTTATCTTTCTTGATGACCCCTCACGCCTGCAAGTCAGCTCATTTTTCTCTGCTGAAGACTGCATCCTACCCCTGCATGTGCTCTAAAATTTCCATTAAAATCTAGGGCATCATCACTCATTCTTATCTGCAGCAGGCTGCCAAACAGTGAGATACTAGCAACTCCACGAGAGCTCATCTCGAAGGACAGTGTACTTATACCCATCACCATCCTGAGTGGAAGAGAATCCTACCTGCATAATATGTTATCACATCCAGTACACTGGGAATCTTAAAAACACCAGGAGTGGTGTAGGATGCTGCTATAAATTCTCATGCAACAGCAAGCCTTACTTAAAACAGCAATTTACCAGTAGGCAATTAGCTTCTCAGAGAACATTTTTATTAAGTTCATCTCACAATGAAATGAACTGTCTCATCAGCTATTGAATATTTGCTAGTTAAAGCACTGTTATTTTAAATTAGCATATTACGAGTACCTGAGGGTATTTAAACTTCTCTATGTGTTTAACCTTCAGGTTTTTTAAGTCCCTCTTCTTCAAGCTGATTCTTAAACAGTTCTTATATCCAAAGTATACGGACTCCTTTCCAAAGTGTTTTGAGTTAGCTGTGCTCATTCCTCTTTATCTTTTCCACTTTGCAAGAACTCATGTGTGTATGCATACAGATGTGTATATTTACACACTTAAGAGTACACATAATTATATACCATTCTATAATTTGTATGCCTATACAAGCACACATTCTGTAATATTGCACATGAGCCACAATCTTGCAGTGCTATTTTGCTGGATTGCAGCTCGTATATAACTGTCATCTTCACCCCTCATTCTACAGCACAATGAACTTTTTTGTATACTGAGCCCAAACCGTTGCAAGTCTCGAAATCACAGATCAATAATTTAATTTTTCATTACATTACAAGGATATCCTGTGTGTACCTGTTAAGAATGGAAGAGGTGGCTGATCTGTTTGCAGTGTCATTGGGATGGGCTGCAGTCTCTGCAGCATAGGTTGCACTGGCCTGTGCACTAACACCTCTGGGGCCCAGTAGACACCTTTGCTACTCTCCAAACAACAGAAGAATACAGAACATCTAACTGTGATCAGGTCAGGATCAGATAGTCCTACAGCAACATGCACCTGAGAGGATTTGCCACCAGCAACTACTGCTACAAAAGAGCTCAGCATCTACGAGAAACTTAAGATTGGATTGCTGGCTGAACTGATCTGCTTTGGTTATTTGTGTTTTTGTAAAGTGATCTGTGTGTTTGTTGCTACAACCTTTTCCACATTCTGTCCAGTGGCCACTGACACCTGAACCATTCTGGTGTACAACACAAGCAGCTTTAACTATTTTGCTCCCCTAGCTTTTGTCCCAGGATGGCACAAACACATCAGTGTCCTTGCTGCTGTATAGAACAAAGCATATACCATCTAGATGCCTCTTTCTTCCAGAGTATGAATATATGCATTGAATGAAGACAGAATAATCCATCCATGACTCCTTATTTAAAGAATTCAGCAGAGAAAGTATATACTATCTTACTTTAATTTTTTGGTCTCCTTCAGAAATACCTGCAACAGCATTTAGCAAAGTAAACAATGACTCATTATCAGCTCTGATATGTACTCAAAAAGACAGATGAAGCGCTCTTTAAATAGTATATATTGTATACTTTGGTATATAGTGAGATATAATAGATATTGAGGTTGAAACAGTCAGTAGCATTAACAAGCCTGAATGAAATGACATTCAGGCCATTTAACTTAAAAATCAAATAAAAACCTTCTAAATTCATACAAAGTATATCCACTACTATCAATAAGTGATTCTGTTTTACTGCATGTCTTTTCTCTGGAACATGTGTGTAGCTTGTTTCATTGATTACTTGGAACTCGAAATGTGTTTGCCAGTATCTGCTGAGAACCAAGGATGGTTTTCATGTTATGTAGTTTAATATCATACAAAGACTAAAATATTATCATTTAGCTACTTAGAGAAACGCACATTTTTAAATAGCACAAGTTATATTCTCTATGATAAACTTTATATATTTAAAGCATCATGTGACAGCAGGATACTTGAATTGGGGACTGAAGTGGCTGAATTTGATTTGAAATCTCAGTAGACAAAGTATTGTACTTTGTACAGATTTAAATATTTGTTAGATTGGAGATTTCACACTCTTTTGCAACCACAGACCCATCATGATGTTGTTATTACCTTCCAGTTATTACTCAGAATTCATTTGATTGGCATAATTTTAAGAATTCCACACGGCACTTCCACTCCCTGGTGAATTCTAGATGTTAATTAATTCAAAAGAAATTAAGTAGCTCTCTCAAATTTTCAAACCTTTATGAAGTACTATGTGAGCTTATGCTGCAATTCATTTTAAGTAACTAATCTTCCATTCCTTCCCCATCTCTTAACACTAAAACATTTTTAAGACCCTTTGGTAATGAATCAAGAATAGTATACAAAAATACATCTTAGGACGTGACTATGTTTTTAATTAGGCCCGGAATTTGTTCTCAAAAGGCTATGCACTTTAATTTAAACTGGTTTACAAACCACTCTGGTTTATTAAATGCGTAATATCTTCCCTGGGACAGAAGCAAAGGCAGCCCATAAGTGACAAGTCTAACTGGAAAGAGGCCACTGCTGGGCAGCAGCTGTCCCACCTGGGTACCCAGTGTGATGTGCCCTACTTAGCACATCTGGTATTCATCCAGCCTTAGGAGGGATGCAGAGTCCCCACCCAAACCTTTGCAGAAGTTTTCTTCCTCTCTGGCCCTTTCCTGATAGTGAGAGGAAGCAGCATTTGGGAGGGCAGTGAGACAATCAAAGACCCCTTCAGCTCAGTTGAAGCACCTCAGCTGAAATGGTAAGCACCGAGGTAAGCAAAACCTTGGGGCAGGGAAGTCCATGGCAGCGTTGCCACCCTCTCCATTCACTTCTCTATAACACAATAAACATCTATCAATCAGAAGATAGTATTTTCCTTTTCACTGTAACAATAGATATAGAAATGCTTTTGGTTTAATTTACAAATAATAAGAACCTTATGAAAGCTTTCAAAAGGTTCAAGTATGTATTTTGCATGAGCTTTTGCATGATGCACACACATGAATTAGCTTCACCCCACGATTATCAATTCTTTGTGTCCAGATCAGGTATTACCCTAATTCAAGCAGAAAATTATCATGTCTAAAGTAGTTTTAAACACCAGATTCGAACTTCATTCCCACATAATTATCACAATACTTTTAAGATGTAAATTTAGCAAGAATGAACACACAATACAAACCTTGACACTTTGAGGCTATCACACAAAACTTACTTGGAAGTAGATTTTGAAGTTGATTTAATTTAATCTGAAGGCCAGAGTAACTACACTGAAAGTCCAAAAT
The DNA here is from genome assembly GCF_003945595.2 of Pipra filicauda. Lineage (NCBI taxonomy): Eukaryota > Metazoa > Chordata > Aves > Passeriformes > Pipridae > Pipra > Pipra filicauda. Next base: position 807,370 of record NW_024104403.1, read on the forward strand.
AACTAAAACATTTGAAAATATAATTAAATGATGGGGCTACACTTTTCCTTAGTTTTTTTTTTCCCTCTAAGTCTTATGCCACTTCTATAATTTATAGTTTTGTAGATGAGCTCTAGAAAATTTTCTTCAATACTTCATTGAAACTAACAGATGAAAAAACTTTTGCTTGGTAAATTGAAACTTTTGCAGACACTGAAACGCATGAAGAATACAATCTCTCCATCTAACTTTTTATGGAATTCTCATACTTAAGATAGTTAAATATTTCTTAGGAATAAAAACTTAAACTCCTAAACTAAACTAAAATAAACCATCAAACCATCTTTTAGAAAAGCTTGAGCTTGAACTGTTAGGAATTTGACTAAGGAAAAATAAAAATTAGTGTTTCCTAATATTACACTAATATCCAAACTTGGGTAATATACTTTTTTAGTAAAGAACAGAATATGGACAAGCTAAGTCCATGTTAAAGATTTGGGAGGGCTGGGAATGTTTGGATGATTAAAGTACTGGTAAATATTGAAGAAAATCTTTCATTCTCCATTATTCATTATTGTTTGAGCTTGTTTTCTTTCATTCTCTTGCTTTTAATTCCCTGCTAGAACTCATTTAGGAGGGAAATGTTTTGCTGCTTTTTGCAAGAAATGGAGAGGGTGGAAAAGAATAAACTAGCCCTCAGGGAAGGAGAATGGAGAAAGTGAGCCTCATTCAGCTGCTTTAATGTCTGCGTTAACAGACAATAAAGAGACCTTTTTTAAAAACTGCAGTGATTTTAGATATTCATGGATAGAATTACAATGAAGTGAACAGTTCTCTCACCTGAACACCAGAGTTAATCTCTCCCCTTAAAATGAGAACCCATCCCTGCTTTTCTTATCACTGTTTCCACAAACACATTAGTGTAAGATTGTAAAATGTATCTTTCAAAAGTAATCCCCATGCCATACAACACTGTATATCTGTGTGTATGTGTGAATTTCAATAGTTTATTCCCCTTTTATTTTTTATATTATCTTTCTTATGGGTATTCAGTTGTTTAATATCTTAAATCCCCATCTTAAATATGATTCTAAGGCCTTACACAGTTTGGATTTTTAAAAAGCCAGTGCAACTTAATCAGAGACTCCTCTTGAACGTTTACAGAATGAATAGAGGCACATGCAGGTGCTACTACGGCAGACACTGTCTGTATCAAGAACTGGAAACAACACTTTAATATCTGCACCCTGAGCTGCATCAGGCTGAGCCTTTCCAGTAGGTGATCCTTCTCTCTGCTCAGTCCTTGTGAGACATCCGTGATCCTGGGTATTTGTCTTAAGCCTCCTGTATTTCTTTTCCCTCTATTTGGTACCCTCTTAATACTGTTATTAACTATAAGCTAAAAAGTCTTAGAAATAACACTATGCTATTTGTTATAAAGAAATTAATTTTTACTAGGTGAAAAGAACTATTTAATTTCCCACGGCCCAAAACAGTGCTCCTTTCTTTATCATGTGTTTTGAGGTCACCTGTGACCTTTTCAAGTTTTTCTTTTCTCCTCCAAACATATCTTGATTCAAAGCAGTGAAATTCTCCAATTTAAGCAGATTTAGCTTTTTACAAAACATAACATGATAAAACGTGATGTGTAGGGAAGTTGATACCCTAAATGGTTATTGCACAAAAGAATTCAGAACAAGGTCTATTATCAAATGCCGACACCCAACATCATCCAAAATCATTGAAAAAGGAATAAAGCAAACTGCAAGCAAGAAGACCTTTCCATGTACAGACATATCAATTTCACAGAACACTATGCTGGACAGTTGCTGAGAGTGTACATTGGTAATCTGACTTTAGAAATAAATGCCTCCATTTAATGGTTGCCCTGAATCCTTGATTCAGGGCATCCATTAGATAAAGTTTCAGAAAACAAGTCTACCAAAATTAAAGTGTGGGGAGCTAGAAGACATCCAGTTATGTTCCTTCCCCATCAGAAGGGGAGAACAACACATTCCCTTCCTTGCTGATGTGAAGAACCGACAGCACAATTTTCCAGCAATGTTTTCAGCAACAGCCGAAAACAAGAAACTTTTCTTCTTCAGCCCAGGTCACAAAAACAATTCAGTTCCCTTTCTACCTCCCTTCACAACAGGAAAGAACAAACAGTCCAAGGTTAAACCTTGCTGAGGCCAAATAGACAGTGTGGATTGTCTGTAGGGGAAAGCAAACACAGCGATTCTCCTCAGGCCATCGGACAATGAACAATCTCCACTCTTTCCCACCACAGAAAGCAAACAAGAAAAAAGCCAACCCCAAACCCTACCACAACCATGGTATCTTAATTTTAACACAGACAAGCCACACTTCACAGAAAAGTAGGTTAAAATTACTTCTGCCAGCCTGACAGCAGCAGTGCTTTGTTTTCTTGCTTTTCCAGGAGATGGAAGTTTAATTCACCTCATAGCAAGAAACTATGGGACTAAGAGCCCATGGAGGGAATTCAGAAGGAAATACTAATGATTATTTCAGTGTTCTTTGAACACTGAAACAGCTTTTGTGGTGAAGTCTCACATGTATCACCCCAAAACTTTTGACATCAAGCTGTTTATATGGATGAATCAGTAGAATCTGAAAAGGAATTTAGTGCATATCTACTCTTCTGCCACAATACCAGGGAGTAAACCTTTGACAGGTTATCTCTGTCCTCGCTCTTATAAAAGAATGTCTTATACCATTAGAAACCACTTGAGGACTCTCCTAGAAATATAAATTCATAAATCATCTGAACAAGTGTGAATTGCTTCTTCTCATATTGTGATAAACAATAACTTACAACAGTAATACAATACTGTTAGCTCTTTCTAAAAACTATTTATATCAGCACATAATTTAATTATCACAAACTAGCAAAATAGAATTTTTTTCTCAAGAAAAAGAAAGTGCAGATCTAGCGGTAAAAACACAAAACCAGAATGTAATTTAATTAATTAAATTGTACTTAATTAGCTAGTGAATACAGAAATTAAAATAAATGAATTCCCACTTAAACTGTTCAAGAGTGCAGTGGCTGTAGACTTTACAGTGTCCAAGAAAAGTGCCATCATGAGGCTTTGTCAATAAAGGAGGCAGATAGTACTGAATTACTTAATGAGATGAATGCACTTGGAACAGAAAGTGAAATTGTCTGAGCTTTAAGGGTTTACAGTGATCACAGGTCAAAAGTTACAGCCACTACAATTCTGTGTAATAAACAGTGCTGACCAGAGAATGACAAATAGATGGGGAACAAACATAATATACCCGAATCACACAAGCAAGGCCAGGAAGCAGCACCTGCTGGTTTCAGCAGACCATTTCTTAATTAATTACTATGCTGAAAAAACACCACACTCTATTAGTCTAAATCAAAGTATACTTCAAAAGCTGTAGCTAGAGACAGTTTTTAATAACCAGGGGGAAAAAAATCCCAACCTTATGACAAATTAACTACTTAACTGGAATCTGGAGAACATCAGTTGCCAAACAAGCAGTTAGACTGAAAAGACTGTAATATTGGCCATATTATCAAGAACTAAACTATCCTGTTGACCTCTATCCTGACTGAACTAAATCAGACTTGAAAAGGGTATTTCTGTTACTTAAATGCCAGTTTATTATTTGCTTGCCCTTTTTTTTTTTTTTAAACAAAGCTATCTCTTCTAACCTCTTAGCTTAAACTTACTGTAAAAACAACAGAGATGACTACCAGGCTAAGCTACCTTTATCCCTCAATAAGGGATGGATATCTTTATCCCCTCATAAAGCAAAACTGCTCTGTATGTCTATAACATTTGCCAAACCAAAAGAGACACTTAAGCATAATATGTTCTGGGGAAAAATCCCAGAAAAGTAGTGAGACTAAGTATTTTATTTTGATTTTTGATGCAACAGAAGATTAAAAATTAAAACATTAACATTGTTTTCAAGTCTTTTCCATTGCTCTTCCATTTTGTTTAATGGTGTCAAATTAATATGGTTTTGTATTTTACTTTTTATGAAATGTTATTACATAAAGATAAAACTATTTTCACAAGTACCCATGCTACTCAGATTGCTAAATAATTGAGTTTAGCTTTGCCTCTTCTCCTCAGCCTCTAGTACATGTGCCTTACCGGCAGAAGTGAGATCCAAGGACAAGGACATGAGGAGGAACATTTTAACTATGAAGCACAAAATATGAGTATGAAAGTAAAGAAAAGTAGTACATACATCATCAACAGCCAGCAAACAATTGTAACAAAAAGCACTCGAAAAGCTGGGTTGGTGAGGAGAGGAAAAGACTGCCTGTAAGCAGCGATCCTGAATGTTTAGCACCATGGTTTGTACCTAAATGTTTTCCTTCCATCCATAAGTAACCTCATTGATAACTGACAAATCACTAATCCATCTCACTTAAACCCCATAAATTTAGAGTATTTCAAAATAATTCAAAAACGTTTCAGAAGTTGTTTTGAAAACACAGTAAATAACACAACTGTAGTCAATTTTCTGTTTTACTGACATATCCTCCTACTTAAAACACATTAAAATACCTGGAAGCAAAAATTCAAAAAGCTCACCCGTAATTTTCTTCAGCAGAAATGTGCATCTTCCAAAAGCAACTAAGTCCTGTGACAATGTATTTTCTACTAATTATATGACAGTATCAGTCATGCTTCTTCTATTCTATACTTAATATTGATTAAACATGTTGACAAGCAAAATAATTGGTTTACAAATGCCTTAAAAAATTTCAGTCCATTAATCTGTGTGTTAGTTACCATGCACTTGTTAAGTGCAGTTTAAGAAGATGAGTAGCCTTTTCTTAAGATTTTCAAGCAGATCCATCTGTTTTTATGATGTTTAAATGAACATCATCTGGATATTACATCAGATTTTATTTTTATATAATGACAGGACTTAAGGCCATGTAAAACTGCATTATTGGCCAGAATTTCATGCCAAAATGCCAGTACTAGTCTGGAAGAGACAAATATTTAAATAAGATGTATAACATTTTCCCTTTCTATTAAGACTGGAACTTTGACTCTATAATTTTTCTATGCTCAACTCGTAAATACTTTTAGTTCTAGAACCATCTACTTTTATAAATAGCAAAGGTATACTAAAGATATGTTAGCATAAGAGAAATCTGCCTGTTGTTAGTATATATTCATACACACAATTGTAAGGCATATCATTTGACACAGTATTATTTTGATGAGAGAGATGATTTTGAAGGATCAGGTCCATGAAATAAGATTACAGTTTTTGGGAACATACCTAAACAACTCAGAACAGATATTTCTTTAGTATCCCAATGTGCAAGGTGTTAAGGATTTCTCCCCAAAAGTTTGACCTCATGATTCTTACAGAGTTCTTTGGTCAAAAAAATAAGATTCTGTTCACTTCAGTGGTCTTTAGGTAAGTGGATTTGCTTGCTCATTTAAAGGTAACTGCAGAAGTTTGACCCTATTTTCAATATATTCTGGAACTTGTATTTTCTGTAGTCTAGCTAAAACAAACATTTAAAAAATAACTGAAAAAAACACATTTTACAAATTAATTATATACAGTAAAAAAAATTGATTCATCCTAAGCATCATCATCTGTGACTCTTTGCCTCAAATACATGGAATCACTGAATATGCTGAGTTGGAAGGGACCCATAAGGATCATCGAGTCAACTCCTGCCCTTTGCAGGACAACCCAAGAATCACCCCATGTGCCTGAGAACATTGTCCAAACGCCTCTTGAACTCTGTCAGGCTTGGTGTTGTGACCACTTCCCTGGGGAGCTTGTTCCTATGCCCAACACCTCCCCTGACTCAACTTCATGCCGTTTCCCCAAGTCCTGTCACTGGTCACCACATAGATGAGATCAGTGCCTGCCCCTCCTCTTCCCCTCAGGAGGAATTTGTAACTGTGAGGAGGTCTCCCCTCAGTCTCCTTTTCTCCAGGCTGAACAGACCAAGTGACCTCAGCTGCTCCTTGTATGGCTTCCCCTCCAGGCCCTTCACCATCTTTGCTGCCCTCCTTTGGACATCCTTTAATAGCTTTATGTGTTTTTTACATTGCAGTGCCCAAAACTGGACATAACATTCCAGGTGAGGCCGCCCCAGTGCAGAGCAGAGCGGGACAATCCCCTCCCTTGACCGGCTGGCGATGCTTTGTCTGATGCCCCCCAGGACATGGTTGGCCCCCTCCTGGCTGCCAAGGGCACTGCTGACTCATATTCAACTTGCCACTGAGCAGGACCCCCAGGTCTGTTTCCACAGTGCTGCTCTCCAGCCTCTCATTTCCCAGTCTGTCTGTACAGCCAGGGTTCAGAGTCATATGGGCATCACGTGTATGTCTGAACAATTCAATTGTCTTTAACAAACCATGGACCTTTTGCTGTGGCTATCACTGTGTGCCTATAGTGGTTATTTTTTGTATCTGAATGTAATTACCTAACACCATCTAGCTTGCAGGAAATTGAAAATGGATAATAAATCTTACAGGTGTTAACCCTACAACAATTCTTCTAATATTATTCTCACAACTCTACAGGGGCTACTTTTTCATTACCAAGAGGAAAAAAAGTCACCTCCTTAAAAGGAGCTTGGAGTGCCTCTGAAACATCGTTACTGAACAACCTAGAATTCTGACATTTTATGGTAACCTTTACAAGAAGCCAAGCAGCTTTCAGTCTTCATTTTGTGTAACTAAATCCTACAAATTCAGTATCATGCAGGACTTAAAAAAGCTAAAACTGCATAACAACCAGACATTTAATGTACTTTCTTTACAGTATTAACTTATCTGGCTTTGAAGTAGATTTCAATTACAAGTAAAATGCATCTCAACATAATTTTTATGATAAAATGAATGAAACCTGTGATAACCCCTCAACACTTTAAAATTTAAATTAGATTTTGCTTTCTAAAAATTTTTACACTAAATCAGAGTTGATTGCAAGAAGTCTTATTACATGAGCTATGTAGGCAGTTAGATCACAGCAACAGATTCTGAATTCAACTTTAGATATCCAAGTCTGAAATTGTAGCCCATAGGTCTATAGCAAATGGAGAAAAACAAACAACACTCATCTAACCTATCTTGGGTATATATTCTGAAATGAATTTTCATGAGTCTCTGCACAGTTAGGGAAGGTACATCCCACCTGTAAAAACCATACTGTGAAACTGAAAAAGGAACATATAATAAAAGAGCCAAGAAAGTTCTTTAATTCTTCTAACCTCCCAGACAATATAGGGTCCTTCTGGAAAGTTTCCTAATGTTGTGCAGGAAAAAGACAATCTAGTTAAGTTCTTCTCTACACAAGGGAATTGCGACACTGTAGAAGAAAAGATTTGCTTTAGAAAGTGATTTAGCTAAATCAATGCAAGCTCCTCTGTGGATAATGATGGCTTATGTTTACTTTATCTAAATTGTTATAAGACACTCTTCCCCAAACTAAGACTGTCTACTCAAGAGGGCTGATCAAATTTATCTAAGTTCATTCAATTTTCTTGCGTACACAGGTTTAATGGACTACATCGTCACTGGCAATGTAATGAGGGAACAGCAACACTAAAGAAAAAGAACGTGCTTTACAAACCAGCAATTAAATGTCAATATTGTTTTCCTTGATAGCTATAAGCAGGTTTTCATAGATAGCCAACTACGAAGCTGTTTAAATCAAAGGTCATGTTAAAATGTTCCTAAATGCAAAGACAGTGTAATGACAAGAAATATTACTGGTCCCAAATGCCCCAGCAATGGGTAGTAAATTTGAATGGTGGCAAATGTCAGGGCAGAGTTTGCATGGGCACAGTAAGACTCTTGCTGCCTTGGCAGAGCCTGTTTTCTGTTGTGTATACTTAGGAGTATAAAATACAGAAAATAGAGGTTCAGAGAAGAGAACCTGAACAGAGCTTCTTTTAGGTGCAGTAGTCCCTAGAAAGGTAAGATTACAGTCAAGGCAAGACTCTTAATGTATTTGCAGACAGAATTGAAACTGCAATCACTAAATAAATGGCACTTGTTAGCAAAAGCATGATAACTTGCTGGCAACCAGAACAGTTATAAAGGGAGAATAAGTAATCTGTAATTCAATTTATTTGAAAGGTCTTAGTTTTCTGTATTAATCAAGGATATGGTAGTATCTGAACACATGTACAATCAATTAATTCCAGAGAATTGGGCTAATCTTCCCTTGAATCCTTTTTGTGCTTATGTTCTATTCAACTATTGTCTCGAGTAGTGTAAACAAATTATATGCCAAGACTTTTTACAAGTACCCATTTTTCACCAGGATTTAATTTTCTGTTATATTTGTTAAGTAAATCAGTAATGTAGTAGTTTTCAGCTTGTAGTGTTTCCTAAATCATGTTTCTTTCCAGAAGATTGCTAGATATGTCAGAAAATCCACTAAAAGAATGGCAGTCTCTAAAAGAGTGAAGTGATTACTTTAAAACTAGTTATTCAAATTATTCTACTTTTAGTAGAGTTTGGGGAGTTTTTTGTCAGTATCCCACAGAACTAGAAGTAGAACCAGGTTATGCTTGCATGTGTCAGCCTAACAGCACAGCATTGGCCACATCACAATAGTCACTCAAATCCAAGTCTGCTTTCACAGAATCATAGAATCACTGAGGTCAAAAGAGACCTCTGAGATCGAGTCCAACCTTTGACTAAACACCACTATGTCAAGTAAAGCAAAGCACTAAGTGCTACATCCAGTCATTTCTTGAATTCTTCCAGGGATGGTGATTCTACCACTTCCCTGGGCAGCCCCTTCCAGTGCCTGACCACCCTTTCAGTGAAGAAATTCATCCTTTGACTCGGTTCATGGTCCTCTCTGAATTCTAATAGTGAGTTGTAGAAACTGGCAGATGCTGTAAAAGAAAGTGGAAGGCAGGTCAAACAGAAGCATTAAACCCAAAAGGATGCTGGGAAAGCACCTGAGTTTTCGTCTAAATGTTGATGGTTTTCTTCCCAAGGACAACAAAAGACAAGACTTAACTTCCCAGCAAGCTGTAGCTAATTGGGATTTGTTGGTACAGTCTATAACTCCTTCAGAAATCAAAGCAAAGAGTCAAGTTTCAGTATCTGAAAAGATGAAGCCTTTGTATTGTAGTTAAATGGAGGCAAGGCAGAATCTGAAGCATTCTTTCAGTTAGATTGTATTACATATTTGTGTGTTGCCTCAGAGGAGTGGAACAAAGGCCACTTGAATATGACCCCAGTGGAGACACAATATTCAGTCATCTTCCCTGTCAGTCACGTCTTTATCATGCAGTGATTTACACACAAGTGCAGAAGCAGGACAGATCCTGGTACAATCTTATTAAAAACCTATGATGCACTTTCTTGTAGACTTCCAAAATAGCATTTTTGAAACAATATTATTTTCTTTTTCGAGGTGGCATGCTTTCTGGCGTCTAGTGCTCAACTTTTCCTCTTTGTTGCAACATACATATCTGAAATTTTAAAAGAAAATCTTTCACTAATGTAGTGAAGCATATCTTTCATACAATAGAGTTTCTGAAGTTTTGTTGCTAATATTTATTTCAAAAAGACACAGCTCAGAGCTACCAAAGTGAAATGTAAAATAATTTAAAAAAAAAAAAAAGAACAAACCAGAAATAGATCATTCAGCTATATAAGTACCTAGCCTGGTTTATGTTTTTTCCTATGGCACTGCTAGCACACTTCCCCTTGGTCACAGGTTCTTCCATGCCCAATCAATTTTCTGGCTTCTGCACTTGTAAGATAAAAAAGAAAGGCCATGGAAGGACAGTATGTTGTTATTTGTTTTGTTGATAACACACAGTTCAGTTCCCCACTGCTACCTCTGGAATGAGGTTCAGGCAGCACAGAAGGAGGACTGGCAGAGAACCTTTAGAGCCTCTCCACTCTTTCATGTTCCCAGGCAGCTACATTGCTAGAGGGCATCTTGAAATTGGGCTGGGAGGAGAAATTCAACACAGTAAACTTCGGTACAGGATTGGTTCAATTCTGCCATAGTCACTTACCACTGGAAGCAGTTCCGCTACGTTGACCTCACTTTTGCATGAATGAATCCTTTATACTCATCAACTAGTACATCTTCAGCAGAGGTGCAAAGGCTTTTTATTTAAAGAAAGTGATACAGAAATATAGCCTTGTGATTCTATCTGAATAATATTCGGTCTATGTTATACTAACGGTGTAAATTGAACTTAAGTGGCAAGCAACCATGTCTATATTATTAGATTTTATCACTGAGAACTATTTTAGATTAGATGAAGAACAATCACAGATAAGGAAGTTATCCCTTAAAACCTGATGGTTAACTGCAAACATTAAGAATGATAAAAAAAAGAATTACCTTGGGAGTTACTGTTCCACAGCCTAAATACACAACTGTGCAACAGAAAAAAATAAAGTTCACTATTTCACCAGTAAATATGAAAGATAAGCACAAAGGACTAGGTTACTAATCCTGCCTCTGACACTTAACAGTTCTGTTGTATCAAGCAAACATGGTTTCAGTTTCTTTGTAAAGCAGAAATGCTAATACTTTCCCCAATGGTATTGTGAGGATAAATGTATTGTCATAAGGGTCTTTGAAAAGGAAAAGACGTAAGCATTTTTATTGATGTTCTACTTCCCAATCCACTAGAGTATATTAAAAATAATTTCACAATTGCAAGTGCAACCTCTACCTATATATATTTATCAATTTACCAGTCCTTCTTCCTACAAATTGAGAAGAAGAGAGAACAGCTCAGCAAGTATATTCTCTAGTCAACACTTCTTATGTGCAAAGGATAAGATCAGTTGCTGAATATGACCAAAATAATTTTAGCTAACTACAGCTGATCCAGTTTGCCTTGTTGTTACACTCTTGTAAAAATACCTGAATGATGTGGAGATTTGATCATCAATCAAACTGATTATGGCTAAATATGAAAAACATAGAAGTGATTGCTAACAGCCAACACGGTTTTACTAAGGGAAAATCATGCCTGAAAAATCTGATGACCTTCTATGATGGGGCTGCAGTGTTAGCTCGATGAGGCAGAGCCACTGACATCAGCTACCTGGACTTGTGCAAAGCGTTTGGCACTGTCCTGCACTGACGGACCACTCAGGGGCTGGACGGCCAAATGCAAAGAGTTGTGGTCAACAGCTCCTTGTCCATGTGGAGATCAGCGATGAGTTACGTCCCTCAGAGGTCAGTGCTGGGGCTGATACTGTTCAACATCCTTGTTGGCAACATGGACAGTGGGATCAAGGGCACCCTCAGCAAGTTCACTGATGACACCAAGCTGTGTGGTGCAGTCACACACTGGAGGGAGGGGATGGGCCATCCAGAGGGACCTTGACAGGCTTGAGAGGTGGGCCAATGCAAACCTCACGAATTTCAACAACGAGAAGTGCAAGGTCCTGTACCTGGGTTATGGCAATCCCAGGCACACCTACAGATTGGGCAGAGAAGTGACTGAGAGGAGCCCTGCGGAGAAAGACTTGGGTGTGATGGTGGATGAAAAACTCACCATGAGCTGGTAGTGTGTGCTCATAGCCCAGAAAGCCAATGAAATCCTGGGCTGCATTAAAAGCAGCGTGGCCAGCAGGTCAAGGGAGGTAATTCTCCCCCTTTACTCTGCCCTTGTGAGACGCCACCTGAAGTGCTGCGTACAGTTCTGGTGCCCCAACATAAGAAGGACACGGAACTGCCGGAACAAGTCCAGAGGAGGGTCACAAAGCTGATGAGAGGAGTTCATCACCTCTCCTGCAAAGATAGGCTGAGAAAGTTGGGGCTGTTCAGCCTGGAGAAGAGAAGGTTATGTGGAGACCTCATAGCAACATTCCAGTATCTGAAGGGGGCCTACAGGGAAGCCAGAGAGGGACTTTTTGTCAGGAATTGTAGTGGTAGGACAAGGAGTAATGGACACAAACTGAAAGAAGGGAAAATTAAGCTGGATATTAGAAAGAAATTACTGGAACAAGTTGCCCACAGAGGCTGTGGATGCCCCAATCTTGACAATGTTCAGGGTCAGGTTGGATAAGGCTTTGAGCAACCCAGTCTAGTAGAAGGTGTCACTGCCCATGGCAGGGCAGTTGGAACAAGATATCTTTAAGGTCCCTTCCAACCCCTAACATTATATGACTTTATGATAATAATGCGATTAAAAAATTATTAATAAACAATAGTTTCAACAAAGCAATAATCTTTCTTTTGAGTTGTTTTCTGAAACCAGTTCAGTGTCAGAAAGAAAAATCATCCAATAAACAATAGTTTCAACAAAGCAATAATCTTTCTTTTGAGTTGTTTTCTGAAACCAGTTCAGTGTCAGAAAGAAAAATCATCCAGGTTTGAAAGAATTCTTCTACCGAAACTGGTCAGGAATTATGCTGGCCAGTTCTAGGGTCAATAAGGGTATATCTATACTTGAAGTATGAAAAGTTGCATAACAGTACAAAACATTTAACACACAGCTAGAGAAGGGGAAGGAACAAGAGACTAGGGAACACAACCCTAATCCTAGTCTAATGCCAACTATCCCTTTACTTACCTTTCAGAGTGCAGATATTTGACATATTTCAAAAAGGTTCACTCTGAGGGAGTCCCAGTTTGATTTTACACAGGCTGGAGAATACCTTTTAGGTCCTCTGTGAAATGACTCTAGGAGTTTTACCCTGCATTATCTACTGAACACACTGGATTACTACCAAATAGGTTTTTTGTTTTCCTTACAAAAAGTGTCCTCATTTTTGTGTACACACGTTTCTTTAGTATATAATAAATAAACAAAGGAACATGACAGAAATTAATGCCTGCAGTGCAAGGCATGAAATGCAAAAATAGTTGCTTGGCAACCAGCATGAGAAATAAGAGGTTATGCCTGTACAAACAGCCAAGCAAGTGGCAAAGTACCATTTCTGACTGCTGTGAAAAGGATGGGTAGTAGAGAGGATGTATGAGGGGGGATTATTTTAATTAAATTTGACTCTCTAATTTCCACACAATCATGCATGCGTGAGAATACAATAAATATATACTTCAAATTGCTTTCCTTTTATGTCCTCATAAAACTTTGTCTTTAATCAGCAAGTGAAGTTTTATTTTTAAAAAGCTATGGGTTTTTTGCAACACTTAAAAACATCTAAGAGGTGTAAATGAACATTGTTTTCCATATGTACTTTCCTTTTTAAGGATTAATGTATTGGATATTTGCAACTACTTTTCCAAGGAACAATGGATCCATCTATAAGCATTCTGGAAGCTTGAAATAATTTTTCAATCTAATAAAACTATAAATCAATAAACACTTTTCAGTAATAATATACATGCATTGTTCATACACCCAAATGACACCAGACTGGTCATTCAGAACAATGGACAAAAATACACAGGTCCTCTGTAACTTTGTTTATATATATACAACAATACTGAACAGAAGTTCCACCTGTGGCCCAGAAATCCTTGTACTGCAAATTCTCAGAGGTGAGAAAGATAATTCTGAGGAATTATCATTTTATGCTTACTTTGCTATTATACTTCTCTTTTATCATCCATCATAGTCCACTCTTGGATGTTGACTTGACTGACTTGTGGTCTGATCTATATGATTGTTCTAACGTTCAAATTGGAAATTTCAGAAGTGTAAGAGAATTAGACTGAGCTTCATCCAACATCAACATGCTCTTCACCACAAACTGATTATATGAGCACGTTAAAGGAGCACTTAACCTGCCGGTTGTATTATCTACCGGATTGGTTCTCTGGATCCATTTGCTCGCACAGGGCTTGCAACTATGTCATGTTCTACAGGATATGTTTGTAGTGACAAGTGGGGGCGTGCTAGCGAGATCAGCAGTAAACTGCATTGATCCTTTTGGTGCATTAACACATTGCTACAACCTCTGTGCTATCTTTTATGTTGTCAATAGATGTAGCTATTCCTGACCTTATTTTAACCCTACAAGTAAGAGTGTCAAGTGGAAAATCAGATTAAATCTACAGGGAAAAACAAAACTGCTGAAGCAGTTGCTGTGTTTTAAATTATTTTTTTTGTTGTTGATTATACCAGGACAGACCTCCAACTGATATAGCGTTAACAAACTTGGATAGGCAAGGAAGAAGATAAGTATCATTGGCAGGAGAAGTATTTTAATTCCTAGGGAGGATTAACAAAAAAATCCAATCAAACCAAACCCAAGAAAATAATCAAAACCAAGACACAGTGTGCTGTTACTTATATGGATTGGGCAGTTTTTGATTTGTGATCTGTAATGATTTCAAACTACTGATGAAGAATAGAGAGATCAAAGAATGTATCTATACAATCAATATTACCCTAATGAAAACTTCACCAAGCTACAGCCTCCTTTTGAAGGCTGAGACATCTAACTTGCAAATATCAATAGAATGTAGAGGATCATGGAAGGGGAATTAACACTCATATATTCTTCCATTTCCTTCCTCCTTCCCCTGCAGAATTCTGAAGAGTTATTTCTCTCATCAGTTACTAAAGTAATACTGGTTATTCACCTGACTCTCACATTTCTGAATTTTTATTAACCAATAAATATTATTCTAGGTTTAATGTGCAAGATCTACTTCAACCTGTCCTAACACCATCAGTATTACTCTTAATATAGTGACTGTCATGCTGCAATTGCTCCTTCATGCCATATTGAACATGGAGGTAAAAGATTCTGTTGAATTTCAGGCCCTGTTTCTCAAAAAACTGATAGAATGACATGAATTTTCAACCTTTTTTTAAACAAAAAATGGATCATAATTACTAAGATTGTCTTAGTGTCCACAAATTCCCCCCAAAAGACCTTTCTTGTTTAGTGCACCACAAAACTTCCTTACAGCTTGAGAAGGTATAATATTTGCAGAATGAACAAGGGACTGACAGATTTCTACTTTTTTTTGTTGTTGTTGTTCTATGCAAATGCAAGGTAAACTTGGACAATATTCTTCCTAAACCACTCCTGAATACACAGGTGAGCAAGTATTTCAGCTTCGATCAGTTGCTTACACTGTGCTCACACACAGTGTTCTTAGAGCTCCACAGCATATCAAAGGAGGCTAATGAGACTGAAATTTAAACAGGGGTAGTAGACACACACCTTGAAAGTCATTTCCCAAAGAGAACAATGACCAAAGATAACAATTTGTTTTGAACTAGACAGAAAGATCTCTTTTTTTAGCTATTCCTCAAATTCTGTTTAGCTCAGCATGTCAACGCTTACTTTCATTACCACAAATATATGCTAATCAAGCTATTGATCTTATTCTTGGGAAAAAAATATATACTTTCTCAGGTATTATTATCTGTACCATCTACACTAAAATAGACTCTTACTAGGATTTTTTTTTCCTTAAAACTCTACTAGGCCAAATTGTAATCTTATTTACATTTATTTCACACTATAAAAGTGCCACATGCAAGAGCTTAATTAGCTAGAGGCTATATATTTTATATAAATATTGTATAGTTTAAATTTTTGAGTTATCATGATCAGCCTGAGCAACATAAGAGAGTGAAACACCAATAAGACATTAGAGATGTCTCAGCAATAGGTAACACTGTCAATGTAACTCAGCATAAAATCTCCCACCCTAAAAATGGGAATCTCTAGTGGTTGTTCCACAGGTGCTGGACAACACAGATATGGTGGGATAGACTCTGGACACTCCTTACTTTGCTGAAATTTTCCAAACAAACTTGCTTGTAAATGCAAGATGCTACTGAGACACTTGGACAACTTAGCCAAAATTCCAGTTCTGAGCATCACCATAATAGCATTAACATACAAATACGCCTGCCAGGTACTATACAAGGATGAATCAATCTCTTTGTATAAACAGCTTTCTAATAAGATCAGTGATCAAATTACAAGAAAGTTATCAGGGAAACCACTCAGTTTAATTGAAGCAACCAACACACAATCATGGTGTCTACATCAAGCATGCAGGTACTCAGAGCAAGCAACCTTGCCTCCCCAGACCCAAGTACTGGAATTCAAAGGCAAGAAAAGAGATGGCAAAACAGGATGGACTCAGTTCAGCCACACAGCAAGCATACCAGGAATATTGTATGGATATCCCTGCTTACAGGAATTACATGCAGTATTTCTGAGCATGGAAATTACCTCATCCAAATTCAGACCTAGCAGACTACTGTTTTCAATTCTTATATTTCTACAGTCAATATTTTTTTTGCATTTTTTTAATACATCAAAATACAAATAAAAGGTCATTCAGAACGAAAAAAAGAATCTTTACCAACAACTGTACTTAAAACCAAAGAAGAAAAATGTTGGTCCAAGAAAACAAGTAAACAATGGAGCTTCATTCCTTTGTTGTTATGGGATTTTTATGAACAGCTAATTAGGATGACTGTTCTAGTGTCTTACACTATAGCAAGATAATACATAATACATCATTTCCTGAAACTTCTTCTGTAAACCAGGTATAATTTATTATTAAATAAACATAATGTCAAAATTTATTTAATATACAGTTAAGATATTTTCAATTATACCTATGTTAATCTAGACAAGTCAACCAAATTCCCCCAAAATTATAAAAAAGGTAGAAATTCAGCTACCATTATCTTATATATATTCTTTTGTCTAAAGAAGACTATTTGAAGCTCATTTGGCAAACCTTATTCTATTACTGGAAAGTAACAGCCTAACAACATATTCTGGGAGACGTCTTCTCATCCCCAAATGTATTAGCCTCTTTAAAAAAAAAAAAAAAAGAAAAAAAAAGCCAAAGGGAGCAGATAAAATTGGAGGTTTAAGTTTAAGATGGTGGTTACAGTAATATTAGATTTGCATTTTCTTAAATCCTTCCTCAAGGAAATAGCTAAAACAGCAGTACTACCTATAAAAAAGAATAACTTTTGGGTCCTGGAAAAGTGGTTAAGAAAACTTAGTAGATCTCTTTCCAGTGACCATGGATGAGACCCATAATTAACATGCAGTTCTTCAAACACAGGAGCTAACTTTTAAATGGCACAGGTTGCCATTCTAGTGTGATGCATAAAAATGATTTAAAAAATAAAACACCTGTATTTATGCTAGAAATTAATAAAGTACAGGGAATATAGGTCAAGCAAAGTATAGAGTGTTGACTTCAAGGTTAAGACTTTTCAAAGACTTCATTATTAAAAGCACATATAATATATTTCCTAAAAGCATTTTAATGCATCCCTATGTACAGTTTAGTCTGATGGCAATCACTCATGAGCTTTGTAGTCCTATTTTTGCAAAAGCTGTTTAACTGCTTCCTATTAAAATACAGGGTTTTTTTGAAAACACCTTTTAAACTGCCACTAGTGGCCTAATACATGATTAAAAAAAACCTTGAAGGTGTCAGAACATTTCTGCAGTTTTTCTGGAGGCTGAAATTCCATGAAGTAAATAATCTACCAGCCAAGTTCCTGTATATTTCTTAGGAAGGTAAAACCCATGAGAATCTAACTGGAAAAGAGCTTTGGTCTAAGCACAGCTTAGGCTGTTGTAAAAACTGTTGTGGCACCGCAATTAAACATTTCAATCAATGAGATTAAGTACGGCACTGAAGTTTTTCACTACTCTGACCTTTATTTTATTTTTGGTTAATACACAACTACATGGTTTTACTTCTCAAAATCAAGGGGATTTTATCACAGATCAGTTAAATCTGTGGAACTTCAAAGTGGAAATTAGAAGGCACATTTATTGTTTCTTTTAATTCTAAAAGTAATAGCCTGATCTGTCCTTCAAAACTCTAAAATCCTACCACGCATTTGATGAGGATTAAGTGCTTCTCTCCTTATCCACCTGCAACTCTGCTCTGTAGCGTGCAATTGTGCTTGACTGTCCATCAGAGAGGATGATGAGCCTCAGCAGCATCTGGGACTGGGGCTGATGGTCTGTTCGAGAGAACTCCTACTCCTAACATGGCACCCAAATAACACCGAGCTGGGCGGTGCCAGAAAACAGTAAATGGAAAGGGGTGCAAGAACCCAAACAAGAACAGTGAACAGCTTTGTGGCAATGCTGGGCAGCACCAAGGGGCATAGGGTACATAGCGCTCCCCCCTCAGTAATGGTGAAGCCCAGTGCGCCCACACCATTTCCCTTGGCAAAAGGAATCTTATCGAAGAACTTCGGCAAGAACAGAACAGTTACCTAATTTTTTTCTAGCTACTAACACAGGCTACTCATCCAGCGAAGTCAAAAACTTGGGAAAGCCTGCTCCTAACTGACAAGATGTATTTGAAGAAGCCTATTTTGATGTGCCTATCCTCCCCCAACCCCTACTCCCCAAATACTGTAGTCTTTGTTCAGTGGTATGAAGTTGAACACTGAATCATGAGACTTTTTAACTAACCCTGAGGTACAGAATAAAAGCAGTAGATGTTTTGCCACCTGTGCAGCAGTTCATAGCTACTTACGTTTTTGTATTAACTGTGACTTAAATACATTTAGCAGAAATAACTATTCTCTTCTAATGAAGTAATATTTGAGGGGGGGGGGGGGGAAACACACCAAAAAACAAAAGCATTTTCCTCCTATTTGTAAATAAATGATTGATGCAATTCCTGGGCAAAAAGTTTTCTCAATAATTGCATTCACCCCAAATACTAAAAAATTCAAACAATGGAATGAAAGAGATAAGTGTCTGTCCCTATGTACCCACTAAAACTTGTTTGCTTTGTTTTAAATAGGCTTCTGGAACTGAACGCAAACCTCCCTAGATTCCTTAATACCTTTTATTTTTAAATCACATTTTCATTTAAGAAGCTTAAATATTTTAAAAGCAGCCTCTGGCTCTGAACATAAATAAAAGAATGTAACAATATCCTTTAAAAGATGGGAGGCAGCACAACCAATGTAATTACTTTTCTTTTGTGGCAGACTGCCTTTTAAATGGAAAAAAGGTAATTTCACATATGGGAAAAAAAAGGTAAATTTAACATTTTTCTATTCATTGTAGGAAAGACATCAATGATCAAAATGATAGGTTAATATATTTCCTAGTACATTTATTCATGTGCTTGTTTTGCAAGCCATAGAATCAACTGTCAGCTTTCTGATACAGTTCAGTACACAGTGACTTTTGGTAAGAGTTAGCGCAAACATTTCCAGATGCTCAAGAAAAAAAAATCCAAACCAGATACCCATTGGCGCTCCAAATACATATACTTTACTGTACAATAATTAGACAAAGGATAGAAAACACACTAGTACCTGTGAAAACTATAACTAACTTCAGTATTAAATTGTAAATAAATTGTAAATAAATTTTAAATCTCCCTTTTGTGGAGAGTGCAGATTAAAGAATCTGTAAAAAAAAAAACCCACAAACGAAAAAACCGCCCCATATCTTTTTAAATGCTATTGCAAAATTTATCATCTGCAGAATATGGTACCAATTATCGTTTGCAGACACTTAAATACAAAAAGAATCCCTCTAATTCTAGAGTCAAGAATGTAGAAAAAAGAAGTAGTTCATACTTGAATTTCCTATTCTAGAAGTGGAATAACAGTAAAATCACTTTCCCAGACTCAAGATGTTTTCTGTGGATTTCCAATATTCATTTGCCATAGTCACAGAACTAGGATAACAAATAAACAAATCATTGATGAGTGAGTGGCAAGAAGCTTAAACTACTAGATCAGAAACAAACAAAACAACACTTCTTTTTACAACTGATTTACAGAGAATAATGCCTCTACGAAATGAAATACCGGTTCATAAAAAAACATTTAGTTTTATAAATTAATCATTATTATGTCATTCAGAAATCATGTTAAAGAGATAATGCTAAATTTGTCACTACTTTAGGAAACTGATTATCCTGACATATGTGGAGAATAAAGCAAGGTGCTCCAAAGTGTTCTGAAGGAGTTTGGATTTTTATCAGATGGCCAATGCCTTATTTCAGTATTTTATGTGTATTTCATTTTATTAATGCAGAACTTTACCCACTTGGTACTGTAATATTTAAATTAATTTTAAGTTTCAACTTACGAATGATACATAATCAACAATAGAGTAGATTTTCTGGACATTTCAAGAATTCCCACATGTCCCTAGAATGACATAGATGGGTAATGAAGACGAACAAAACTTAAGTCCTGTAATACCACTTGAGCTATTACTGGCATATGCCTACACACCTGTAGGAGACAGGGCAGGACCGTGTCTACATACTTGCTTGGTTGCCAGTGAAACACAACTGCATTAAAGGGACACATTTAATCCCATAAATTCTACATCTCTCTAGAGTTCATTAGCTAAGGCTTAACAACACATTTCATTAGGAAACTATAACATCACCATAAAGTCATAAGTTTTAATGTTCAAATATTTGTTAAGCTTGTATTTGAACTACTGTATGTCATTCGAAGTACTTAAGAGCTACGCACGAATTAAATATTCCTCAGAAACCTGAAAAAAATTATTCTTTCCTCATATTTTTTCACTGCGTGCAGTATCAAACCATTTTGGTTATATATATGACCACTGAACAACTTGTGAGGAAAATAATTAAATCCCTAAATGCTTCTCTGAAAGAAACATTCAAACTTTGTGCCAGTAAAGATCACAATGTTCTGGGTGCATCCAAATATGAGGCAAATTCCTGTACCCTGAATGAAGGCAAACAAGGATTTATATATTTAATACTTGACCCCTCACACGGCAACTTGATTGTCTACTAAGTCATAGCTACTAGATATTCTATTGGATAGGGTTTATAATGAATGCACAATATGCTTATTCAATACCCTCAACTTTTGTATTATAGTACTCATGTTAAAATTTGTGGTCTTTTACTTTTCACTGCATTAAAAAAGAGTAAAATAATACTAAGCATTTGTTCCACAGAAATATTTAGCCTTTCTCTCTAGAGGGTATTTTGTCTTGCAAGTATCATTTTTTAAAGGAATGTTATAACTAAGTAAAATTATTTATAAGAAATTGAAAGTCAATTTTGTGGTTAATGGAAAGAATTTCATTTCCTCCCATTTGATTAAATATATTTGATGTGGCTAGTGTAATTATGCCACCTGAATATTAAGTATATCTAAATTATGTGAAAAGCCAGTGCAAGGTCTTCAGCAGTTGAAATTTGTGTTGGAACTACAAAGAGAACTGTAGCATACCTAGCTATGCATAAGCACCAGCCATTTGGAAGCATTAATTGAGTTTAAGCCATCAAAAAAATTCATGAGATCAGCTTTATCTGCAAATTTGCAGCAAAAAATATGCATGTATTTTCATTCCACACTTATACAGGAATTTTGAAGGCTCATGACTGCTGCTTTAAATGAAAAATGCTCTCTTGGACTAAAGGAGTGGCTCTTCATTGCAAGATTTGCATATGTTTCCCCCTCACCCTCTTTTTTAAATAGCTCACACATTCACATGATACTTCCAAGACTATTCTATCATATTTAAGTCCACAGAGTTTACATTATATATAGAATGCTCAGGTATGATCTTCCCCACTGTATGACCCTTTAATCAAGCATATCTCCACAATCCTTAATTTGAAGGCACAAGTCAAGTTCTCAGAAAGTGATGAAAGATAAAGATCCTAGTAACTTAATTTTTCCACTCTTTGTAAAAATAAGGAATCGCCAACAGCCACAACAAATATAGACAAGAAAATCTGTCTACAGAGACACTTACAAAACTAAGTATACAGCCTGGTGAATCTCCTGTGATCTTCAGGCACTTTAGACTACATTGAACTTAACCAGAAATTAGTTTGCTTTCAAGATAGTGGAGATTAAGACAGCAAAAGGCATGAAAGCTTGAAATACAACAGATAAAGAATCATTTGTTTACAATTTATACAAGTTGTATGCTCTGAGGGCTCTACTCTACCAATAGTTACATAAACAAAATGACTAAAAGAGAGTCTCATGGGCTAAATGTTCTGCTTTTCAGGAAACTACATGAAGGAGAGAAGGCCCAGGAGAGAAGAGTGATGTGATGGCTTTGTGCCATTGCAGAGACTTGCAGCATACCAACCCCTATCAAAACTAGAGGAAATGCCAGGGAATATCATGCTTGCCTACAGACTATTTCATACAGACATCTCCTTTTGGCATACTTTTTGCAGGGAGGTTGTAGTGAAGTGGGAGTTGTTTTCTTCTGCCATGTCTCAAGTGAAATGACGAACCTAAATGGCTTTAAGTTGTACCAGGGCAGGTTCTGCTTAGATAGTAGGGGGAAAAAAAAAATCACTGAAAGAGCGATTAGGAATTGGAATAAGTTGCCCAGGCATGTCACCATCTCTGAAAGTGTTCAAGAGATGGCTGGATGTGGCACTTGGGGATATGGTTCGGTAGCGATTGTGGTGGTGCTAAATTGGTCGTTGGACCAGATCATCTTGAAGGTCTCTTCCAACTTGATGACTCTGTGATAGTTTCAGTCCTATTCCATGCCTACTCAAAAGTCCCTGTCACTGACCTTATACTTAAAAGAACATTTTCTAGCTTTGCACTACAGAAATTCATGGATTAAGCACTGTTTAAGTTCTTAATATCAGAAATATGTTGTTATTGTGATCTAGAAGTAGAAATGACCTTCACAATCTTTAAATTTTCTTCTACTTAGGAACGGTGATACCAACTTCATCCTTGCAGTATCAGAAAACAAGCTTGCTTTTGCCTTTTCTAAGCATTTATGTTAATGTAATTCCACACCTTGCTGTGTATGCTCCCAAACTGTATCCATCCCTCTCCCTTCACAAACATTTTCCTTCTCCTTTTTCCTCCTCCACATGCACACACCACCAATGTGTCAAGAAGAGATTTCTGGCCATATATCTTTAAAGGAAGAGTGTTAAATTGGTGGAAAGGCCAAAAGTAAAATTTTGATAAGGTAAAACTCTCTTTCCTCTAACTTTTTGAAGATTATTCAGTTAAAGAAAAGAAGCAGCATTTCTTCTGAGGTATAGAGAATCTCCACTCCCATTCCCACCCACATCTACTCAGTATCCAGCATGTTAGACTGCATTAGCCCTAAGAAACATCTTCTAACAGATGTTTTGCTTTTGTATGAAATTTATACATTCTTTAGAGTTATTCCCTTGAGTCTGTCTACTGTAATTTTCATCATAGCTTTAGCTGGGGTTTTTTACATGTATTAAAAGATACTGAAAGATATTCCTAAACCATGGAACTGAAGGAACAGCTAAAGGTCAGTTTTTACTTTTCTTACAAGTCCAGAAAATAGAGAACACAACACACACTTTTAATAACGCTGTTCTTTCAGGTGTGCGTCAATAACAGGGAGCTGTCAATGTAGGTTTCAATTTGTGTGACATTTTTAGTATCTAAGTGCCAGAAGACAGGAAAAAAAATCAACAACTCAGTAAATTTTTAAGCTAATTCATGTTTCCTTTTAAAAAACTATTTTAGCAATTTTTATGAACTCAGAAGATTGCCTTAATATTAATACACTCATTATTATTTTATCAAAAGTATCTTGTTCAATGTAAAAAATGATTATCTGTTTTAGTTAAGTCAATCATCATAAATGGAATAAAATAAATATGACACTTTCATCTTTAATGAGAACATATAATGAAAATATAAAAATGAAACACCACAAAAATTCCTGAAACCTAGCCTGCTAATCTGTTAATTCTTTCCCTTTGAGCATTAGGAAAATCTCATATACCCACGATAGGGCACCTTAATTCAACCGTTACAGTTAAACTATGGAAGTTTGTAAAATTGGGTGACAATGTCATCAAGTTTACAATGTTCTAGGTGACTTCAAATAATCACATTCTGATTTTAGTTATTTTTTTAATAATGCATCATTGCAATATTTTGCTGTCCCTGTTTATACTACGTTACTCTTTCTGTTTATGAAGAGTTTAAAACTAATCCACTGATGTTTTAAACATGATGTTTATTCAGAATAACAAAAGTGAGACACTAATAGGGTAGTATAGAAGTAGAAAGTAAAGATAAACAGCAAAATATTAATATTCCATATTTTATAAGCCATGCTAGTTTCTTAGCTGTTTGTGAATAGAACATTAAGACAAACTCTAGCAAAAATTTTGAGTTTATGCTAAAGTTCAGAAAGACAAGCAATATATGCATCTGTACTTTTCTAAATGACTCTTTCCAAAATAGCCAACCCACAGTGGATTACTTTAGAAATATTTTGCAGATATTAATATGTTTTAGCAAAGAATGTTCAAAATAATTATTTTAATGTGTTGATTCCCCTTATAATTATTTTGATGCTCTGATTAGCTACAGAATTTCGACAGTAGTGGATCCTCCCCCACGTGACTGCACTGGACATACACTGATGCCAGAAGAAGCTACAGTGTAAGACCTCCAGCATTTTTTCCCCCCAAAAGTTATACACTCTACCTTTTCAAACCTGCACAATACAGTTGGCAGGAGCGAAGTCGTGCCCACAGTGCTGATGTGTACATTAACAGTTTCATTTACTTACACTAAACACTTGGATTAACCCTTTTTAATTATTAAGGTCATAAGAACTTCCTGTGACACTGTGATAAGCAAAGGAATGAGAGGGACAGCTGGAGTCACTTAGTCACTGTGGCCACTGACCCACTTGTCACAGCACATCTGGAGCTCTGTGAAACCTAGAGCTCTTTCTCACTAGATGAGAAAATTAAGTCCTCTAAAGGGCCCCTATGACTCAGGATGTGGGAATTACACAAACTCTGAGTACCTAGTAGTCAAATTCTTCTCCATTTGCATAGTCAGCCTACACTGTGGCTTCCTTCAGCACAGGGACATTTATGCTAGGCCTTTCCCAGAAAATGCCAGACTGATTACACACCTTGGAAAGACTACAGTAATCCCAGACAATTCTGGAGAAATGACAGTCAGCACTGCTGTACAAACAACACTTCCACTAGTGAGGCGAGAACAGATTTCTGTAAATAATGCGACTGAGGCGTTAAAATGTTAACTAATCACAGTGAACTTTTTTTAAAATCAGTTGTGTGAAGGGAAGCCACCTCAGGTGGGCTGGAAAATAAACTGTAAATGCTTATTCAACACAGTGAGAAACTGTTAATGAGAAAGGGATCAAAGCACTTGACTCAAATTCTAAACAAAGTAGGCTGTATGACTTGCTTCACAGAGATATTCCCCTGTAAGATTCTTGGAAACAAGTATGTCAGTACAGACAGAGTTTGTGTAAAGTCTGAACATACACTGGGACAAGATGACAAATCTCATGTGTAATGACCACACCTTGACAAGTCTGCTTACTGCAGGTGGCTTTAAGGGCTAATAATAAGTACCCTATAACCTGCTTCTCAGGTGGCCCAACAGGGGCACACACAGTATGAGGTATGTTTCCAGGCTACAAATGGAAGTGCATCTGGGCACACCTATCCCTGGTGTGCCTTTGGAGCTTCCCCTGTCCCCATGGCCATGCCTGGCAGTCTTGGGGTCACTGTCCCAGTCACTGTCTTGGCTCTATTTGCTCTCCTCAGGGGATGGTGGGGCAAGGCTGCGGGGGAAGGTCCCTGCCCCAACCTACCCCTTGGCAGTCTGCCCTGAGCCCCCACCTAGCCAGGGGCTCCCCACTCACTACATAGTTTGCTGTGCCCCCACAGGTCCTGCATGGCTCACAATCTGTGATAAACTACCAAAAGAGGACTTGGATGGACTCTGGCAACTTGTGGTTCCTCCACACCTGCATAGAGTGAGGGAGGCTGCTTGCTGCAGTTTTTGCCCTCCTGACATGGGGCCACACCCATGCCCAAGGTTTAGGGCTGCACATGGTGCTGACACGCCTGGCCAAACAGATCAATGTAATTGAAGAAACATACCTTTATTGAAACCCACATAAAGCCAAGCAGCAATTGCATGAACACCAACAGCACATCCAGCCTCAGGGGTCAAGACAGGAGGCCACCAGCAGTTAAACACACAGATCCCCAGTAGCTAGCCCTGGACTCCTGGTCTCTGGTGTAGCTGGTCCTCCCATCAGATGTCTCTACAGTTACTACCCCAGACCTATGGCCACCTGTGACCCATGGCCCTTTCTTCACTAGGTGGACCTTGATCTTTCATCCTACTCACTGCATAGTCCTGCTTCAAGGTCACCAATGGTCACACACACAAGAGTGCACTCACACAGAAAATAATCAGGATCAAAGTTTAAACTATGACAGAACAAACTGCAGAGACAAGGTGTAAGCAAATAGACTATCAGCTTGCTTAAATATAACCTGCCATTTTTATGCTCCTTCTCTCCTTTTTCACATGGTTGTTCCTTCCCATCCTTCTCTCTCTCCTCTTGCTTCCTCCCAGATCAATCTCTGGCACCTAATTACATTTTTCTTGCTAATTGCAGATTGCTACAATATTCCCAAATTCAGGATTTCTGACAATTGCAATCTAGGTCATTTCAGTGATTCAGTGATTTCTTACATGACATCTTGAAGTTTTTCATTGTTTGTTCAGAGAGCTCAACCTTCAGGCTTGAACCTAATAATCTGTATGAATACCTTAACTATATATTCTTGGGTCTCATCATTTACTGAAAATCTCTGAAAAACACAGAGAAAGTGTCCAATTGTCTTTACTGTGTCCCATGAAATTTCACTCCTGTTTACCTGAAATGGAAACTGATACAAATTAGCATTTCACCTCCGTGGCTGATGTTGGCAATACCATCCAGTACCATGCCAGAAGCTTGCCTGAATATAATTTCTAATAATGGCCTTCAAAATTGTGAACAAGACACACACAAAAAAAACAAACCCAAACTAAACCCCAAGCCACCCCTACCACAAACACCAGGAAAAAAAACTGCCTTAAAAATTGTGAGTTTCTAACATCTACGTTGTTCTCTTCTGCCTCAATTTTGAGCTATCAAAACTGAACAGTTACTGCTGTTTATAGACATTCATGGGGGAGAAGAAAGTAAAAAAAAATAAAATAAAAAGCTGAAATTCTTATTCATCCATCCAAATAGGTTTGCTCACAGGTAAATTTATTCTCTGAGAAAATTTATTCACATGAGGATGTTTTACAAAAAAAGAGCATAAAAAGCATGGAAATATGCAGCAGTGAAGAAGAATATTTCCCCTTGTTCTTAGAAAAATAAAGTCTAAACACACTGCCTCGGCTCTTTTTCCACGCACTTCAAGTCTCAGTGGTCCTACTCCCCTCAAAAGTACTAAATGGGAATGAAATTTAGCAGCCTAAACTAGCTCCCCTCACACTTGCTGTTGCTATTAATGTTAATTTTCTCATTCAGGCTGTATCATAATTCCAAGATGAAAGATTCAGACTGCCAAAGAATAACTAGCGGCAATGAGAGGCTGCCAGGGGAAAAGACACAGTTGCACATCATCTAGTTTAATTTTTTCCATCAGGACTGACTGACTGAGGAACAAGAGAGAAGGTAAGGGGTGGGAAGAAAAAGAAGTTAAGTAGCACAAATTATCCTTTGGTCAAGTCCCCTTATATCTATTTCAGAAAAATGTGGTAGCCCAAGTGCAATAACTTAATAGTTTCACTTAAAATTATCATAAGGTGAATTAAAATATCACAACACTGAATATACTGTGGGAGCTAATAGCTACAATACAGAACCATAAATATGGTTATTCATAGGGAATACCTTAAAATATTGTGTTTCAATTTCTAATACCCTATTCTCATGAGAAATTTAAAGGGAATAAATGTTGGATTGTTCAGTAAATACTTCAACTTTTAGAATAAAATAGAATATTTCAGTTAGAAACCTACAATTATCATTTGCTAGTATGCTAAAATTTGTAATTTCACTACTATCTTTCAGCATTTGTATTTAGAGACTCAACACAAATCAAGTCTATCCTGAAACACATTTTATAGTATAATTATCATAGGCTGTACTGACACTCATAGTTTTAACTTTCTTATAGCTACATATAGTGCTTGTTCTGCTTCTTTACCTAATTTTTGTGGTCACTGAATTACACAAGAAATGTTATCAAAAACTTAGTTTGTGCCTGCTATTCAACACCCATCAATTTAACTTATCAAACAACAACAGAAAAAAAAAAACCGAAAAAAGATGAGACAGGCAATCATAGTATTCATACCATGTTAGTTTTTCACTTCTCCATTGGTAATACCTATGAAGTTTCCAATAAACAATAACAATAATATGGCACAAAACCCAGTACTTCTATTAGGAAATGCCTCCAGCAGGCAAACATAAAAGGGGAAAGAACAGACATTTTGCTGAAGCTGCACAGCATGTCACTGAAATAAGAGCTGGACTGTGAACCATCAACACCTGACTCACACTGCACTAACTTGCCTCCTGCAAAGTCCTAGTAACACCTGGGCTGCTAAATTCCTAACTGCTTACACATGCCATTTCTAAACAGCCTGAAAGCCTCAGTGCTCACACTGATTGCTACACAATCATCCAGGAATTCATTCCACTCTCATTTGAGGACGGAACTTGAACGGGAGATAAATGATTTTTATCTACTTACTTTTGAACATTCATAGATTTGTTTGGTACTGGACACAACAACAAAGGGATTTTTATTTCTTTTATACAAAAGAATGTGAATACCAGTTTTCTGTGTATTATTAAGGATCCGATGAGAGAAATGAAGGAGAGAAAGGGAAGGAAAAATCCTCCTCAACACCTAGTGCAACTGGCTGACTGCATGCATTTATAAACACCACAAAGGATGCACTTGAGGATGTTTTGCCCAAGACAGTACAGGATATTTTTACTGGTCTTATCTTAAATTCAGTATTTCTGTTACTTTTGTTGCTTTGGAATGGAAAATTGACACCTACTGTATATTGTAAATTACTATAATATCATCACTGTATATTGTGAATTACTATAATATCATCTTCAAGGTCAGACTGGATCTACACCTGAGCAACCTGATCTGACCCCATAGTTGTCCCTGCTTTGAAGAAGAGACCTCCTTAAGGCCTTCTCCATACTAAACTTTCAATTATCCTAATACCAACTTACATTTGAAGAACAGAAAAGCAACAGGATGACTCACACCGAAAAATTGAGTTCTGTAAGTTGATATTTGCATGTTAGATAACTTAACAGATATATACAATTACTTAACAGATAACAGATCTATATTATTCTATGAAGACTATGACTAGTAGGCTTAAATCGAGGTGCATTTAGGCCGTGTTGGCATTGAACGTTTGCAAATCATAGTGCACATAAACACTCAAGAATGAACAACCACAGAAAGGTCTTCCACATATGACATTATGATCATTGGGAACAGTTGAAGAACAAAACAACAAAGTGAGAAAAGTAAATATAAAATATTATTTAATAAGCAAATCAGTGAAAATTGAGGCCAAAATATTGCCGCAAACTAAAGGAGTAAGCGCAAAATGTATTTTTAAAAAAATCAGATAGAGCTGAGTTTTCTCTACTGAACTTGGGTTTCTTTTCAATCTATTGTTACATCTAATATCACCTCATCTCTACTGAATGTAACTGTCTGTCCTCGTCCTCATTACTTTCAGCTAAACTGGCCTGAGCTTTTTTTATTTGAGAGATTAACCAGTCTAAGTCTTACTTAAACAATTTGCTAATTCATAAGAGACAAAATGGATCATGCAGAAGTCTGTTCCCCTACAAATAATCAACCTCAAAGCACGTTAAATCACCATTCTTAAAATTTCCACAATTCTTAAATTCTTAAATAAAAAAAATAAATTAAAATTCCTAAAATCACCTCCAAACAGAGTAAAGTTTGGAAACCCAGACAACATGAAGTTAAAACTGTCCATAAGGATAGTTTCAGTTTCTGAAAACAGGATAATGACTTCTCATCATGGAATAAGAAATAGTTATAAATAGATAATTAAGTGGTGTAGTGTCTTGGTCTTTCTGGGCAACTCATCTAGCCAATCTAACTAGAGCAGCAACTCAAGCTACTGTCAGTATAGAAGCAGCAGGTAGCTCATATTCTAAACCCCCAAAATGCAGTGATCTGCAGTAAATCAGGCAAGTCAGTCCAAGCATTCAGCTGTTGGCTCCCACAAAATGAGGATTCACATGGTATTTAGGAAAAATATCCAGTTTTGTACCAGATGAAGAAAAGTCTTCTTCTCATGGAGGATTTCTCTGAAGAAGGTGGTATACATGGTCTTTAGTTTTATATTTGCAGGTAATGGTTGGCGAAAGAAAGCACAGAAGTCTACACTTGATTTGTGGTTTTTAAGCTTAATTTGTCTAACTAAGAATAGAAAGCGGTTACTTTGGAGCATAGCTATGTAGCCATTTCTGTGACTAAGCAATACAAGGATCCTTAATTATAATTGTTCTCTTCTGTTTCATGGACTGTAATTGTGGCAAATGAATCAGAAAATTCATCCTTTAAAAAAAAAAAATCCCTCTTTTTAAATACTGAACTACATTTGGCGGGGGAGAGCTGGAAAAGTATCTTCTTTTCTTGTGAAGGAGAAATGTTAATGAAAGTGGTGAATTTTTCATGTAGAAAGTAACTTAATATTGCCAAAACTTCTGACTTACCTGAGAATTATTCTTTAATCAAAACTTTGCCAGAGTGCCATCATCTCTTAGTAAACTAGGTTTTTCCAGGATAGTATAATCCATTGTTTCTCTGCTCCATCATAAATACTGCCTACATATTCCAGCACTCAAATTATATTGTCCCACACATGCACACTTTCACTTTGAGCTATTCCCCAATTTTGTCAACTCTCGTCCTATTATTTTTTATTGCTTTAATAAGGTAGCCACTACTCTGCTTCCAAGCCTTACATAACCAAACTAAGAAAACTTGCAAGACGTTACTTTTTACCTGGTCTTGTTGCTATTAATGCTAAATATCTAAACTCCTAGACATTTATAGAGGCTGAAATAGGTGAAAACTGAGCAACTAATGATTTTGTATGCATTTTAGAAGACTATCATCTACAGAGCCCAAGTGCATTCAGAATAATAGCAAGTACAGAATATTGCAGTTCCTGGTTGGTAGAATAAGAGAAGAAAATTACTTTTTGTATGAGATAATTTATCCATTTTAAGTAGCCTAAATCTACAACTGTATTGCAATAAGTGTGAAGTTGCACATACCTGTTTTAGAGGGAAAGAGTTTGTGCCTTTTTCTATTTATGCTATGCAGTTGTTTGAGTTCTTTCAGGTGGGGTGGTGCAGGTCACTCCCTGCTAGACGTGGCAAATCTGTCCCTTCCTCTGTTTTTCACAAGTCTGTAGCTTTGCTTTGTGAATCTCCAGAGAGAGACAGTAATACAGGGAACTGAAAAAGCATATTACAGCCTTCAGTAGACCATATAAAATGTGACTGAGCTGAAATGAATTGTTCTAAGAAGAACTTATATTGATTTCTACTTTTATTATATCAAAACCAAATAGCCATTTTTAAGTAGGTCTATAACATATCAGTATGTTTTTGCTCCCTGAATCAATTCCTGCATTATTGTACTTTAACTTTTTTGTGACCTATTGTATATTACAGCAATGAAAGCTGACATGCTCTTTTCTTTTTAAAAGGTATCCTACCCTTACAATGTTGTATCTAAATGTCAGCATTTTTCCTTAGTGTAAAATCTACCTTTGAGAGATACAAAGTCCAAAGAGTCTACACAACTGATTGCTACAGCACATATATTATAAACATATATATATTTTAAAGGCAATGCTTAGTGAAGAGTGTGAAATTCCTCCCTCCAGCCTCAACAAAAAAACGCCTACAGATTATTAATGTTTCTTAAAGTTTAAGGGGGAAAAAAAAAAGTCCACACATCAAACATCAAGAGGAAAGACTGTCAGTGTCACCAGAAGGTACAGCAAAATCCACTCAAAGTAAATTGAAGGCTTAGACGTATTTTCCCTCTTCAAGCAGCAGCATAAGTTTCAGCCATAACCACAGCCCCCTATTGTGTTACTGTGCCTCTGTCTCAGATGCCCATTTCACTGGCCCTGTCATCAGAGCTTGTGAACTCTTAACAGCAATCTCAGGGCAAGATCTGGCTGCTTTGCTGAATCACCTAGTGGGGCAGTTTGAATTGTGAACTTTACACTGAAAGAGGTTGAGGCATGCTCCCCAATTCTAATTCAACATCACTTTTTGACACAGATGTTTCTCAAACAAATGCATTTCTGAGCTATATTTAACTAATTTTAATTTACTATGCGACTCTCTTGAACAGTCTTCAAATTCACCACTGCAACACAAACTCAACTTATTGATTGTGTTCATGTGTGGGATATAGGCTTAAATTAATTAGTAATGACCATTTAGGATAGAAAACACATATACTTAAGTGTTTTCATCAAAATAAAAGGCAACACAGGCCTCTTTAAGCCTCCCCAGATGCTCCACCAATACACTTCAGTCTTAGTTAAAGCTCTAGATTAAGCAATTCAATATTCTACTTTTCTATAGTGGAAAAATACTAAGAGATTCAGTCAGCACTACTGACAGATTCAAAGGACACTATAAATTTCATATTAATTTTCTAAGGTACCTTGTTGATTTTTACTGTTTTGAGAAAGTTTGTAATACAACTCCATCCAGCACAAAAGGATTAAATAAATGAAGATATCCTTGCACTTGGCACCTCTTAGATCACATTATGTTTATCTAGAGCCATACATCAAAAAAAAGTAGTAACAGTAGTTCCATAAGCATATTGCTCTGTAATTAAGTTTTTAACTAGCCAGTAGCCCTTTACTGCCTTGAGAAAAATGCTTTAGCAGGTACAGCAGTTGACCAAACAAAACATTTTCTGTGATACAGTTATGGAAGATTTCTTCAAAAGGAAATGAAATATATTTTATTGTAAACCAGAACTCCACTCTAACAGATACTGCATTTTGCTGGTTTTGTTGCTGGATTTTTTTTCCTTGGAAAAATGTTTTTGACTTTTATTCAAGGAAGTCACTAGAGTCAAACAAACAAAACCCTCTTTATTCAAACGGAGAAAATGATCATTTGAGCCAGTCAAATTATTTGATAAGCTTTGCAGACAGAGGATCTCTGAAGCTTTTCATGCAACAGACGAAAACAGGAGAGAAAAAAAATTCCAACACAACTATACTTTGAAACAAAAGACATGATGTGGAACAGAACTTAAGTCCTGTAATATACAGTCTTTAATTGGAATAAACTTGTACATAAACCAACTTGGTTGCTGGTTTATGAGTAACTATTTGCATAAGTAATGCAAAAGAACACTCATTCAGTGTAGGAAATAATATTGCTTTAATAATACCAAAATTCACATAGCTACATTGGAACTGCTACTAAAAGTCTAAGAAAGAAGACTCTCTTTACTAATATCCAAATTAACCTATGCTTCCATGGCAACTCTGTGTCAGAGCTGTCTTAAAAATTTTGGTCATTTTGGGAACATAGTTGAGAGCTTCTCCATTCCCAGGAAGATAAACTGCTACACAATAAGCCTGAGACTGCACAGTGCAAAATCCAGCATATCTTTCATTTTTAAGTGCACAACAGCTATTCTTCTAGGAAAAAAAAGTTACCCCCAACTCTCCTACACCTATCCGTGTATATATAGACATATCATATTTTTGAGGCAAATACTGCATCCTGTTGGTTAAAAGAACCCTTTCACTCATTCTGGATCTTCAAAGTTTTGAACCCAAAATTTTAGGATAAAATTATTGGAACACGAACTAAATCTAAAATTGAAAAAATGCAAACAATGCATACTTTTTTTCAGCCCTTTTTTCCTGTCTATGAATTATCTATGTAAATATTTTTTAAAATATACTCCCAGTCTGCCATGTAAACAAGTAGCAAGAACCACATTTTAGCTATTCTCATCCTCAAAAACCCTTTCATATTAATTTTCATAGAAATTATGTGACATAGCTTCTATACTCTGGTTCAGTAAATAAAAGTAATTAAAAAAAAAAATCAAACATACCCCCTTCCCCGGAAAGAAAGAAAAAAAAGAAATACCACAACCCAAAACCCAAACAATAAAGTTTTACAAATAGAAGGGAAAAGAGGTGAAAGCAATCTCAACATTTATCTTCAAAAGCAACTCACATACATCAATGAGATGTACAGCTTCTCTCAGTAAAAAAATAGTCCCAAGACAGTAGCCTTGTGTCAGTCAAATGGCATCATCACAGATAATGCTGCAAGTTAAACTGCTTTACCTATAGATGTGCAACTCTAAAGTTTGGCTGAAAAAGGCAAGGTGATGAGGAGAAACACGTACTAGGTCTGTCACAGTCATACATGGATATGGTGCCAACTGGCACTTCAGTCCACCAAAAGTAAAAAGAAAATCCTTAACTCTACAGTACGGACATGTATAGGTGCTAAGACATTTCAACACAAAAGATTAGGTTGTCAGAGGGGAGTCCACGAAGAAGTCAAAGAAAAAGTCTTAATAAAGGTTTACTCTAAAAAGCTTTGAGGCTTCCTGATTATTTGTTACAAAATAATTACAGTTTTGCTAATGGGTAATGAAAATTAAACTTTGGTATTTTTTTCAAAACAGCATTTTCATAAAATCATCCACTTGTAGACTTTTCAGAACAGTTCTACAGGTGCAGCCAATGATTTAACACTTTTAGACACTTTAATCTTTTAAGAATCTGTACAAAATATAATTGCCTTCTGGAGTGGAGATTAACTGATTTCCTCTTTGTTTGACTTATGATTCCTCAAAATTCTGTACAACATATTATTTAAATAAATAATTTAGTTAGGTTTAAAACCCAGTGAATCGGGGACTTAAATGACTAAACCTTACTTTGACAACTATTTTTTTTTATAAAACATAAACCAAAATGTTATTGAACAAGTGTCTTTGTTGTTTGTAAAGAAGATGGCAAGACTTTATACTCAAGTTATTGCTATAAAAACATGTTACCAATGAAGAATTTAGACCCCATCACCTGGCCCCACTGCTTTTCTTGAATTGTTCTAACACACTGGTAGTGTGTTAGAATAATTGCTTTTGTTGAATTTAACATATCTGAAGACTTTAATTTACTGTACCTAACAAAATTTCCCAACAGAGGGAGAAAGAGAGAACTGAGACATAAAATGACAGAACAAGAGGGAATCAAAGCCTAGCTAATAATGCATCCAAAACCTGTTCCTAGGCAACTCATTATAAAAGCACAGTGACGGCAAGCATGATGCAATCTTATAAGGTTTTGAATCATGACAGGCAATCGTGAAGTGCTTAACTCATATCTTGGAATTAACTGCTTAGCCCATATTGACCAAATATTAATAAAATTATTTATATTAATAGGAGTTAGTTCTTTAAAATAGACAAACTAGAACTGAATCTGTACAGAATACCATATTCCTGCTCCTTTCTTCTTTCTATGAACCTAACTTGGAAATGTCATATCTAGGATGCCCAAAGAGCCCAGAAGCCTTCCCTTTGCTCCAGGACCTGGAAGATCAGTTCCTGTGTGCCACATGTACACAATATGAGACTAGGTCCTCCTGTAATCCTGTATTCATCTACAACCTGCCTGCCCATTCCTACCTCCATCTCCAAATCCTTTTGTCAATTTATGATAGCAGTTCCGGGTACTTCCAAGATTAATGATTTGCTGAGGCTAATGGCCTACAGCAGTATCACAGGTTATCAGCATCTTCCAGCTGCTCTTTAATCCCCAGACAATCCCCAGCACCTTCATCATTATTCGTTAATTAGCATTAATGAAAGCTATGCATACACAGTGAGAGGCTAATACACCCTCAAGCTTATATGTCAGAAATCCTTACTTAAAAAAAAGGTATCCTACATGAATCATATCAGCATTGTTAAATGAAAGAATATTTCCCTACCTACCCAAAGGCATAAGCCTCAGTTAGAGACTAATGATCTGCAAAACTTCGTGAAAGGTAACAGTACTGCAGATTTCAGCCATTAGAAAGAATTCAGTCTGCACCCCCTCATCTTCATTACTTTTCTCTACTTGTTCTCAGCCCATGCCCTACCTCTCTACCTAAGACATACTCCACCTCTTCACCAATACCTTATCCACCAACATTGGCCTTAAGAAATTGTAGGCAAATCATCCTGAGGTTTGCCGCTTTAAAATAAGATGATATAATCTCAAAAACTCCAGAAATATCTGCTGCACAAACTACCTTGAGATGTGACAGTTGTCTCCATATGTTACATATAATATTCACGCTCTACTGGTCTATAGGGCAATTGCCTATTCCTGGCCTTCTGCCAGGATTTATATAGACATATGTGTGGTCTGCTCTCTTCTACTTACTCATCTACTGACTGAGAGAAACATACTTTAAATTCTCTGCATCCAAACTCACAGCCTTTTGGCCCTGTGGTTTCATCACACCCCCAACCTGCTAAGCTTTCCAATAATATCACGCGTTGGAAAACCAAATTATATGAATCATTGGATTTAAATACTTCAAAAAAAAAAAAGATGTGGAAATAACAATGTAAATATTGGTTAAATATTTAGGGTAATGTTGTAAACCATGCCAACCGCATTCTTACTCCGTGTTCGCAGAATCAACATTTGCAAATCCATTATTTAATGCTCTCCTTTTGATTTAAAATCTTTCAAAAAAATTGCAAATTTCACTTGTTATTTTTTCCTTTAAGATCATTAATAGTCACATTGATGTACTTATTTCTTTACTACAAAGGAACAGGTCAAACATCTGTCACTAAGAAGCCTGTGACTTTTATCTTAGGTTCTGTAGGCTTGCACCTCCTGCCATCCAGTCCAACTACAACGGCCTTAATTTTTGCCAACAAAAAGGGACAACTTCATTGAATCAGCATAAACAAGACAAAAATTGTTTCAAACTAAACACTTTAGATCATGGATATTTCTAGAGACAAGGTCCAAAGAGCAACTCCTTCACTAAACTCTGACTCGTTCCACTGCTAGGTTTTTAATTTTATGAGCTAGGAATCAGGCTCTCCCCTGAGTGCCATCCTCTACACCGAGGTTAACACACAGAGCAGCAAACTTGAAACAGCTCATGTGCCCTGCTGCAATGCCCATTCCAGCACTAAACAGTAACACCAGTTTCTATGAAGACTGTTTATTATACTGAGTTATAAACAAATGTGGGTAGAGCCCTTCCCAAATCTTCATTCACAAAGCCTAGCCATGATGATGAAAATACTATTCAGATCATTTGGTCAACCAGTCTCATTTGCTGAGAACTTTTAATGAACATCCCACAAGATTTAAAAGAGATTGCATACAAAGAAAATTTGATATGACTTATTTTATAGTGGAGAATTAAAATACTAGGAAATCCTACTTTTAATATATTTAATTCAAGTATACTACACTCTAAACAGTTTCAGAACTATCTGTAATTTAAATTGACTAACCCTGTATTTATCTCTGAATATTAAAATCCTTTACACTTACTGGAATTTACAGTGCTCTTAACATAAGAATATATGATCATGTGGATGGTCATACTGGTTCATATCAAGGATTTCTATAAGCCACTGTTCAGCCTCCAGGTGCCTAGTAAAGCAGATGCCTAGTAAAGAAGAAAATTAGGACAAGCATAGATAATTGTTCCTAGATTTCCCAAGTTCAATTTGTTTTTTCATACTTAACAATCCCAGATGCATCTCTCCTTCAAATGTTTGTCCAGTCTCCTGTTAACCCATGTAAGCTTGCCATTACAAAAGCACCCACTACAGGTTATTTACTCTCTTTGGAAGCAATAAAAATAATACAGAAAAATTTCTTGCACAAGCAGGATGAAAGTGGGTCTATTAAAATAAAGAACTACCAGGGGTTTCAAGCTTTTACAAGTAGATAGGATTAGTATTCAAAGTTTAAGAATAAAACATCTTGTAATTTATTTGTCCTGCATTCATCATTATTTCTAAAGGTGGTATGGGGCTGTGTTTTGGATTTGTGCTGAACACAAGTTTGATAATGTGGAGATGTTTTCACTGTTGCCGAGCAGGGCTTGCACTGAACCTTTTCTGCATTTCGTACTGCCACGCTGGTGAGGAAGCTGGGAAGAGACACCGCTGGGAGAGGTGACCAAAGGGATATTCCATTCCATATGACATCATGCTCAGTATATAAAGTTGGGAGGAAGAAGGAGGGAGGGAGGACGTTTGGAGTGATGGTGTTTGTCTTCCCAAGTAACTGTTGTGCAGGATGGGGCCCTGCTCCCCTGGAGATGGCTGAACACCTGCCTGCCCATGGGAAGCAGTGAATTAATTCTTTGTTTTTCTTTGCTCATGTGCATGACTTTTGTTTTCCCTACTAAACTCTTCTTATCCCAACCTACAAATTTTACTTTGATTCTTCTCCCCATTCCACTGGGTTGAGGGTGGGGAGGGAGGTTGAATGAGCAGCTGTGTGATGCTCAATATCCAACTGGCCTTAAACCATGACATTTATCTTAATACAATTATATACATGTGTAAAGACATCATTAACCTGAAAGTATCTCCTTACACTGAAATCATACATTTGTATGTGTGTATATATACACATGTATTGGACAGATACATGCATATACTCAAAGTCAATAATATGTACTAAGAAATAGTCTTACATGGGTAGGTCTTACAGTAATTAATTAGGATTCAAAGAATGAAAGTATAGCAATCAGTTGTGAGCTCACCTGTGGCAAGGAAGCTGGGACTGCAAGTAAAGGAGCTGGGACTATGACTTGACTTATATCCTGATGCAAAACGTAGAGAAGGTTTGAAAGTCTTAACTTGTTTAGTTCTACATGCTATAGGACCATGTGAGTCTACATAGATAAGTTCTTACACTAAGACAGATATCAAAGCCAAGAGCAGTGGAAGAAAGTGCTTTGTAAGATGAATACATCAGGGATGCTGAATGTTCTAGACTGAAGCTGTTTGTTATCAGCCACATAAAGGCATAGAAGCTGCCCTACCCTCTCAAACAGTTCGAGTGAGAATTTGTCAGTAGGAAACATGGCATTTTTTCCGCTTAAATAAACTTGAAAAAGTTTTTATTACCTCACTGGTTTCCCCAAATATCACACATTCAATACTTTTGACATTTATCTACCCAGTGGGTATTAAAAAGAAGTTATTCTGAAAACCATTCCTGAGTCTATTCTCTGTGCTACCTCATCCCTAAGACTAAAACATATAAATGTGAAATAATTGTAGAAAATATCACACTAACAAATCTCAGCAATAACTCCAAAACTAAACACACATGTACCCTGTTAGATCCTATAACTATCTTCCTTTAGCGGAGACAGGTAAGATTAAGGGCTCCTACAGAGTAAATATGAAGTAGGAAGTGTATTAATAATTTTAATTTTATTTTTTAAGAGGTTTTAGGTTTAAGTACAGTCTAGAAAGTTGGCAGGAATCCTAGGTTTTGCCTACATTGCCCCTTCTCCCCACCCTGCAAGCCTTCCTCCTTCAACCTGTCAAAATAACAAAATAATTATGCTAGTTGCATAACTTTGATCACTCCTCTTCACAACCAGCACTTATGACTGCATGTTTAAGAAAATTCTGAAGGTACTCATCAGAGATATTTTTTTTAGAGAAAGGGAAGACTGTTTTCCTTCATCCTATACAGAACCATAGAATTGTTTAGGTTTGAAAAGACCCTTAAGATCACTGAGACCAACTGTTATAGAATGTGATTTAACTACATATAATGTAATATAGCTATAAGCATTTTAATGAATTTTTTTAAACCTTAACAAAGTCCACAGAAAAAAGTTAAAAAACACTGCTGAATTGCAAAGCTTTAAAAAATGCATTAAATTCACAGTAAAAATCTCTGTGTGTATTTCAAGCCTGGGGTTAGAGACTACAACAACTTATCACAAGGAAAATATTTGCATGAAAAAGTAAAAATACGACCCTCGGCCTTCCATATACACTCTTCAGAGACTCTAGGATTAAAATATTCCTAATAAAAACCTGATTTGGCATTGTACTACTTCACACATTCACATGATGTGACTTATAATGCTAGCAAATTTATAATAGTTCATTGCAAGAGTTACTTGATTGTAGATTAAGCTAATGTTATTACACACACAAGTTTATGTTGAAAAAAACACAGCTAAAATTGCAAACCTGAGTATTCTAAGATAGGAAAGTGACAGAATATGCTCTGCAGGGACTTATTTCAGTATTTTTCTGCATCTGCATTGTAACAAAAAGCTTTTTTCATATGTAGGGCTGAGGTTTTGGGATACAAGACCTTTGTTTCAATGAGTAAAAAAGGATGGAAGGTATTCTCATTAGGAGAACCTACAGATTATTTTATTTCACTTTCACATTTCAAGATAGCCTTTTCAGCGACACATTCCTTACATAACTGGTACATCCCAAGCCGCTCTTTATGTGCAAAGGAGACAGTAAGGTACTGATTCAAAACAGAGAACTGATAGACAGCGAAATTCAGGTCAGGCGTATCTTCTTCTTGTATCAGTTTGATATGCCTGTCAAAGCATCCAGTAATGAAAGAACAGTTGGTAAGGTCAAAATCCAAGTGAGTGCAAGTACAGTTGTGGAGTTTGGCACTGCTGCCAGTCACATTCTGACGAATCAAGTCAGGCACTGAGGAAACATTTGCACAATATCACATATGATCTCTTTGGAATAGATGTTTCTCCAGAACAGCACTCAATTATTTTTGTCTTGTCTTTTCCCCTTCTGAAATCCTTCATTTACACAGGAAAAGTTCCCCTCACTTTAACTTATTTTTATACAAGTCTCTTGGAAATAAATTTTGTGTGATTACTATGACAGACGGGGATGAATCATAGAGTTATTTAGACTGAGAAAGACCTTTAAGATCATTGTGTCCAACTATGAATGAATACTCTACTGGTTGACCAACAGACCCTACAACTATCCCCAATCTCTCCAGGAAGCACATCTCCTAGGTGTGTTCCATCCCAGATATTGCAGAAACGTTGTTCTACAGGTGGACTTTCCTGACAGACAATCCCACTGGGTTTCTATTAGTAGCACAGGAAGATGAGTCATACATTGTCCAATGCTTTCTCATGGCAAAAAGTAGCAGGGAGGCCAAGAAATTTTTCATTGTAATTCAGACTACAGAAGTGCAGGGACTTGAGGACTTGAAGAGTGTCAGACTTTTTCTACCTATTCTTTTCAGTAAACACTAGTTTTCTTCTGTTATTTGATCTGTACCTTCAAATCCCAATCTCAGCTTCCTAAGGTCTCACTATCAACCAGATCTAGTATTTCCAAGTGATTCCTAGCCATCACTTTCAATTCTAACCTAACTTCCCACACCCTGCCTATCA
This sequence comes from Pipra filicauda, assembly GCF_003945595.2. NCBI lineage: Eukaryota > Metazoa > Chordata > Aves > Passeriformes > Pipridae > Pipra > Pipra filicauda. Next base: position 848,688 of record NW_024104403.1, read on the forward strand.
CTGTACAAGGCACTATCCAGATAAAAATTTAATCCCTTTGCTGGTCAGACTTTAACTGTGTCTCTCCACTGAGTTCTAATAAGACTATTTTTCTACTCATATTTGGTCCAATTCACCCTCTAAAACTAATGAGGCTACTTTTTTTTGTTCTTTGGTATTGTCATCTTTATCTCACATGTATCTTACTGCATGTAAGATGTGGCAGAAGCACAGAACTGGACCCAGCATAGTCTGAAGAAATCCCTAAGTGTAATTATAAGGAAAATCCTGTGTGGCCTTGAACTGGAATAAGCTCATTTGGTTTGAAACTTCAGGGCATGTACATGCAAAATTCAACCAAGCCTTTATTAAAAGCATGTAAAATGGGATTTTCAAAAGCTCATGGCTCGGTCAAATTGGGGTGTTTCATAAACTCCTGGGAAAATACACCTCTAAAGATCACACTTTTTAACAGACCCATGTCTTGTGCTCTCCGCATTGTTGATAATATCCAAATGATTTATTGTTTTGTTTTCTTTTTTCATCCCCACATTGGGAAAAAAACCCAAAAAACAAACCTCAAACTTCTTATCTCATCCTGAGAATGTGTGAAAGCAAATACATTGATGATCTCAAAATTATTCAGACTGAGTAAAACCTTCAGTGTAGAATGGTCAGTCCAAAAGTTATCCTACACCTAAATTTAAGTTTGTAAAAAAGACGTAAACAGAAATCATGAGAAAACATACTAATAAATGGTTTTGCTTTACATCTTACTACTGGTAGTACTCTATAATAGAATGTGTGGGTTACTTCAGCACAAAGATAGTTCTGATTATGAAAACAGTGACTCTGCTTCATGCCCCTTTCTTTAGTCTACCTAATCTTAAGTTCTGCCTCACGCTAAACACCGTAATATTTAGTCCATTAACATATCCTGATTTACATGGATCTGACATTTTGATATTTTTTTCTGATCTGTTAAGAAAATGCTCCTTTTTTAAAAAAAAGTCTATTACTTATTCCTAGTCTTCACTTGCACACACCTGACCAGAATACAGAACAGTGTCACAGGCGAGGTTATAAATGGAACTATCCCTTCTGGCAAAAGCAAGTCATGGAAGAATAATAACCTGTACACTGAATTCAAATATTTCCAAAGGAACCTTAGCAACTTTATTCTGGATAGCATTACAATTTATACAACCTACCACCCGATGAGCCAAATAAAAGTGAAGAAGCTTACAAGTTTATTCCCGTCTATCAACACATTAAACACATTATATGCCCCAGCATGAGTTTTTCATTTAGAACAAGAGAAGGAAGTCTGTGATTTTTTTTTCATTTACCCTTTGTAGATAGGTTGAGTTTTTTATTATTCATGCTAGTATGCTATCGATGCCTCTACTGACTCTTAAAACATGTGTCCCACTGCTTACAGTTCCTGGAGTGCTGTGATATTAATCTATGCTGATAATCAGAGGACCCTCAATTAAGTATCTACAAGGCAATGAATGATAAACAAGAAAACATACAGAAGGACAACAGATGAATTCTTCCCTATCCCAATTCACAGAAGCCATTAGAATTCTTTTTGCCTTAGATTTAAAATTCAAATTCCAGTGAAAATTCATTAAATGTTCATAACAATATAAAACCTGAAACAACCTGTGTTAAAAAATCATACTGAAGACAGAAACCACAAAGAGCTGAATGAGATATATACATCTTAGGTCATATGTCACTGTGATCTGATTGATAAAATTATACATTTCCCCGACAGCACCAATAACTAAAGATACACTGTGACCAGGGAAAAAATTGTCAAAAAGTAATTGTGGGAGACTTCATTGAAACCAGCTCTTTCTCACTTAGGAGAGTTGCCCTATGTTTAAATTTGATGTGAATTTTACAGCAGTAGCTTAAGTGCAAATCTATTACCTTAAAACAGAAAAGACACAGTAAGCAGGCTTCTGGATTCTATCATCCTGTCTGATATATAACAATAGGTTTTGAGGTTATAACAGCACATAAAAGGACTAATCACATAAACAATCCCAAATTATTAAGTGAAACAGTACAATGGTGTGACATACACAAAGCCACCAATGGAGAAAGCTGACAAAGGACTTGATGCTTGTGATAGAGAAAGGCAATTTGAAAAGAAATAGAAATGCAATGGAGAGAAAACATTTGGGATTTTCCATTTTCCTGAACAATGTGCCAGACCTAGAAGACGTGTTAATCTCTAGCAGTGCTGGGCAGGGGACAGGGAAGGGGAACCAAACAAATCATAAAATTATAAGAGGAAAGATGTGTACTGTAGCCTAAGCTGAAATCTCATGGTATTAATGTACTTTATCACTTTCTTCCACCAGTCTTGGCACTATATAAGAAAGAACTATATTGTAACTTTCCTTGTTTGACCCTGTCTTCAGATGAAATTATTTTCAGAAAAATTGAGGAATTCAGAGTAATAGACAATTATCTACTGTAAAAATCTCAAATAGCTATGAAAACAAGAAAGTGTTTGTTCTTTAATATGTAGCTAAATCAGTTTCAGGCTATTTGCTTTTTCCATCATTTAAACTTCTCCCTCAGCTTTATCCGAGGACACTGTTAGTGTGACTCAGTGGTGCAGTTGTATGAAACCATATGCTCAGAAGACTGAGGGCTGCTTAAGCCTGTCAACAGCCAGACATATCACTGCTGACATCTGCACCAGTTGTCAAACCAATGACTATGAATGTCAGTGGTCATTAGACTTATTTTCAGTCATCCAGTTATAGTGACATGGCCTCTAACTCTCTTCTGCTTCTGTGGGATACAAGGACCAATAGTCTGACTCACCTAATTTGAGAAATAGTAGAATGTAGATAATATCCTCAGTGGCTATGACAGCATTCCAGGCAGCATGTGATCCCGGATCCACAAAGCCTGATAATAGGACAATCGGGGTACAAGCTCTAAAAGTTAATGAAGATGCTCTTTTTTAACTTTTTATACACATTTCTAAACAGGAAGAGAGAATAACCTGTAGAAGCCTAGTACTAACCACCCTTCATAAAATATGCTTTCTCCAAGGGTGATTTCTCGTAAATACAAGGGAAAAAGTCAGGATGGCACAGACAGCTGGAGAACCAAAGAGCAACCCCCAGTCCTTGTGTTCATAGAACTACTGTTGTGATTCCTGGAAGAAGCAAGGGAAACATTTTCTTGCCCTATTTTCTAAATATCATGTGGATGCTGTCAAAAACTCCAGTCAAAAGTCATGCACTATCAAGTACTACTTTCCAATCATAATATGAAATGCAATCTAAATTGTAAATCCGATACTACCTCTTCTGTTCCACAAACACTGTCCAAAACTTAGTAAGAACACTTGGCAATACTGAGTGGGAGCATTTCTCCTTTTCCACAAACACCATATGTTGTATTTGAACCCTTCTTTTCAATGCTACATCACTAATCTTGCAAGTTCACTGTTTCTTAAAATAAACCTTGCTTATTTATTCCAAAAATGTAGCAATTTCTATCCTAGCACTTGCTAGAAATTTCTATTGCATCAATAGAAATATACAAATATTACTACGATTATTTACCTAAATATATATCTATATATTGTTAACATAAATATAAATTACTACATGTATTTATACAACAATATCTACATATACATTTCTTTATTCAGAGAAAACTTTATGCTTAAATGTCTGTTTCAACAGTCCTTTCCTAATGTTAGCACTACATGTGATACCAGCTAATCAGGGCAGTTGACATCCTCCCAAGGGAAACGGACCTTATATATGAGCATTTATTTCTACTGCGGTCATCAGGCCACTGCTTAACAGTTTGTGGCACAGTAATCTGCAGCATGACCATTCATCTAATTACCTCTGAAACTGTGATATTAATCTACTCATAAAGGGCAAGTTAAGGGTCAATTGCCAGCAGAGGAAAGAAAATACTTGGTATGGGTAATGTGTTAAAGATCTTGTTTCATCTGCCCTCACTGATTTCAGCAGTCTGCACAATTTGACTTCATTTCTGAGTGAATAAAAACACAGAACCTAAAACTGGGTCAAATCACACCTGCACATTACCTGTGATGAATATCTTCATCATCACTAAAGGCATGAGACAGTCTCTGGCCTATCCATCATATTCAGCAACACAGACTCCCAGACTGACACATCACTGCATGACACACGACTCCACAGACAAATCACTCTTGCCCAGGACCTCGCTCAATACTTCACATTCCTGGAAGCATCTGATCTCCCCTAGGGTTCAACATTTATAATTTATATGATAATTTTGGTGCACAGTTTAAATCTGTGGAGACTGTTTGACAAGCAGTAATAAAACATTTGCTGGGGAACTTTTGAAACATGCACACAAACACATGCATACACTTATTCCTGGAAGATATGGGTCCTTAGGAAAACAATGAAAACCAGAGGGTTTTGGTGGAGCAGGGAGACATCTTTGAGACAAGGTAGCACCAGAAATCTTGATTTCCACTCTGTTTTTCATAAGTTACAATTCTGGTTTGGCATTTAACATGCAGAAAATACACATTTGCAAAAATAAGCCACAAATAAGTTCTCCTGATCCTTATCATATATTTATACTGCCTGTTCCTTAGATCTCAAATGGGAATGTGGTAAAGAAAGAAAGACCGAATGCCTCAGTTAGTATCACTTTTACTTCTCTCCTTCCACTTGAGAAAGGCCAACAGACCTTTCTGAACTGCTCAGTCTGCTTCACTTCATAGAAAGTTATAACTTTCACACTTTCACAAAGTTAATACTGTTTATACAATCCAGTGACATTCAGAATGGTCGTATTCCCCAAATCTTGTTAGCAAGGAACTTTTGAGCTTCTTTATGAACAACAATAAAACGAAAATATTACAAGAGCTGCAGAAAAATCATGCCCCACAAAGAAGTCAGTCCTGTCCACTACATTTGTGGAGGTGTAGTTTTCAACATTCATTGATATCCAACAAGTAATGCCACTTTAAATGCTATCCAAAAGCACTAATTATTTTTCTGAACTATATCTATAGTAGTAAGATTTTGCTTAAACTTAAATGACATTAATCTTCCCTTAAAGACTTCACACAAACTAGAATTGAAAATCTCTAAAATTTTGATTAAACATTTTTGCTATGATTATATAGTAATAAAATTCTGTGCAATACGGTATTAACCTAATTAGCTTTCCTAAGATGCATACTGGGGAGACATCTGACTGCTGTTCCTATAGAGTAATAAATCATGGGAACTGATATTTAAGATTTCAATGTTCTGCTATTTCCAAATTCTGCATCTCCACAATTTTAGATACGTGGTTACCTTTTATTATATGTACTGTTAAATTAAAATTTCAGAAAAACTACTGTTAACTTTTCTAGTTGTGTACCAGCTCAAATTATTTTTATTTTGTGGTTGCACACTGACTTTCTGAGTTATTTCTATTGTTCTTCTTCCTTTTTACCTCAAAGTATTTTTTGGCAATTTTACACTTGCCCAATTGTAAGAAGAATAGAACATTGCAATAAATAATATCATAATCTATAGGCTTTCCAAGTTTCCTTATAAATTACGGTATATTTTTACTTCTCGAATCAGCAAATAAGCAACTTTACAATTTATTAGCAAAGGGCAGGGAGAGGAGAACCCACTTCATTTTCAGAAAAACAAAAACTATACTGATATTTATTGATATCTATTAACAAAGACTTCCCTTGCAAAGGCTTCTATTCTCTACTTTTTCAGTCTGCACTTCAGAGCCTTCCTCTCCCCTAAACATACTGAGTTAACAACTATGTCTTATCTTCTCAAAGACTGAGCTTTAGTCAAGAGTATAGAAGACAGAACCAGACAAACAGCAGCTTTAATTAGGAGAAATCATGTATATAGAATAAACTGCAAATAAGCAAATTAAATTGTTACAATTTATCACATTCACAAGCAGTGCTCCACTTTTATATTTTTATTATTTCTAAGATATGAGATCACAGCAACTATGTTTTACATTTTTACAAGCTAAGCTACTTTATTGACCATTCAGTAATTCCATAATTAGCTATTTTGCTTTCAAATATATTTTGGACTTAGTTCTGTTTTCTTATCAAACTTATAAACAAAACCTATTACAGTCGATGCAAAATACCATAATCTTTTTCTAAACACATCACTGGACAAAAAAAAAAAACAAGCCAAAAGAAAATATTAACTTACTTCTTGATATTGCAAATTACAGTTAGTAGATGCAAAACATTAGCTTTTCCTCTGGATTGATTGGCTAGGCTTTATTTTAAGGATTGTCTTGCTACTAGAAACTAAGGGAGTGCTTAGATATCAACTGCTTTATATGCCCCTTCAGTTCAGGTAACTAACACGTGTCTGAGAGGTGCAAATTATTAGGAAAAACCCTGTATTATTGCATGAAGTCATTATCTAGTGAAAAACTAATGGAGGTCAGGATTCTGTAAAATGATCATGTAATGAACCTAAGAAATGTAAAATAAATAGGTGAAAACGATATAAAAACAAATTGAACTACTGGGCATCTCAATGATGAGAACGAGCATTGCTCCATGATTTACAACTTGAGCAACTGTGAGTGCTTGGAAGTACACAACAATATGGTGTTTTACTTCTTTTGTCTTCATTAGTATTTTAAGGCACAATATCTTAACTGGGGAAGCAATTCCTAAAGAAATATCATCAATAATTTTATAGATGCATTTTCAATTTTTATTAGGTAGGAAAACAGTCTTTTCTTTCCAGAAAGATGCTGCATAACTATAACTAATTTCATCATCATAACTAATTTACAATAGCAGGATTTGAGGGGTTATCTGCTTGCTTATTTTCTGCTCTACTCTTATAAAAACTTCAGGTATAAATGTCAATTTTCTTAAGATATCAATTACTACATTCAGGTATACTGCTTCAGATAGCAAGAATATTTCATCAATCTTACATCATTGCCTAAAGTACAGATGTTGTGTTCAGTTTTGTAGATGGCATAGAGCTGTACACTATTTTAGCTGTTGCCTATAAATGATCTAATTTTCACCTCTATATATTGTACTTTATCATTCCTGTGGCAATATTTTCAAGCTCCACTCAGCTTCATTGCTCAACATTTCTTTTCTGCTTTGGTTCCATGTTCTTTCATTAGAAATATTTTTGCTATCATTACTTCCTTGTTCATGAAGCAAGTTTCTGTTTTCTGCTCCTGCTCTCAGCACATCCCAAAGCGTTATGATGCCTACAGTGGACCTCAAAGTTGAGGTTTTCCTTAGTTCTGTGTTCTCGGGTGGGTTTTTTTGCTACATCACTAGGTAGGGACACTTATGAGCATCTGTCTTGTGTTTTTTAGGTGTAAATAATCTCAAAATGCAGATATGTTCAAAAGTGGCATTCCTTTTGGTTTTGTACTGCACTTATTTCTGCTCATTTCTTGTACAATCACTAAAAACTCAGTGTGCTGAGAGCAGAAAGCAGTGTGTAAACTTACATCTCAGTCTATACCATTACACAGCACTCTTGTGACACAGGACCGTGGAACATCTGAGTCTTGAAGACCTCTAAAGATTGTCCAATTGAATCTCCTACTCCAAGCAGGATGCTCAGGGCCACAGGTTTTGAATATCTGCAAGCATGGATACTTCAGAAGCCCTCAGAGCAACCTGTGTCAGACTTTGATCACCTTCCCACTATAAAAAGTATCCTCTTACTTTTATGTAGAATTATGCCCATCATTCTGTCACTGGGCACCACTGCTTAGAGTCTGGCTCTGTTGTTTGTGTTCCCTCCCACATCACGAGTTTATGCACATGGATAAGATCACCCTGAGCTTTCACCAGTATGAGCTATCCCCAGCTCTCTCATCACCCCCTTCTCATCTGCTCTGGTTCCTGAGTCACCTTCAGGGCCTTCCTGGACACAAGTACTCTGTGTCCATGTATCACATGCTGGGAGTCCAGCACTGGACACAGCAACCCTGTCATTGCACCTGCAATGAGCAGAGGGGAACCACCACCTCCCTCATCTTGCTGACAGTACCTTTTGACACCATCACAATCACCATAAAAAATCATTCCTAACAGACAGAAAATCTGTTTTGTTGTTCTCATATTTCATTAAATATTTGTAAATATACCACATATGGTCTAGTTGATGGTTTTCTAAGAAGGAGAATTAAATATTATATTAATTTAGTTCTAGAGTTTTATCATTGTTTAGAATGTAAGCACGATAGTAATAATAGTTAATTCCCAAGTATTGAAACACATGAGCATATGCAGACTGTATATTCTGCAATCCACCAGCTTAAACCCAAAGGCAAACAAATGCAAACATTTTCTATAAAATACAATTAATTGAAAATATTATTGATTTATCTAAACTTTTTAATTTAGGCCTTTGATTGTTCATTGAACTAAAAACCCAAGCAAAAATTAAAATATTTTTCTAAATAAAGAAATATTTTTCTTAGGAAAATATTGAAGCAAAACTAACATTCTTCTACATTTTTCAAAACAAAATTGAAATGTTCATCACATAAATTATGACCATGACTAAATGACACTTCTAAAACAATAATTTTGTGTCTGTAGATTTAAAAGCAACTGTTATCCCTGGATTTTCATTTATTCTTAGTAGAACTAAAATCAAATATTTAAGAATCTGTCTCTCATCTGGCACAAATTAGCAAAATTTCACGGGAATTAATATAATTGCAAAAAGGCAAGGAAACAATGACTTAGAATTTAGCCATTAACTTTGATTAAAACTGCTCTGTTTGGCAGTTTATCATCCAGCAATTATCAGGAAAATTAATTACTTCCTGAAAATCATATTGGAGATCCTTTGATATAAAATATAAAAATTGACAGAATTATTTTATCTCCCTTCTGCAGTATGTATCACTTGAATTAACATCTATTTTTACATCCATTCTTGTCACTTCACAGATTTTGTCATTTCTCACATCTGAAGGAATCCTAGTATTTTTGTGCTTCTGATTCAAACCTGGTCTTTAAAAACACTAGTTTTACTTTGCAGAGCACATACTTTAGTTTTTAAAAGGAAATCAGAAAGCAAATACCCTATCCGTCCTATCCAGCTATTCAAGCAAGAAATATGACAAGCCAGACAACAGAAGAAAAAAACCACAGTAGAGTAAAAAGCTACTTAACTCATTTAGGACCAGATTTTATTACTTCTGCCCACGTGTTTTCAATTATCCAATTACCATGAGTGCTTATATGAAAATTAAAATTACTGTTTATAATAGTAATATAATAAAATGCTTTTAAATCTCAGGGTTGGTTAATAAATTTTTAAAAAAAAAAAATCTATAAATATAGTCTTGACATCTCTTTAAAGGTGTTATTCCCACATTTAAAGTGTGAAGGAATAATGAATAGCTTGAAGAGTAACCTGATTTTCACATGAGCTCAGAACAGACCACAGTTGTAGTACAGATGGTTAGCATCTTTGAAGATCCATCTGAACACTTTATAGTTTTCTGAAGATTAAAAAAGGGAACCAGCACCATAAAGAAACAAGCTTGTTTAGATTTGCTACTGTCTGTGCAGTAATTGAACCATATATTATAGCAAAACAAAAAACACAAGACATCAAATTCAAGAAATTCTTACTCATTGAGAACACAAATTGCTTTTTAATTTCCTGACCTTATAGTGTAAGAGGATGATTAACATATCATAATCTCAGGGAATTAGATAGGTTAAATACCCAATTTCAAACACTCTGCACAGCAAAAGGCTACAGAGTAAACATAGAGTATTCTGTAAGAAGGAAGGTGACTTTTTAAACACAATATAAAGAGAATTCTGGATTACAAAGATATTGGAAAACAAATAAATAAAATGTATACATCTCTTAAACAAAATTACTTCCTGACATCTAATGTCTGCCTGGTGAAAGTCACTCTAATCTTCAATTACAATGAAACATACCCAAGGTACACATCCCCCTCTCTTCATTCTAAAGATGTTTTCAAACAGCCTTGTTTTATATACAGCAGGTGTGTATGTCTGAAGGTAACACAGTTTTCCTATGCTATGCACCAAGAAGAAAACTACTCAAGAGCACCTTTGCATGGGGTCTGCCTAGACTTGTAGCAGTCTAGGGTGCTGCTGGGTTTAGGATTTGTGACTAAAACAGCATTGATAACACACCAGTGTTTCAGCTACTGCTGAGCAGTGCAAGCACTGAATAAACTCTTTTTCCTCCCCTTTTACCACCAGCACACAGGCTGGGGCTGCACAAGGAGCGCAAGGGGACACAGCTGGGACAGCTGACCCCAAATGACCACAAGGATATTCCAGAACACATAATGTGAAGAACTGGGCAGGGGGTGTTGGTCTGGGAGGTAGCCATTATATTTATTGTATTTGCAATTGAGCTTGAGGTACTAGTGTATAGCTAAAATAAATATAAAAACAAGCTTTGTAGCATATGCAAATATGCACAGAAATATTACCAAATTAATTTGGGGGGGGGGGGGTGTGAAGACAGACATACACGCATGTGCATATTTTAATATACATCATAAATATAAAAATATGTATATATATATCTCCTCCCACTCACATCTCTGTGGAAGACTGTATCATTTATTCTAATGATTGTTATAAGAGAGATAACTAGCATTTGAATATCATTGCTCCTACTTTTTGATCTTGCATGAGGGCTCTTCCACCTGAAATCTAATGTCTGTTCTTCAAACTCATGTATTAAATGAGCTTAATTCATATGAAAAAACAAAACATACATTACACCAAAGGTGCAGGCTGACTCTAACTCAATGGCATACTACTGGGAGTCTCCAAGTCTTAAAGTAGTGGTCCAATGTTAAATATAGCATCTTTGCTTTGTATCAGTAACACTCTACTGGAAGAAGGGTGGGACCAAGGTCTTCTGTGTAGCTCAGTACATTTACTTTGCCATTATGCTTTTTGGGTTAATTTTTGTCATATATACCTGTTGCTTCTTATACTATATTTATACTGAAAACTCCATCTTCAGTATTTGTAAAGCACTCACTCAGATCAGTGGTGACCTGGCTCACAAGCAGAGCTACTTGTATTGATGCTGTACAGAGATACAGCACAACTGTAAAATCCTATAGATGGAAATATGCTTTAAGGTATCAGTAAGAGCAGATACATGTCTAGTTACTTAAACAATTGTAATATACCTTTTAGGTTTTCAAAAATTTTTGGTATCATTTTGAAACTATATACTTATATGTTATACATAAGTATAGATTTGACCAGGAAATACATTTAAAATCAAGGAGGTAAACTGTGAAAGAAAGAACAAACAGAGGTTAGAAGAAATTATTTGTAACCCTGTTACTGGGTATACAAGGAAAATAAAAGGTTATGAAACAGATAAGCATTGAATATCCAGCTGGAATACAAATGAAGTGTTGGCTTTCCATCATGTGCAGTCCTCTTCTATTGCCCCTTCACATTACTCCACACACTGCTTATTCAGTGTTTCACTTGCACTGATTCCTGTGAGACAACGATACTACAAATAACCTTAATCTTTTGCAGCACAATCAATACATACATATATACATAGTTATATTTTGTCTTAAAAGAAATTTAGAGTATCACTATTCTACGTGTTCACGTACACAGAGGTTTTCCTTCTGTCTTCGATCAATGAAACCAAAAGTATGGTTTAAAGAAAGTAAAGCAAATCTGTAACTACAAAAGTTTATTTTAAAAAAGTCAGTATTAGCACAATTACTTTCTGAATGCAGCTGGATATATCATCAATATTTGTAACAGACTTTACAAGCTTTATGGGAAATATATCTAGATGTACAAATAGCCTCATTTGTTAGCATATTGAGGCAATCAGGAGTTATACGTTCCTTGTTGGCTAGCAAAGTAGTAATAAAACAAAGATAAGCATACTTTCAAAGTAAATATTCCCACAGCTAAGTACAAACTATGAGTTACAACAGCAAAATCAACCATTAGAGAAAGTCTTACATCAAAGACAAAGCCTGCAAAGCTGGGTTTTTTTACAAGTACATTCAAGTAGAAAGCGCTATTAGTCTATGACAGAACTCAGACAACTCTATACCACAAACTTAATAGAAAAATAAGGCACATGGTCTTGAATAAATCCCGCAGTTTGACTGCCACCATCATAGTGAAAGCTAAGACCATGGTAAACAATCCCTTAAGCTTAAGTTCATCAGCCTGTTGTAATGCCAGTTAGTAGCTAAGTACCACTAGAGATTCTTACTGTAGTAATGAGAAACTAACCTGAGTTATTCCCCATGCCAAGTCCTCTTTTCCAGTATTTTAAGACCAGTACCGAAAATTGCTGAAAGTATTTATTCCTTCTGATGGACTAATCTAAGGATTCAACCAACTTTGAAGACCATACCCTCTAATTTAGACTATAGGGATCCAAACCACAAAGGGTGACAAAGATTGACATTTCATACTCCATACTGGCATTACCGCAGTAACGTAGTTATAACCCCAAAGCTCCTACAGACACCTCTACAATGCTTCTTTTCCTTTATGAAGACAGACTACTAATTTATGCTAAATCTACCTTTTATAGTCTACTCCTTCATAGTGTAACTTTATTTTAGCCATAAGGATAATACAACTCTTATTAGAAAAACAAAAAGCAAGTAAACCCAAGCTATAGTTTACCAATATAAATCATAAAGTAAGTAACAAGAAGTCTTTACCTGACTTTAGAGAATAGTTTAAAACCACTTCTGAAGTTTTGACAATGACTTATCAGAATCCTCACATCTAAGGAAAGTAGTCCTAAATCAGTCTAAATCAGAAAAGCCTGTTCTCCTCTTTCCTTTCCTATTCCTATACCAAAAGGCAAGCTCACAGCACATGGTTTTGGAATTAGGTAGTTGATTGAGCACTCAACCTGCCTGTACATGATTACTGCAGATGACCTCCAAAAAGCAACCCAAAACCCAACAATAAAGACCCAGAAGCAGAAGCATCTGGTGCTGCAGCAGTTCTCTCACAATCACCTGGCTTGCATCACCCCACAGATGAGATTATTCTGTATCATAAAATAACGCTGGAGAAAAATAAGTGTCTATAAAAACTAAGGGTCAAATTTTGATCCTATTTGCAATAATGCATGCCTACTAAACTGAGCAAGAGCAAAGCAGAGGTAGAAATATTACCTTGTTATCTGTAAAAGTAAATAATCCAGAACCAACTGAAGGGTGATCTATACTTTTGACTAAAATCTTCTCTGCCTCATCCAACCTTTGTTCACATTCCCCAGTTTGTGATTTTAAAAGCTATTCATACTTAAGGAATACTTTTTTTAATTAATTAAAATCCCATCTTGGAATAATTATTTTACAATATTGATTATCAGATTAAAGGTGACATAATGAGCCTGAATTGTTGAGAATTGTTTAAACAGAGCTGCTAAAATGCTTTCCATTCCTACTCTCCTTGCATCTGCATCATATGAGCAGATGTCTAATTTACTGGTACAATTAACTTTCTCCTTCTGTGCTAGAGATTTTACTAGTAATATATATAGAAAGGAAAATTAATATATGTACTATATTTTTCCCCCTCTAAAAATACTGTCTTATATTTAAATAAACAGTCTGAATGCACAATTTTAGCAGGAACTCTGTATTCAGCACTATAAAAAATCAGGCCAACCCTTTCAGTGTCCTACATTTAGGTTTAGCTTTGTATATTTTAAATTATTCACTTTTATATCATTAATGGGGATAAGTACTAAAAATCCAGAAAACTCAAACCATAGAGTTTTTAACAATTATCCCTACGTATTCACCTTCATCATTCTAAAACGAAGACAACCCAATATAGGCAGCATATAATGTATTTTGCTAAACCTGCTGTACTTGTCCACAAGCAGATAGACAAGTTATTCAGCAAGAACAGGGAAATATCAGTTTGTTGTCCACTGAGGATGCTTTATACCATGTTATGAACTGAGAGTTCTCATTTTCTGAAGCTGCCGTGCTTTGTAATGTAAATGCACCAATCAAAGGAAGGAGTCATGACTGCAGATGAATTGCACTACATGAGTGAAAATAACTACTGCTGTTCTAACAAATGAATTTGGTGACTTCAGCACAATTTATATAATGATAAATATAAGCAGCTGGTGCAGGTGTTCTCAAGACAGTAGAACGTATTTCTTTACTATTTCAATTTTACTAATTTCTCTGTATAATGTCTTGCATAGTCATGTACAATGAGAAGATGTGAGTAAGAATGCAGGTTCTGAAGAAGCTAGCTGATATGAAAAATACCTTGTAAGTTATAGCAATATTATGGGAATATTTCACTGAAACATTATGATTTATTTTTATTATTAGCATTATTAATATTATTCTAGAAATTGAGATATTATGAGACTTTGAGGTGACGAGAATAAAAGATATACCTTTGGGAATATAAACATTGATTATGTGAATGGGAAAAAGTAAATTGTAAGAAACAAATTCCTACACCTAGAAATAATAATGATGATATTGTTTAAGTACTAGGGTGGCTCAAAACTGGTGCTGTTTGCTCTATTAAGTACAGCAATATCCAGAGGATCAGTTTATATACATGGGGAAAATAAAACCAGAAAAAAGAACACAAATTCTAACCCCCTAAAATTATATATAACTGAATTTTTAAAGCATTTTACTTATGTTTGCATAAAGTTTTGAATCACAGTTTTTTAATATTTGATATCCTTATAACATTAGAAAGAGACAGGGATCCATAATCACTGCCTGACAAAGAGAAATGTCCAATACCATCTTCTTCCTTGCTTTTTCATATTAATGGCCTCCAATGGCATGCATATGAAAAGAATTTACAAGCCCAGTGATTGTCAAGATAATACATTTAAGTCTTAATTATACTTTATCACAGACTAATTCAGAAGCTAACTTTAATATTCCATTCAAGACAACAGATATATTTTTTTGCATTGTTAAAAGTGCCAGATAAATTATGAGCTCAGATCTACACATAGCAGAAATAAAAAAGTCTGTTTTCTAGAGCATTCTCTGTGGATTCACTTCTATTTACTACAAAGGAATACAGCTTTATTTTTATCTGTTTCAGACTACTTCAGTGTGAAGTGATGGAAGCACTACTCTACTCTTCTATCCCCACTTAGCAGATTTCATATATCTATATGGAATGATTTTTCTGTTTTCATTTCCTTTGTCCCGCTTACCAAATATATTTTCTATCATCTTCTATTTTATCTTCTATTGCAAAATGTCATCATAGATCCCACATGTCTACCTATATTTAGACATCTGCAGGCAAAATGCAATGAAATATTTTTTTCAATGGAATTTGTAATGCTTGATAATAGGAATGTTTCAGAGAGACTGCTTGTTTTTGACATAGCCTTGACAACTGCAAATGCTTCTGATGGAAGCCTGCTTGGTTTCCCTCAAGCTCATATGGCTGGACTTCTAGTACATCACTTTATAAACATTAGTTTCCACTGCCAACTAAAAGGAAAATATATAAGACACACAGAGGAGGAGGAGGAGGAGAAGGAAGGAACGTGGGTGGAATGCTGGTTACGGGCAAGTGGCAGTGCAATACAGCCAGTGAAGGGAGACAAAGAGAAAGAAGTGGAGAAAATAGTACTCAGGCACGAAGGTAACAAATTTCACTTTCTGTTTGTAAATGTAAGATGACATCCAAGACAGAGGAAGAAAGGTGATACAATTTTGGCAAAGGTGCAGTTATTTCACAGAAGATATTAAATAGTTGTTACCACTGCATTTGAACCTGGGGTTTGAAACTTTTAAACTCAGACCTGAGCCTATCCAAACCTTAACAGTTAGCTCTGAGATAAAACAAAACATAGTATAGAAACACACGCAAACTAAATTTTAGGAAGCCTGGAAGCTGGTCCAAATTAATCTCCTCAGATGTTTATTTTTTTAAATGCATCTTTTTTAATATGGTAATGTCTGATTGTTTATTATATTTATTTGATGTATACCTTCATTATTGTCAAGTTAGTATTTCCTCTAATGAGAAATGAAGTCAATATGATTTTCATCTAAAATAAAATTGTCTTATTTATCTAATTTTTAATTGTATGAGAAGACATCACTGTGTTTGATTATGCATACATGAGGTGATTTACTCTTTTAAAATAATTTTTTTTTACATTACCACCTTTTTTCACTTATTCGAAGGAAAGGCAGAGATGTACGAGCATGGATACTAATGCTTCTGATATTTTTCTCTTTCACCACTTTTTATGGGCTATTCTCATTTATACATTCAACATTTTTATTGAAAGCATTTCTGTGTGATCCTGCAAGTAATGAAAATAGTAGAGTGCAAATAATTCGATTGTCACTATATTTTTTTAAAGTCACATAAAAATTGTTTCTTTCAAACATTCCTTGATAGAGGAAAAGAATTTTTTTTAATTATCATTATATTTTTTGGTAGTGCTTTTTTCAGTAAACTTAAGTTACAGTCTAGCTGAAATGGAGAGAGACAATGGTTTCCTCTCTTTTGAAGTAAAAAACTTTATTTCTTAGGATTTTGAGGGTTTGTTTGCTGATTGTTTTGGTGGTTTTTTTTCATTTCATACATAAAAATGTTGAATTACCTAATGTAGAAGCATTCTAACTTCGCTCCTTTTTGTTCATAAGAGTTAATGGGTATATTCAGCCACTCTATTCAGTAATTAGATTTGGAATCCACCAATTTAGTCACTGCAGTAATCTCTCTGTAGGAATTTATGCAGCGCTGTTACATTAAATCCATGGATATGGTGCATGTAAATGTTTCAATGAGATCAGATTACACTTAAGAACAGCTTCAGGAGGTGAGGTTGGCCATTTGAATATGAAAAACTGTGAGAATTAACAAACCTTTCATATATTTAATTTTTAATTAATAAGCATTGTTTGCGCCCTTGCTTTAATTCTCTTTGACAAAACTAATCCTATTATGTAGTCAGCAGTACTTCCAAATGAAATGTTTTGTTCTACAGAGTGCTTACAATCATCACATCAATCCCCAACAGAGGGATACAATGAATCTACATTTAAAAAAAATATAGGTGATTTTGGCATGATATGCTATACCTAGAACAAATACATTTTAGAATCAATTGTCCCCAGTCCACTGTTAGCCCAAAATCTTTGATTACTGTTATATATGGTCTCAATCAAGTCATGAATGGATACAAATTTTTCTGTATATAGGTGTGGGGGTTTTAAATCTTGCAACTCCCACTGCACAAGTTTGGAGGAAATACTTAATGTGGCTAGACAGGGACTTAGGCTTGGAGGACCTAAAAATAAAATCCAAACAGCCAGCTATAAAATCATTTAGCATGCTAGAGAATCCAGGTTCTCTGATCGGATACAGCCCCAAGTATAAGGTGTGCAGAAACACGTGATCCTTGTCTAAAAAGCAAAAACAATTGAGAGGAGAAAGAGCTTTCTGATTACTTTGGAGTGTGATTGCACAGTACAGATTCAGTGAACCACACTTCAGGCTTCCACTAAAAGGGATGGTCCCACTCTTGCCCGCCATCCTGGCATTATAGTTCCTCTGCCTCAACTTGAATCTAGCAATGCTGCAGCTGCTGATTCAACCAACTGAAACTACACGGGTAAGAAAAGGATTATAATTACTTAACACAGGCAAGTACAAGAACCAGAAGTGACAGGAGGGAGAGCTTGGGAACACACTGCTGGAGAGGAGTACGACAGAGGATGCTCCTTTTGGCAGCATTCTGTGTTACAGCAGACTGAATGTACTGCAAAATCTCACCTTTAGTGTTAGCACAACAAACATGGTGTTTTTTCTTTCTAGTTTTTATTTGTTTTTTGTGAACATTTGCAGCTGTTTTCCATTTGGATGCTGTGAATACTTTATACTGTGCTATAATCTATTATCTTCTCCTCCTCCTTGTATTTCTCGTTCTCCAGTACATAAGGCTACACCTCACTCAGTGTGACAGCCCTACTGTCATTTTTCTTAGCAGCCTATCAACCATCAAGTTCAGCTTGTCACTACCAATGCCAAAGTTTAACAAATCTCTATGCATCACCACTTAACTATGTTGTTAAATCTTTTGCTATCTTTTGCTATCCTCTGTCAATGTTTCTATATCTGTTTGGACATTGGCTGCTTCTTGAAAAGTTACTATTTGAAAAAAAAGCTGCCTCACACCAGTTTCACTTGTTTTGCTCTACAAATACCTGAAAGGAGGTTGTAGTGATGTGGGAGTTGGTGTCTTTCCTCAAATAACAAGTCATAGAATAGGATAAACTGCCTTACATTGTGCTAGAGGAGTTTCAGATTAGATATTAGGAAAAATTTCTTCACCAAGAAGGTTGTCAGGTGCTGGAACAGGCTTGTCCAGGGATCAATCCAGGATCAAGTCCTTGGAGCTCCCTTGGAGCTATTTAAAAGACATGTAGATGTGGCCCTTAGGGACATGGTTTAGTGGTTTACTTAGCAGTGCTGGGTTACCAGCTGGACTCGATGATCATAAAAGTCTTTTCCAACCTAAATGATTCCATGATTCACAAATTCAACCACAAAGGTCCTTTTCTGTTATCATTTAAAGGCTTCCAAAGGCCTTCCCCATCCATATTTTCTTAAAAGAGTATTTGTGTTTGATGCTTTCCCAAGCCTGCCAGAAGGCAGGAAGCATTTTAAGGTTCCTGAATACTTGGATAACATTTATCACATTGTGGATTCCACCTTCAGCTAAAGAAATGATACCATAAAATCTCCCCACTTTCCCAAATGCAAAATATCTACTACAATGTGTTAGGAATGTCTCTTCCTCTGATCTTTCAAGTAACTTATGATTATTTTCTAATGGAATCTCTTACTATATTACTCAGCACACATTATGTGCAGTTTCCAGTATGTTTCACTACACATCATACACATAGTGCAGGGATGCATATATATATATAGTTCTACAATGAAGCCTACATTAGCCAGCTAATCAAGGCATAGTGGACCCTCTGCTGTTGATATTCTTTTAATAGAAATGTTCAAGAACTTTAGTCCAAAAATTAATTTAGAAAATGCCTGCACCGCTGACTTCTGGAGTCAACTGAGAATCATCACAGGGCTGAAAAAGATACACTCACTGTGGCATTTTCATGGCCCCGGTAGTTGAGTACTGGTGGCCCATAAAGAGCATTCCTTAGCCCCACGTAATAGAGACTACTTTAAAGGTCATTTATGTCTCTTACTGCCAGCTGAAACCTTATCTGTTACTCCCTAACTTCTTTTCAGTCCTTCATCTCTATTTGTTTCCGCTTCTCTACAAATCACTCTAATCAGTTTGACATTTTCAGCAAGAACTACAAAACCTGCAGTATAAAGTACAAAAGTCTATGAAGCATCTCACAATACACATTTTAAACATAAGATGTACCCATGTTTTCCCTGGCTGTCCAAGTTATTTTTTTGCTAAAGATGAGATGTACTTAGCACACATTCCTAGCAAGATGTTTGTCTAATTCTTCATTTTGCAGGAATATAATAAGGAAAGTAGACCTTTGTGTATTACTTAAAGATCTTAAAGGAAGTTTAAATATATGCCTTAGTCAACAGGATTTTAACATTTTGGACTAGCAATATAAATTGTTCAGGCTTTTTTTTCTTTTGGTTAGTTGGTTGGGTTTTTTTTGGTGAGTAATTTTTCCCCTACTTTTAATTTCAGTCACAAAGCAGGAGAATCATGTGCCTGAGCACAGGTACTGAGTTCCAGTTTTCAGACACTGTCTCCAAGGAATCCCATCTAGCCCTCCAGCTGCTGCACTAAAAAGTCTCTCACTTGTAATCTCTATACATCTACCAGCCCTGTGTGGTTGCCTCAGACACTCAAAAGTAATAGCAGAAAGTGCCAGTTTTTGGAGAAATTAATTTACCCTTCGTTGAGAACTTTCTAAAAGGTTAAATAAGTGAAGCCTTGAGAGCCGAAGAGTCTTTTGAGAGTCAATTGAAAAAGATTCATGGAGAGTAATTTTTTTTATAACTCATGTTAAAACAATCAAGCATCATAAAAATCCCTAAATATGGGAATTTTAAGGAGCCTTCACTACTGTTGCATCGAAAGATTTGGCCTCCATTTCGCCCAGATATGTAGTGCTGTATATGTGTTTCCATATGCTCAGGTGAGATACACAACCTTTCTTTTAACAAAGAGGACATGTTACACCAGAGATGTGCATGGTGGTTACAGACTCACTGGAAGAATATGCAGCATAGATCCCAGATTTCTTGGCTTCCTTTTATTTCATGGCATGGCCACCTTCCTTTTCCAGACCATTTATGTAGGTTTTATAAATCCACCATAATCATCAATTCCTGCTGATCTTTGGTGGAATATCCAAGTCATGACAACGAAAGAATAGGGATTACCACACAAGTAATTCTGCCAAGATATTTCTCTGAATGACAAATCCTTCAAGTGGCATTGTTATGGTCCTCTGTCAAAGAACCAATAAAAATAACACCCTGAAAAGAAGATGGAAAAAAATAAAGCTTCATAATGGCAAGTCCTTCTTTAAAGTTGTCCAGGTAATAACCTTGTAAATAACTAGGTGTGGCCTCCTTGTTAGTAATTCTAGATATAAAACTACTGCTTCAGCTTTCTTCTTTTCTTAGCAGGGGTACAAGTAAATCTCTACTGAGTTACCAGTGAGCAGGGAAAGGGATTGTGGAAGTTACCCTACATAATACACAAGGTTAATACACAGTGCAGTGTATTCAGAGAGTATATTCTTATTTGGAGCTTTTTCAGTAATAAGATATTCTCCCTCACTTCTCTGTGCCACAGGCTTGGCATCTCAACTACAGTTAAGACACTAAGTGATTTATATGAATGGTGTGTGTTGTCCAGACCAATGAATAATTATTTGTCCCTTGAAGGGTTTGGGCAGCAACAGTGTCAACACTGAGGCTTCTGAGGCAGTAAGACTCTCTACTGAAATGTACCATTAGACATTTACTGAAACATTACAGAATAATTTTTTATTAGAAAAAGTCCAACATTATGAAAATCTAATCATCCTAAACAAAGCATAATTGACTAGATCCTCCGGACTACTGCATAAGTATTGTGAGGTTTTACGTACAAGCTGAACATTTCAGAGTTTGTCTGAGACAGGTTTCTGAAATTATCTTTTAAAGCATACCCCTCACCCCAAATATGCTGCTTTTCTTGATTCTGAATTAGGTTTCTAATTCTCAAACAAAATATTATATTATTGTTTTAGGAAAATAACCAAAATAAAAGAAGTTTAATTTTTAATAATTAAACCTTTAATTACCTTTGTTCCCAGAAAATATTTTTGTTACAGAAACATCATAGTATCAACTCAGTAGAAAAAAAATACAAAAATATTCATAACAGAATTTATGATGCTATTAATTAGTTCCATCACACATTACATCCTTTTTCAAGTAAAGCATTGTCTTTGAACTACTGATACTTAGCTTTTATCCCATTCTTTCAGTTATTGCTTTAGAATCTTATGCAGTTGACCTAAGCTCTGCATTTTCTGTTATAAAAATCATGCTCTGAATATTTTTAGGGTTTAAGTCAGTTAATTTGAATATAATTAATTCCAGTATATGACTGTTCATGTAATTTGATATTTTAAGTGAGGTTTCAATTGAATTGCAGGTCCTTTGGGAAGATGGACTTTAGAACTGTTACTTTCAGGATATCTGTATTGTGAAAACATTTTTGAACTTGAAAGAAGTTATGAGCCTGCACTAGTGGAAGAAAATTCAAAAACTCAGTACAACACAAATACTCTGTTTCATTGTTTTATTAATAGCATGTTTTTACTAGCCATGAAAGGTAGGTAAAAAAATCCTTAAGCAATACAATTCCATCATCTGTAAAATATAAGTAACTGTATACTTGCACAAAATTAAATCCACATCTAAATATTTATAAAGGAATCTTCCTTTTTAAAGTCATCTTTCCAAATAAATAACTCCATAATTAAACTATAAACAGTCAATGCTGCTACAGACTATAATGAAATGGAGAAAAAAATCTGGAAATATGTTTAAGTAACGTTAAGTAAACAGCTTCATCTCTTTCACCAAACTCAATGCAAATTTCATTGCATGCACCAGAAATAAAGTTTCTTCCATTAAGCCTCTGAAACTGAAAAAAGTATGGGAAGCCTTATTGTCCTTGATTGGCACACTGACCTGAATATATCTGAGAAAAACAGGAGGGATATAGTGACAGCAAAATACCACATAAATGGAAATGACAAGTTGTCATGTAGAAATCTAAGAAGAAAGTACGAACATTTCACCTTTCCCCGTAATCCCTTAAGACTAATATAAATATGATTTTTCCCCTAAGTATTACTGAATTAGAGCATATGAGGTAAAATCTCACCTGCTACTATTAACTCTTATAGCCACTAAAATTTGAGACAATTAAATTAAGTATCATCCCATTTAAATACTTGTTATTTTCATGTAACCCAAATGATGTTCCAAATAGTGAAGTTCTTGATTGGAAGACCAATATCCTCCTCCTGTAACTATTACAGTGGATGAAAAAAAAAAAAACTATAAGGAGAGAAGAAATGTTGGAATCTTCAGTCTGAAAACATGCTTCCTCATTAATCATAAAAACATAGAATCATTTAGATTGGAAAGGACCTCTAAGATGAGTCCAATCATTAACCCAGCACTGCCAAGTCCACCAATAAACCATGTCCCTAAGAACCATGTCTTTGTGTCTTAAATAGGAGAGGGGATAGTAATTCAACCACTACTAGTATGGAAGGGAACAACTTGGGCTCTATAACAATTATTGGGTCAGACTTTCTCTGCTGAGACCTGAATCCTCTGCCCCTTTGCATTTCATGCCAGAAGACCCAGTGACATTGTCAGAGTGAGAGATGAGGGACCTTGAAATAGCACAAATGACACAGCAGTGTATCTTTGGAGGACCTGTAATGAAATTCTTGCAGATGTTCTGATAAATATTGTTATCAGCACCACATTTGTGTTTCTTTGTTAGTTGGACTGGAATGATACCTCGTCTCACTGGGCACCATTTCTTCTCCGCAACACAACGGAGAAAACTAGTCCTCATAGCAAAGCTTCATTTTCTTTATGATTTTGGACACAGCTATTTTGCTAAATGCCCTGTCACCTATGCCAAAGGTTGCTTTTTAAAATCTTGCAAGTTAACAACAGTAATCTTTAAAAAGCAACACAGGATTACTTCAAACACTGATATTGTTACAAATGAAGCGCTTTACAAAAAAAGTTCAAGAAATCCTATTTCCTTATAGCTGTACCATGCTCTTAAAAAAAAAAAAATCATATATCAGATTTTAATAAGAATAAAAGCCTGTTTCAAAAGTCTGGGAATCAGCTGGTTTTCTTAATGTAAAATCACTGATAATTGAAAACTCTATCATAATACAAGCCAAGCAAAAATGAAGAAAAAAATTCAAGGTCTGTTCCTCGCATTGCTTAAGCTCAGGAACGTTTTTACTCTTAAGTAAAGAAATAAGTGTGGTAAAAAAACCACTGCTTTATAAATGAAATCCATAGTCAAGGAGGTATTATACCAGAATTATGTCCATTCTCATGTATATGAGACTTAGATTAAGATTGTAAAGAAAAATTATTTAATATAATAAAAAGAATTAAAAATATACATAAAAATAGGCATTCCTAACAGTAATTTGAAAAGTGTATGGAGAGAAATATATTTATTCCAGTGTAGTATACTGTACATTTAATGGATATTAAAAATCCCAAGTAGGACACCTTCATTTATCATATCTATGTCCCCAGATACATTATTTTATATTGACTGTGGATAAAAAGATAAAGCATTATCCTGAGCCTTATTATGTGTGTTAAAGTCACCTTCAATATACAAGTACTATATCAGGCATGTACATCTTTCTTTATTGCTAGTGAAAAAAACTAAAATTAATCCATCTTTTAATATGTTTTATTGCTTATAGCTCTGTTCTTTTTAAGACAATACAGCAGAGATCTTGCCAGTTTAACTAAAAGCATTTGTAAAGGTAACACATAACTTTCAGTTGTGTGACATATTTTTCTACGTATTTTATTTGGAAATTTCTGTAACACAAATGAACTGCCAGATGTCAGATTTTTACTGATAGGCTGATATAGTAATATGCTAAATTTGAAGTCTATATCTTAGTCATTTTTATCTGAAATTGAATAAATTAAGGAGTTATGTTCTGAACCGTCTTCAGTTTGTGAGCCCTTGAGACAAATGTCAGTATGGAAACTACACCAGTACTCAAAAACCTGACAGTTTGAGGTGTCATTCTGAATTCTAGTTTGAGTTGACTACAAGGTCAGAAGATACTGCAAGGAAAAACTTATTTTAACAGAATAGCTAATGGTATAACTTCCGACTGATGACTTATGCCTGGATCTCGGGAGATTTACTGAGAAATCTATACAGGCAAACTGTGACAAGTCAGTCAGCAAGTCAACAGTGATTCTACTTGATACCATTTCGGGGAAAATTTTCATGGCAAAGGTTGACTCCTTGTAACACTTTGCATTTCTTTAAGTATCGTCTGTTTCTCCAAATACCTTTTGGCTCTCAGACTACAGACTTTTTTCTCTCCAGAGGTGATTGAACACAGAAGAGAAATAGCACTTATTCTGAGTCACCCAGACTGTTCAGAATGTAAGAAAGCTTTATTTTCCTCCTCCCTTTCTGAAGTTACATTCCTTAAAATGTAACAGCCTTATTGAGAGGAAATTCCTGATAATTAAATCCTACTTATTCAGTTGGAAAAAAAACAACAACCAAAAAAGAAAATCAAAAGTCTTTTCATTGTATTGACTGGTTTCTATTTTCTAGCTTTTCTCAGTGTGTATGTATTTGCATGTGCATACATTTTACACCCACGTCTACCCAGCAATTTACCTTTGCAATAAAATTGCACCCTTGTAAAATAAAACAAAGTAAAAAGTCCCATGAAATACCATTCAGCATAGGATGTAGAAGGAATAGAAAGCAATAATGATGTAACGGTGAACTTATTTTCAATACCATTTATTTATTCATGTTTTGTAGCTTGGGGATTTACAAAGCCCCTGTTAGTAAATAATTCATGATTCTCATTACAATTCTTTCTGTATTTTTGTACTGTAGACAAAAATATAATTTGCAGTTTGCAAACAATGGATAAATATCAAGTTTATATCAATGTTGTCACCTTCTTTGTTTTTTTTTTAGTCTTCGGGTACAAGTGTATCAAAGGTGACACTGGCTATTCATTGAAAGAACTGATTGTTGAGCTTTCTTTAAAAACAGCCATACAAAACGCCAGTGTTATATAGGATATGCCACTGTGTATTTTTAGGTATCCAGAAAACTGTCTATTTCCATTTCATGTAGTACACATTCTCATAAAAGAAATGAGCTTCTGATGCTAATAATATAATAAGACTTCGGAAAGATCTTAATACTAAGGATGTGGGTAAGTAGAAAATGATGCAAGAATCAGCATGGGGCTAATAAAGGTAGTTTATAGCAATTATACTGACATAATATTTTTTGTGTAATCAGATAATGCTCTTCTAGAGAAAAGAAAGGCAGTAGATTTCACTTACCTGTAGTTCTAGAGAAATTATTATGCTATGCCGCCGGAAACCAACAGTATGTGCATTGGGGAAATTTGGATTAGTGCACTAGGACTGACTAAAATTGAAAAGTGTAGCAGGCTTATCCCTTATTTGTTTCAAGATCAAAATTGAAATTGTAGTGATTAGATACTTAATGACTGCCCAAGTAACAGTACCATGATGAAATATATTTGACACCAAGTTGTTAGAAACAGAAAGGAGTTAGGTTGCTCATCTTGAAGAAACTGCCCAATCTAGATCATCAAAGTCACAAAAATAGGACTCATAGTAAAATATGACCACACTGCAATTTCTGTCATAATTACAAAACTGAAGAAAAAATAAGTAGAACAAAGCATATCTGCATATAGAAGATGAACTACTTTCAGCCCTGACTCTACTGCAAAAGAATTCAACTAAACAATTCCTTGCTCTGAGGGGGGAAAAGTTAATAATAGTGCTGATAATATATTCATTGAGACAAAATTGAATGCAACTTACATTGCTACTGCTTGTATATTTTGAACTAAAGCAATAGCTTATTCTAAATGAATAAGCAGATGCAATCAGTTTTATGAAAAGCCACTGCTTTCCTGCCTTGCTCAAAGATTTAAATACAGCTTAAACATATGTCGTGGAAAACTGGGCTGTACTTGTATATTTAACAATATATGGTTTATCACCAACTGGATTTTGTGTGTGTGTCTTCAGTTGGCTTTTTTTTTCCTGTGACCATCAATACACTCCTTTATCTGGTGCTCTTTGCAAAAGGTAGAAGCAGAATATAAAATTTTATAGTGGGTTTGTTTTTTGGTGTTTTTATTTTTTCCTTTTTTTTAATACAGCGAAACATCCATCCGTATAAAAATACTCAGGATTGGGTACATACAAAGGATGTCTGTATCCCTTAGACATGACAGATTTTTTTTTCATCATTATTATTTTGTTGTTAAGAAAAGCAATATAAACAGGATTAAAAAAAAACAAAACACAAACCAACACATTTCTGCCAAAGAAAGTTATCCTGGTGGAAATATTGTAAAAGGCACTAATACAAATATGTCCTTAGAGTCTACTGAAAGCAGTTATGTAGAAAATGTGTGTGGACACAAATATGAGGAAGGACACATTAAGGACAGGGGCTGCATGCACATATTTTCTTGGAGACTCCAGAAGCTCATCATCTATAAAGATGTCACAGCCCAACCTTAGGACACCTATGGTGTTCATACCTCCCTTGCTTTCAATGTGTGTATGGAACCTTCTGAAATCATGGCACAAAACAGCATGATGTCTTTTTAGTATGTAACTTACGCAAGTGTGTAATATTGATGGGGAAATCTTTGGGCAGTGGTTAATAAGGGTTTAGAATAGAACAATACATGGGGTTAACGAATTAGTGGGGTTATTCAACAAATCTTTCAAAGTAGGAACCATATGGCAGCAAAATAAAAATATAGCCAACACTGTTAATACTTTACAATGTCCATATTATTGATTTCTGACCAATGTCAACATTTCCACAGGCTGCCAACAGAATTAATTAGACAAAGCATACACTGAAAAGAGGATGAAAATCTTACTGTCAGAATGGGCAGGATGACAAAAGCACATGTTTGGATTAGAGGATGGAGGTTCTCTCACTAAAGGAATTTTGCATGAAGTAGATATTTTAAGTCAAATTGCAGAAAGAAATGGATGAAAAAAATAAGACTAGACCAGTAATGATTTTAGAGGATTCTTAGTCCATGATATTGCTTAAAAATAGCTAATGAGGGAAAATAATTATGCCTTGACTAAAACTTTTTCTCTTCATTATTGCTTGGTAAGTACTTAGTAAAAATGCTGTTCAAGCTGAATGTTATACACCAATTTCATTATTTTTAAAAATATTGCAGTAGCTCTGATCAAGTAAAACTCACAGTTCTATACTCTTCTATGTTCTGACCAAAAGAGAGAAAGACAAGGAAAAGCAGAGAGGAGAAAATGATAAGTAGGAGAAAGATGAAATGAAGATTCAGTTTGTCTTTTCATTTTGATTAACCTCTAGACTGGAGCTCAAATGCTCTGCTAGAATTTATAAAGATTTGAATGATGGATGAATCTTTGCACTTTATTTAGCTGAAATACTGTACCCAGTTTCAAACACTTTGCTTCAAGAAAGGTGAAGTGCTGTAACCCAATTGAAGAGAATGCAGAAAAGAAGAGAAAGGTCAGAGATTGGAAAACATGACCCGTGTTCTACAGAACAAGAGAAGAATAACTAGGTTCAAGTACATAAAGGGTCACTGCAAAAAGGATAGGAATTATCTGCATAAAACAATAACAGGGTTTTAAATGCGGCAAGAAAGATTCACGTTAGCAGAAACTTCCAACCCCTGAAGTAGCAAAGCTGTAAGACTGATTGGAGAAGATGTGATCTGCTCAAAGAAAATGGAAAAAATCTGTGAGTAAAGACACAGGTTTAGTGATGCTCTTGCAAGGAGTAAAGGAATTGGATTAACTTACACTATCCCATCCAGCTCCAAGGATTTTATATGTTTTAGGCATGTTAAGAGGAAGCAAAGGCAATTAATCAAATTTAACAAATAAGAAAGCTTCACTGTAACTGAAAAACTTAGTGCATACAAAATGTTCAAAATACAATTAGCCATTTTAAACCACTCTTATACATCTATTAATGCAAACCGAATGCCCTTACAATAATGAAAAAGAAATAGGAATCAATTCCAATTTTATTTTATTGTATATAATTGACTACACTAAGTCAGTATTAATTTAGTTTTTTGGCATTTTTTAATACAAAAAGGCTGGAGTAGTCCCAATGCAATCATCACATTTCTTGCAATCTATTTGGATATTTTTCAGTATTTTTATCTTCGAAATGAGAAACTATAAGTTTTTTTTGTGTGTCATTAATTGCTGTAGGGATAATTGGCATTAACTATAAATCCTTGAAAAGAGTCATGAACTTTATCATGCCAGCTGAACTATCCCTTGTTTAATATATTCTATCCCTTCTTTACTATATTCATTTACTAAAAATTCCAACTTCAGAGTCAGAGAGAAAATATCAATTTATATATTGAAATTATCAATTTATATATTTTTCTAAAAGATATATTTTATCACTAAACCTAAACTCATTATTATATATTTTATCCTCACTTTTCAGTTACCTATAGAAAATATTCAGTAGACATTTGTCAATAATTCTAAGTTGAGGACCAGATTTTATCAGAAGCATCATAAATCCAAATTTGCATCTTCTAAAAAGCATTGATTTACTTCTCCAGACTCATGAAGGATGACATTTTTAGATGTGCATTTTCAAAGATAATAGTTTTAATGTTCAACTAACCCACAACAAAAAGCAACAGGCGTTGCTCTGAGTCTACATCACTACCCTGGGACATGAAACTGCCTTGTCCTCCTCATTTTCTCTGCTGTGATGAAACAATGTTGATATAAAACCTCAGTTCCCATCTTCCTTCTGATATCCTGGTTTCTACACAAAATAAACCATGTAACACTCACTAGAATGGATTCCATTTTTCAATCAATCCCCTAATCTAGGTAATCGTGGATTAGGATTTGTGGCACTCACTAAGAACTGTATCAGCTCCAAAACAGAAATAAAGTAACCACTGACTGGCAGAATATAAAAGCACAGGTAACAATATAAGAAAATAATAAATATTCACATATTATTTCCAGATATCAGTTGCAATGTCCTTTTCTTATTAAAATTAGTGAATTTTTTATTATGTATAACGGCCACCTTCATGTTGCAAACTACTACATCCTCATTCTAGTCCATTTTCTCCATAGAGATCTGTATAGAAACTCCTTATACACTCACATGTTCCATGGTAGGATAAGGTTGTTTCAATTAAAAAAATCACTGACCTAAATCACATTAAAATCCTCTGGTTTTTTTTTTTTAGGCACTTATGCAAAAGAAGCTGAACATTCTCTTGTAGACCTGTTTTGTTGCTCCTTCTACCTTTTAAAGAAGCATTACAAAACACAGTCTACAAAAATTTTCCCTTTACTGTTCAAAGTCTGAACCATGATTACCCTTGCCTTTGAAGTACAAGACACATTTACAATGAAAGACATGAAGACATTAAAGAAAAAATTCTCTTTTAAAGGTAAAAAAGAAAATACTACCACCTCTCTGTGTTATCATCCATTCTTTCTGTCAAGTGCTTGCATATGTCAAGTACTCTCAAGATTTTGTAGAATTCCAGAGAGGGGATTAACTACTATTTCTGTTTTAATCATGAGGAAAAGTGGAAGTACAAAAGTAAACTGACTTTAGACTACACAGCAAATTGTAAAGCTAGGGTTAAAACTCAAACCAGCTGGCTAGAGTAACTGGGAATAATAAATCATCAGAACTGTAAACTTAACAAAACTAGTTATTTCCCACGGTTAAGGACCAAATTCAATTAATTTTCTCATGGAATAGCAAGTCACTTCCTTTTAAAACTACTCTGTGTCATAGAATCACAGAACAGCCCAGATTCAAAGGGACTCCAAAACATCAGCTGCTCCAACCTTTCACAGGAAAGGGAGCCTGGATGAGATTGTCAAGCACCTTGTCCAATCTCATCTTGAAAACCTCCAGCAATGGGGTCTCCACCAGGTCTCTGAGAGTTTGTTCCAATGAATGATCGATTTTGCTGTAAAAAATCTCTTCCTTATGTTGAAATGATGTTCTGTTTCATCTTCTTTTTTTTTAATTAATAATTGTGCATTTGTTCATTCCAAGCATGCTTTTTCAAATAAGTTAAAATGCATGCTATTTTAACTAGTGAAAATGTACAAATGTTCCAAGTGAAATATAATTAGTCAACATTTTAAAACTTCTTATACTTACTTTCCCATTCTAATTTTTGGAGGATTTTTTTTTTGTATGTGGGTGTGGCTTGGCTTTTTTTATTCCTTATTCAGCAAAACCAGAAATATTAAGTCTCAAATTCTCAACAAAGAAGAAAATTTTTTGTGTAATGTTTGTAGCCAGCAGCTGATGTGACTTTAAGGCTACATACTTTTAAGTACTTAGACATGAGTCTATATTTTTTGGTTACAAAAGGAACAAGCACGGCTTTCGTTTGAGACGGCTTTTTGAAGCAGTCGGGTTATTTGGTTTCTTGCTTGCTTGCCCCATTCCATGGGCTTGCTCCCATGACGGTGTAAGAATATTGGTGAGACAAAGTTTATAAAAAAAAATTTGTTATCTTATAATACTAACCAGTTTGGAAAAATGTAATATACTCTTTGGAATAAGAAAGCACAACAGTTTTTGCAATTAAGTTTGTGTATTACTGCTCTGTCACACAAACACATCCTTTAAGAGTAAGAAGTTGGGTACAAACCAGACATTTCAGTCATGTAAAATTACTTTTTTTTTCCCTTATCACAAAATCACAGAATGGCTGGGGTTGGAAGGGACCTTAAAGATCATCTACTTCCAACACCTTCCACTAGACCAGGTTGCTCAATGCCCTGTCCAACCCGGACTTGAAAACTTCCAGGGATGGGGCATCCACAACTTCTCTGGGCAACTTGTTCCAGTGCCTCACCACTTTCACAGTAAAGAATTTCTTCCTTACATCTAATCTAAACCCACTCTATCACTTTGAAGCCCTTCCCCCTTGTCCTGTCACTACATGCTCTTGTAAATAGTCTCTTTCTATATTTCTTGTAGTCTCCCTTCAGGTACTGGAAGACTGCAGTAGGTCATCCCAAAGCCTTCTCTTTCCCAGGCTGAACAATCCCAGTTTTCTTAGCCTTTCCTTATCAATACTTCACGTGTCCTAGTGTTTCAATTGTATAGCAAAACTGGACTTTAGGTGTACTAAGATAATGGTAAGTGTAGCTACATTTGAACTGCAGTTCCTTTTAGTTCAGAAGGAATTTTGAAAACAAATTTTAAGAGGTAATGGTTGCAGTACAATTATTAATTTGGTAGCCACATTTCTTCAGTCAAAACTAGTAGTGTAAGTCACTGACAGTCATTCTGATAAGGATTTACAATTTTAAGTCACATCAGGTAAATGCTCACAGGCAAAATGGTTAAATCCTAAAAGAGAAGTGCCACAAATCTCCTGGATCAGCTCAGAACAAGCACTGCAAAGATAAACAGGATATAAACTACACTGTTAAAGAGGGTTGCCTAAAGTTACTGTAAATGTTTTCTGTATCAGGACTTGAAAAGTTGATACCTCAGAAAATAACTATGGTTTGCCTATCAAAAACAAGCAAAGAATTTCTCAGAACTTTCTCTTTGCATAAAAATGCTTGATTGGATATAAAAATCCGTAAGTATTTTTATGCAGTCACTACAATACAAAGTGTCATTAAAACAAACCACAAAGACTATTTTTAATAAACTACTCTTTATCAATAAAGAGGCAGCTATTTGGGGAAAAAAAACCAAAATAAAACAAAACAAAAAACCAAATGAAAACACAAAAGAGAGATGTGGATGTTTAAAGACATGACTATGGAAGTAAGATGTTCATGCATATAACACATCTTCATGCATATAAAATGAGACTAATACTATAACTGAGTACATCAGCAGCACATCAAGAAGAGCAAATTCTAACTGTGCATTCCCTCTGTCATTTCTAGTTTTTCAAGCCTTGCCTGAAGCACATAACTTTGTAGCATACCTTCTGCAGCTAGCAGTATGCACATTCCATTTTATTATATCTTTGACTACTTACTATTTTCAGAATATGGTCAATATTTTTCTAAAATAAAAAAGTTTTATATGCATAGGTACATTCTAAATAGACATTTAACTTCCCTCAAGATAGGCATAGGATTTTTAAAGGGGTTTTTTATAATAGTGGATTAGTTTTTATTATGTGAAAATGTCCTAGCATTCAAAAACTAGAATTTATCCAAGCGAACAGATCTACTCTTTAGATTCAAGGAGACACATGTTTTGTCACCTGGAAGATTCAAATATTTTGCATTTTTAAATAGGTCTTCATAGCTCCTGTTGTGCATATGTTCTACTTCCAAAACAAACTTTTAAAGCCATCTGAATAGGTACTCTTATTTTTTTTTTTTTGCAGTAATTCGGAGAGAATAAGAACCTTTCATGGACCACTACCCAGAGTATTTAATTAAATTGTCAGACAAGATTTTTTCAGAGGTACCCCTAGTGGAGGTAAAACACTGTAGTTATGATCTGCTTTTCAAAGTCAAACCTTTGTACAGGAACAAAACTAACCTACAAGGTCAGTTGAAGGTCAATGCAAATGCTGAACATATGGGATATATAGATACATGTCTTTCAAGACAGATGTATTATTCATGCACATACACTCACAATAGAAGGAACACAGAATTATTTGAGCGCTAGAGGATGAATAATTTTAGATGTATATCATTGTTCTGATAATTTGGAACTTAAAATTATATATGGTGTTGGCACATTTCAATTCTAATCAATATGGGCTAATGTACTTTGGTATCATTCTTTGCAATTTTATCTAAAGAACAAACAAAAGTATGTATTGTTTCAAATTTTTGCCTGATCAGTTCTTAATAAATAATTTCAAAGAATATCCTCCCCTTCTACAAGCGAAGACAGTGTAGACTCCAAAGACCTAGATTATATTAATTCTCCATTTAATACCTCTGATCAAACCACTGGCAAGAAGGCATGATGTTATTCACAGTGTTGTTCTTGCTAATACCAATGTTGACAACAAAAAAGACATGCTGCTGATTGTCTTTCACTATTAAGTTAGTCATTAGACATGTTGGACCAGTTTCTACTCCAGCTACTAGTGTGGAGTAAAGTAAGCAGCTTTACAAAAGTAAACATCTCTAGGCTTGTCTGAATTTACTAAAATGCAAGTATTCTTCATTGCAAATAAAAATATTAGAAAAAAAATGGTAAGATATAAAATCTTTCCTCAGATACCCATCAAAGACTAACTATGTAAAGTTATCTTTGTCATAATTAACTGGTAAATTCTACAAATTTACTTGCTCTCAATTATCTTTTTTAAATATACATCAGAGGTATCTTAGGTCTAATGAATTTCTAAATTTTATACTATGATCTGCCAACATGTGTGATTTTGAATTCTGAGTATGCACCTCAAATATCTTTTACCACAGCCTTGACCTCTGGTCTGCAGTTCTGCTTCAATTAAATGTAGGTTAAGCAATAAATTTTGCCTCTATATCATAACTAATGCATTGCTAGCTATAAAATGTCTTTTAAGAATGCTAATTCATAAATGAAATAAAAAGTAAACTGCTACATGTTTCAAAACTAAAAAGAAATTAACGTATCAGAAAGGAAAAATGAATGTGGAACTACAGCAGAGCTGTCTAGGGATCTGGGGTTTGGGTTTTGTTGACTTTTTTGTCTTTCTTTTTAACTCTAGAGTACTTCAGAATTCTGTTATTACAAAAATTATATTACATTGCTTATATATGGCCCATATGCCAAAGCTGAATGAGAACTGACCTAAAACTGCAAGAAACAGGAAACAAAGATGAATCTTACAGGAAAACAATACTGAAGGAAGAATACATTTAGGGTTGTGAGAAAGTTTGTTGTTTTTTTTTTTTTAGTTTGAATTGAAGGTTACTGTGGTTCTTCCATGTAATATAAGGTACTGCAATAAAGACTGCACAAGACAATAGTATTACAGTTTCAAACTTGATTTGCTTTTCTTCTATGAAATCTAGTTTACTTCATTGAAACTCTGGCTCGGGTATGCTAAGAATATCAGAAATTAAGTAAAAATACCTGCTGTCTCCTTTTGTTCCATGACAAATGACACCATGTCACTCTTTACCACTAGAAAGAAACATCCATCATAACAGAGAACTAGTTCTTGCTCTGCGCACTGGACCTGAAGATAAGCTTCCCAGGAGTTAACTGAAATCTGAATTGAATGTACGGTGTTAACATGTGGTCTTAGGTGGTTTTCACTACTTTTTCCACTTAAGGAAGAAAAAGGAATTTTCATACACTGCATATCATGCCAGTGAGACATTTTTCATTAAAAATGTTATTGGGAGGAAAAAGAAATCTTACCTACTCACCTTGAAATGTCACTTAGAATTTAAAAATATAGAACATAAATGAGTAATTCCAAATGACTTCAGATGCTAAGATTAATAATAATAATCATAGTACCTCCCTGCAAAATATGGAGTCATTACTGAAGAGGATTATGAAGTTCTTATTTTAATACATAGATACCATGGTTTCAACTTCACCATAATTTACTTAGTCAGTTGTCAGAACTCAAGACTATCCTTTCAGCACATTCTCTTTCTGCTTATTAAAGAAAATAGGAGTCTCCATAAAGAGCAACCTGGTCTGCAAAGGCTTGGTTTTCTGTTTCTGACTCCATGCAAATGCAACTCATAACTGATCTTCCTTTATATTCATATGTCACCTTAAAGAGATGGACATGTGAGCTACTTATCTAATTTGACTGCATATTAGCAAAATTACAAACTCCACTTGTAACATCGAACTTTTAAATTGCTATGTTTATTAACCTAAACTAGCTCTCTGTAATGCTGCAGAACAAATACCACACATCCTTAAAAAAAAAATAAACCCAACTTCCCTAAAAGTCAAACTAGGCAATTTGTCAGTCTTTGATAGAGAACCAGATTTCTTCTGGATCTCCAAACTGCATGTTGGATTGAACAATTAGATATCAGAATCACAGTCCAGCCTGTTTCAGGACAAGAAAAGTTGTTTAACAGACAGTGCTAAGTGGTCCAAGGAAGAATCTTGCATCTCTTTCTTTTTCCCTGAGCTGGCCAACAACCTCTGCTCAAGCCTGACCTCCAAGGTCTTTTGAACTCAAGGTGGGGAATGGTTGAAAAAAAATTAACTTTGTTTTCCCTCCTTTTCAGAAAGCCAGGAATTATCTATCCCAATTCAATATCATGCTTTACATTTTTCAGAGGAGGTGACTTATTTTTTTTAGTTACCTGGTCAATGAATGCTGGTCACTTATACATGAAAAAGTTGCCTGCTATATGCACAGTCATACACAAACTAAAGAAAGCTTAAAGCCAATTGCAACTTGGTCTAAAGTTAATATTATCAGTAAACACATTAATGTGAAGTATAGCCCTAAAATAAAAAAAAAAAAAAATCACTCAGAAGGTGATCCAGTCCAATCTCCCACTGAAAATAGAGTCAAAATGAAGATCAGGCTGCTCAGGACTCCATGCAAATGGGTTTTGAAAACCTTCAAAAATTAAGACATCACAATTTTTCTGGGCACTTGGATCCAGCACTTAATTATTCTTATAGGGATATTTTATTCCTTATATCCAGTCAGACCCATGCCTTACAGTTCAGGATCATGTCCCTTTGTTCTCCTGCCTGCCTTTGTCTTCTTGGTGACTTCCTGTAAGTAAGGATAAGTGGCTGTTAGGGTTTCCCACAGCTGTCCCTTCTCCAGACTGTGCAAACTCCAATCCCTCAGACTCTCCTCACAGAGTAAGGTCTCCAGACCTTACTGAGCCCCTTGGTGGCCGCTCAATGCACTTATCTCTCAACATCATTCTGGCACTGTGCATCTCAAAACTGGATATCTTATATGAGATACGGTCCAATGAGTAACAAGAAAAGGGGAAAAAAGTCAATTCAAGTAAATGACCTACTGCCTCTGCTTCTCTTGCTGCAGCCCAGGATGGTGGTAGCCTTCATTGTTGTCATGTGTTTACCAGTTAAAAACAACAACATAAAATGGCAAAACTCAGATTTCTATCATTCAGGTTTTTTTAGTTTTGTTGTTTGTAAATCCAACTAAAGTGAACAAAACTACTTTGAATTTCTGAAAATTCAAAGCCCCTATATGATTAAGGTTAGAAGTCTAATGAAAAACAACCCTTTTTTCACATATGTATTTTTGTTTCAAAACATCCCTTTCTCCCACGCTTCTTTCAATTCTTTTTTTTTTTTTACAGAATCTTGCTTTCACATTCCCTCAGAACTGGGACTTCATTTCTCAAGGTGTATAAGGAAGGGATGAAGAGACTTATTAATTTATTATATAATCAGGAATGATTCTATTTAAAGGATTCAGATGACATGATGTTGGATAAGGTAGAACCACCAGTTTTAATGTATTATTCCATAGTGTGGAAATAAATATATTTCCCGTATATTTTCTCATTGATATCTGGATAGACATTGCCCATCATTAAAGGGTATGAAGCAGAAGTATTAGGAGAGAAAGGACCAATTACCTTCAATCGTAACAAGTTTGCATTTTTGTAGAACTCTCTGTTTGTAGAAAGGTGCCTGCAAGACTACTCATTACTTCCCCTGGACCACTAGCTGATGAGAATCAGTTTGTTGGCTGGACTTGTATAGTTGCCCGGGGTCTTTTAACATGTATTTTAAAAGAGAGTCAATTATAAAAATGCACTGTGTAAACTAAAGGCATTGTTAAAACTTTGGATTTTATGCAGTCAGCATGCTATAACTTGTAACCATGTTTAAAAGATAAGAAACTTCCACTACAAAGATAGAAGAAAGGAAAAAGAAAAAAAAATCAAAATCTTATGTAACATCAATGACTTCAAGTAAGTAAGTTTGGTATTAAAACCTTAAACCTTATGTGGAGTAGATAAAAGAACATGGTCAGAGAGTGTTGGAATCTTGACAACCCTGCAAAGGCATATGCCTTGAGGAAAAATAAAGTGGCCCTTCAAAGTAAACCACAAATTAAAGACACTATAAATCATTCCCTCTTAAACATAGATTTCTTGAAAGCATATCAGAAAATCAAACAAATCATCCTTTCCCTGGCACAACACACCAACAGAGAAGGGAAGAAAGCTGACAGAGGGAAGACTCAGGTAGAGTAAGGTGGATTTAAAGCAGCACTGAGGAGAAGGAGGTGTTGCTGGACTAAAAGCTCAACATGACCCAGCAACGTGCACTCACAGCCCAGAAGCCAACCATGTCCTGGGCTGCATCAGAAGCAGCATGGGCAACAGGTCAAGGGAGGGGATTCTACCCTGCTGCTCCACTTTCATGAGACTCCACCTGCAGTACTGCATCAAGCTCTGGGGTCCCCAGAAGGATGTAGACCTGCTGGAACAAGTCCAGAGGAGGGTCACAAAGATGATCACTGTTGGAGCACCTCTCCTATGAAGACAGCCTGAGAAAGTTGAGGCCATTCAGCCTGGAGAAGGCAAGGCTCCAGGGAGACCTCATAGCACCTTCCTGTACCTAAAGAGAGCCAACAAGAAAGACGGAGAGGGACTTTTTACAAGGGCATGTGGTGACAGGACAAGGTGTAATGGCTTTAGTCTGAAAGAGGGTAGATTTAGATTAAATATAAATAAGAGAATTTTTACTGCAAGGGTGGTGAAGCACTGAGAAGTGTTGTAAAGCATTGGATTAGACTACCCAGGGAAGTGGTAGAGTCATTTAGTGGGTTGACCCTGGTCAGATAGTCCAGGTAGCCCAGGAAGTCCGTCCTGGAGCCGGCTGACATTGGCTCCATAGGACAGGGGAAGCTTCTAGCAGCTTCTAACAGAAGCCACCCCTGTAGCCACCCTGCTACCAAAACCCAGCCACAGAAACCCACTACAAGTCACCATACCCTGGAAGCATGCAAAAAATATGTGGATACAGCATTTGAGGACATGGTTAAATGGTGGACATGGTGGTGGTGCTAGGTTGGACCTGATGATGTTAAAGATCTCTTCCAAACTCAACAATTCTATGATTCTGTGATCTTTGAGGTCCCTTCCAACCCAAAGGTTCTAAGGTGCACAGTGGCACCCTGAATTTTGCTAACACCTCCAAGTAAGGTACTTAGGTGCCTGTGTTCAGATGACATCAGTTTCTCAGATCCACAAGTTTAGTGAAACATGAGCCTCTAGTTACAGTAAACAATAGAACTTAAAAATATGAACTCCATGTGTTTCACATGAGCTTCTGCTCTACTGTGTAGGTGAGTGGAAAAAAATTATCAACATTTTATCCAAAATAGTTGAGTGTCACTCAGTCTGTGCAGAGTAGACATGCTAACTGAGAAAAGAAAAAGGCTATACTATCTTGAAAGGATACATTTTGAGATGATAATCAGAACCAAATAGCTCAACATGATATAGGCAGCTTTCTCGCAGTTTTAAGTTTTAATGTGTCACAAACTATTTTGTTTAAAATTAAAAGATGTGAAAGAATCCTGAAGCAAAAAAGAACCAAAAAAGATGCATACCATATTAAAAAAAATTACAAAATGTGAAATGCATTTCACAGTACCACACAGAGTAATGCTACCACTGTTGTCAGTGCCATAAAAATCTTGCTGATCTTCTCTCATTTTTCTTGAAAGTCTTTGACATATTCTTGTAATGCCACAGGCTAAATCTTTGATCTTTGTAAAAAGTTTGAAAAATACCATATTAACTGGCTACTATAAAACAAAACTCTTTTACCACACAAAAATGCTTTTACCAATTCACTCAATCCATGTTCCAGGATTAATTTTTAAGTTTGGTGATAACATAACTTACTATTTCCAATGTTACACAATGATTCATATTTATTTACATGACTGCTCCTACAATACTCCAGTTACAAGCTTGAAGCCAACCTTCATTCTCCTGTTACATCCTCATGTGAACTCCAAAAATCAATTCTATTTAATATTTCTGCTCCTAGTTTGATTCAAGATTTACTGACAAGCACAAAAATGCAAACAACAGAGGGTATTTTTCAACATAGAATTTGATTGCCAAAAGGAAAATGGTATACATTGTTATTTAAATTTCCACCAATCTGCTGATCTTGATGGACAAGTCCTTGCTTTACCTTGCCTTTTCTGCAGTTTTCATTTATTTGTTACAGAATGGCATCTGACAAACATCATGGAGCTAGAAATAAATTACATTAATAAGGTAGGTTATAAAGGTGATATAGGATAGCTGATTTGGTAAAACAAAAACATAGAAGATCCTTCTAGCAACCAATCCCAATGTGAAAGATATACAGTAGGATAAGACTGGCCTCAAATGTCTAATCTTCATTTTTATGAACTATACAAGTCATTCCATTTCACAGGCTACTAAAGTTCAATTGGAAATTAATGTCTGATAACATAGCTCTGAAAACTGAGGCTAATTTCTGCTTCACTGCTTCACAGAGTAAACTTTATCAGTGGACCTAGGGATTAGGCAAGGTGCTTGGTTTTTTTGTGTGGATCCATTCAGAATTCATAGTAAAGGATTTTGTATGTTTAGGTTCATTTTAGTTTCTTCTGGTCTACCCTATAATTACCAAAAGTTCTTTCTTGAGATTGGATGTATCAGAAAAAAACCCCACCAAACTATCTGTGGAAAACAGCAAGAACAAATTTTAGCCATCAAATGCCTCAAGTTAAAATATGTTTATTATCTTTGTATTATTAATGATCCTTTCTTGTGACTGCTAATTAATACATACAGTTGTTTCGCTCCTGTATGCACATCTTGGTATTTTGTTCTAAAAGTACAAAAAGTAAATACAATGTTGTAGCAGTGGGATGGAAATATACTCTTGTACCCTGAAAGTCAAACACGGATTATGTATATTATTTTCCCTACCTTCAGCATCTCTGGGGATTTTTTTTTGATACACAGTCCAGAAGGGAAATTAAAGAACTCAAAGAAATAATAACAGGATTTTGTTTACTTTAACCTGTTCATGAAGGATTACATTATTAAGCAAGTGTACTATTATTACCTATTCTATTGTTGAGTATTAGCTCAAGAAAATGAGCATTCTTATTTTAAGAATCATGAGAGGGGTTTTATTGTTTATTAAAGTAATATTCTATTCTATTCCCCTTTTCAACAGACACTATTAAATTACTTTATCTATGCAGAGAATGTAGTGATGAATGTTGCTAATAAAACAACAGAAGAAGGGGAGAACCACTTCACAATGATGGTACCTTAAACAAGTAAACTGTTCCTTTCATACACAATACTCATGCTCAGTAAGTCCCACAAGCACATTGTCCTTTCAGAGAATAATTTGATTGAGACAGCAGCTACTGAGAAGTAGTTGACCTGAGAAGACATGGTATTTGAGGCTGCTCCTCCAGGCTTCTGAAAATGCCCACAGATCTTGGAGAAGGAAGGTGACTACACGCTATTGCAAGACACACTTCACCCCTCTCCCTTGTGTCAGTACTAGTACTCCTACAGCCACGTGGATGAAAAATCTCCTTCTCCTGGTTAAGTTTTCAGACAGATTTAATAAAAGATTAATTTTCATCTGGGAAATTAATTGCAGTTTGCTAAGGCTACTCATCATATAGCAGTGAGCAGAGTACTTCCAGCACAAAGGAAGGGGTGGGACTGTCGCTTTCAATAGCAGCCCACATTTCTGGCTGACTAAAGGGACTGTGGTGCTGCAGCATTCCACATCTCTCAAGGTAGATTAAATGCACTTTTGCATTCAGGGGGAATAACAAACTGCTGTTTCCCCACCGAGATCAGTGCCTGACTAAATGAGCATTCCTC
The DNA here is from genome assembly GCF_003945595.2 of Pipra filicauda. Lineage (NCBI taxonomy): Eukaryota > Metazoa > Chordata > Aves > Passeriformes > Pipridae > Pipra > Pipra filicauda. Next base: position 889,966 of record NW_024104403.1, read on the forward strand.
TTCTCTGCCACCCGCTGCAAAGCAAATAGATAATTTCAAAGGTTTAAACTAATCTGTCTGATTTCACGCTGGAAAAGGAGAGGAGTGCTATGGCTGGAGCTGATCTCAGCTGAGAGGCTGCACCAAGCAGAGGATTCGATGCTTGCCACCTTCCCAGGCAAGATGCCTGCCTGGAGCACATTACGAGGAAGCTCAGCAAGTCACAGCCTCCAGTTGGGGCCTATGAGAAGAGAAGCACAGAATAGGTTTTTGGGGATTTTTCTCTTCTCTTTTCTCAACAATAGCATGAAGAATAGATTTCTGAAAAGGCGAAAGGCTGTTGCTATTCCACATATGGATTCCACGGAGGTTAAATTCCCACTGCAAATGGTGATTTTCCCTCCCACTGCTGTGATGAATTTGAGAAATATCCAGTAAAGTTAGCAGTTGCATGGAAGAGCCTAAGGGGTACAGACTTACCACACTTCAAACACTAGCATTAAGGTATATTCTTTGGTTGCTCCTTCTTATGGAGTGCATTTCTACTTCACACCTTAAGGTGTGAAGTTTTTCCAACAGGAAAATAAGGAACTGTAAGTGTCTGCAATGGGATTCTGGCAGGTATTTTTATATTGAAGTTAACTGCCTGAGAGGGTGTAGCATCAATAGGGAATTAAAGTGATACACATTTGTACATGTCGTAAATTATTGGTAAGGTAAGTGGTATAGGGTCCATCCTAGGGGACAGCTAGGAAAAGATATTCTCTCAGGCTTTTGCTCCTGCAGGCAGAGTACAGGCTGCCTTCAGGAAAGACATGGGGTTTTTTGTTTGTTTCACGTTTGTAAAAATAGTATCAGCACAGTTAAAATCTCCTCTTGAGGGTGAGCTCAGCTGAAAAGTTGCCAGTGTCACTAAAGTCTCAAAAGCTCTATCTGCCATAAATAAGGATAGCGTGATTGATCTGCTGGTTGTTTAAATTGCAGTTAAAAATCTCACATAATCGTACACATGGCTCTACTGAGATGCTAGTAACCTCCAAGATCCATATGATCTGTTAAAATAGTTATGGGTGCCATCTTAAATCCCTTTACTCTTTTCTACAGTCATCTTCTCAGACTATGTCTTCCTTCAAACCTTATTTCAACTTTGAACAGACACAATCGCACGTTCCTTTTGATTTATTTTTTTTATTTTATCAGGATATCATCTTTTCCTCAAACTAGAAAATACCAAATCCTTACCTAAATTACTTCTCTTAATCTCACCAGGCAGAAAGGAATCTTTCTCTGCCCTTTAGGTCATTTTTTACATAACCTTAGGATAACTCGCTAGCTAGAATAATCCTCCTCTCAAACCTTGCTGTGAAATCTTTCCTTAGACTCTGGGGACTTTATTCCATTTATTCCTCCTCCTATTCTCCCCCCCACCCCCAAATTTCCACTGACACATTGACCAACTCTGCTTTAGCTCCTGCTTTTCCTTCTTTTCCCATAGATCAGCATCTCCCATGTGTTGTACTCTGTGTATGTTACGGACACATATCCTGATATATGCCAGGATTTTAGATATTTTAACATTCTCTATGCCTTTAAGCACCCTGCTGATCTGTTCTAAACCTCTGTAAAATGCCCAAGTTAACATTAAGCACAATCCAAAACCTTAACTTCATCAGCATCTATATTCCACAATAATATGATCTAAAATTAATAAAAAGCAGCCTTATCTTTTATGAGGGTCTATGAAACAGATGGTAGCAGTGTTTGCTACTGCAAAACTTATTGGCCATGTACTATGTACTACACTGCTTTAAAATGCAAGACAAGCTGGGCAGTATGGAAGAAGTCCTGCATGGGGCTGGCTACAGCACTGTATATCCACTGTGGAGGAAAAAATCTGACTGCTTGATTTCCCAGAGGATCTCAGTCTGCACTGTGAATTGAAACTTCAGGGCACAGAGCAGGGCAAACAGAGACAACCAACACAGGGAAAACAGAAGCCAACTCAAAGAGAGCAAACTGCAAGCCTTTGAGAGGAGTAGGGTTGTGCTATCAGCAGTAAGCAGGTTTTTTTTCAGCCCAAAGATGACGGGGGAAAGGAAAGCTTCCTAGGAACCCTGAGGGATATTTTAGACTTCATTCAACTGAGAAGACACTGAAAGTCATGGGACCCATGGGGAAGGATGCAGAAAAGGACCAACGCACAACCACAGTAACCAAAGAGCAGATTTTCTTTCAGATACTCTTATTTCATCTGTCTCAGGAAATCTGACTTTTCTCTCTCTTAACAGCCACCTTATTCTAGCTTATTAATTTGTGCTCTAATACACTTAGCTTTAAAGACTGGTAGTTGTTTGATGTCTTTTGTTATACTCACTTCAAAGGGAAAGGTGGGGGTAGCTTCACTACAAGGCTCTGGGCAACTCAACGTTTTATCACAGGGTGAAAAAAAAGAAGTTAGGCAGATGTTAATACTGGATGCATTTTTGATGCACTAGAGCTAATAGGTTCGGTCCCCCAGCTGGAGAAAGGCAGAAAGAATCAGTAAAAAGAAAAGCTAATCCCATCCCTTGTAAATTGGAGTATAAATACTGCAGCAGCTTAAATAGAAACGACTTGAAAGACCAAGTAACAGTAATGATACGACAGCTTTATTCAAGCTATTAAAGGGAGAATTTCTTTTCTGTTCCAGTCATTTACTTGTAACTTTTAGATGGGTGCCATAAGCAGCATCTTAGGCAGAGTCACCCGAACAATAGCGGAACATAACTTCTAGGTGAGAAATGCATAAGCAAAATACTGCAAGATTTGTCTTTATATGCTTATGCAAGACAGATGTAAGCTGCACAGCAGTCGACTTTCTCTAGGTTGATGGATACAGTAGGACTTTAGAAATCCCATCTTCTCAATTCCCTAACAGTCCTGTGAATTAACAGCTGTGAAGTAACAACTGCTTGGCTCTGGTATTTTACCACAACACTCATGTATCTCTCCTTTCTTTCCTTAACTCTCAATACACTTTCAGACTATCTCTTTCCAGGAACATCTTCTCCATACATAAGGCTAACTTTGCTCAGCCTTCAGAGGTAGATATCTACCTCTCCTTGGTTTACTGTATTGCCTCCTTTCTTTATTCCCTCTGATACAATGGACATCAAGAAAGTGTTTACATCTTTTTTTTTTTTGAGTATGCATTTCTTTCCCTTAATTCTACACCACTAAACACAATCTAAAATCTGTATTTCATTGACACTTATTTTCCATCCTTCCTTGTCTTACACCACACTAACAATTCAGGAATCCAGTCTACTTCTTGCTGCACCATGCACATTCTTTCAGCTGTTCTTCCTTCCTCCTTTTTTCCCACCTCAGTTCTCTCTTGCAGATACATCCCTCTTGGGAGTGGAAGCAAAAAGCAGGCATGCAAGCATCTCCGAGAGACGAAAAAGGCACACTTACATTCAGTTACAGTCTTCATGCTTCATTTTGCACACAGACATGTATGTCTTACCAATCCCTTTCTAAATTTTCCAGTTGCACAAAATTTGATCCAGCTTATTGAAATCATCTAGACGGGGATCCCTGTGCTCCAGCCCTTTAAATATCTGATTGCCTCTCCACAGCTTCCTCATTCTCTTTGCCTGGCTACAGCCCAGTATTACAGGAAAATGCTGTATAATGGGCGATAGAGGTTTCAAATAAAAACATGCAAATCATGCACAATTTGTCTAAATATGCTTATGCAGGCCAGATGCAATCTGCAGCTGCAGCACAATCCTGTTTGTATTCTTGATGGGTAGAGTTTACAGTCAAAAAGTTCAGCAATATTCTCAAAATGTAACACAGGCCTCACTATGTCCTCATCAACAATCCCTTCACAGCCTACATAGCTCTCTTGTGTAGAAATAGTAAACAATTTTAAATGAAATACAAATGTTCCATTTCGCAGATCAGTGTGCTCTGAGTCAATATGAAACTAAACATGCTTTATTTAGCAGCTATTTACACATAAGGTTTAAACAATAAAATGGTCTCCCAAAGGTAAGGGGCTGAAGAAGTTGTTCCTGTCTACCTGGTATTGTCCACACTACATGATAAGCACCCATGAAGCTCCTTTGAGGAGAGTGCTACCTCTCTTGGAATGACAAAGATGGCACAAGACAGCTCAGAAAAGGGACATATTGCTCTGGTAATCTGTTGAATATCTGTTTAGCTCCACAGTGTTAAGACTGTCTTTCCAAGATGAAATATGGGATGCCTTCCATCTAAGCCATCCTTAGGAACAGCACTCTCAGTGGATAAATCCTTGATTCATCACCAACCAACTACCTGGAAGGTAGAACATTATAAAGCCCTCCATATCTTCTCCTCCAATGTGATGCCACTCTGTCCTCAGCCTCCTGGAGTTTCAGGCAGCTCTCTTAAGGTTCTTTCTTGTCACAGATTTTCCCTCTATGCTGTAGTAGATTTTGCATTTTCTTCTAGTCCCACTCTGCCATCCTCAGGCTTCCTTAAATCTGACTTTGTTGGGGTCTGTTTCTCTAATTATGTATATTTTTAAGAACTAGTACCCTTTGCTTCTTCTTGAGTCAGACCACTCACTCACTCCTGTTCGTATATATATTTAAGTTCAACTGAAATGATTTAAAATAGTCAGGAGAACTTTTAGCATGCTTGCGTGGGAAAATTCACATTTCACTTAAATAATGGAATTATGATTTATTAAGATAGCATTATAATACCCAACCAAATAAAAATTACTGCATCTAAGGTTCTTTATTTATTTTCATACTATGTGTAAGAAAATAAATCAGGAAGCTAAACCTTTTTATTGCTGTTGAAGAGAAAGGTCTCTGGAAACAGTGGTTGAGAGCACTCTGACAAGATCAATAGCTTTAAGTAAGTGTGTGATATTCAGTGGAAAAAATGTTACACTGAACACAAGATCAAGAAACAAGGGATTTGATTCCTTCTATGGTCTAAACACGTGAAGAAATTCTAGACTTCATTTTGCTGATTGAGGCTTTTTTTCCCCTTTTACAACAATGAATGGACTAAAACAAAGCGCACACCAGTTAAGCACAATTTCCTAACTTTGAAGATGCTTAAGAAATAAAAATCAAAGTAACTGTTTAATCAATCAAGTCATGAGATTAGCATTTTAGGCCTTTTGCCTGACAAAATAAAATCAATTAGATGCTTAGAAAACTTTGAAATACACTTCTTTTTTTTGACAAACTATACATTCATAAAGCATGTGAACAAGACTGGTAGATATGTTTCATTGAAGTCTGGAATGAAAAGGCTCATTAAAATCTTAAAGAATCCTTTGCTTAGAGATCAGAAACTATCATCTAGAAATGAATTCCTATTAAAGAAATATATAATTTTTGTGTTTCTAAAAAGATTGCTTGCAGTGTCATGTGCACCATCTGTGACAGCTTATTTCTACATTACAGCAAGGAACCAGGAGAGTAAACTTAATATCATCTTTCCAAAAGGAAAAATTGAAATGGCCAGTAGGTTTCCCTACTTAATGTCATATAGAGAATACAATAAACATAGGGAACAGGAGGTAAGGGAAAACCTAAGGCAGCACTGGATAAAATGTTTCAGTAATAAAGGGGTTAGGCAGTATATGCATTAAAACAAATCCTAGTATGCTCTTTTTACTAAAACTGGGTCGTTGTCAAAAAATTGCTGATGTTAGGATTTCTTGTCATGAATAATAAGAGCAACTCTGCCAGAATGTGCAAGTCATAATAGACTAGGCACATAGAAAATCTTATGAATGACGGTAACATTTGAAGCTCACTGTAATGTTACTAGATATGCCCTCTAACTGATGCTATATTTAGTATCAGTTAAACTTCCCTGGCATCAAACCCGCTGGTTCTCATGAAACTAGAAAGCAGAGGTGTTTTAAGTTCAGCAGAGCACGCTACTGCTGAGATTCAGTGGCTCTGCTGATTCCCTGTAAAGTTCTAGGGTGAACAAACAATCTCAAAATATGCACAAGGGTCTGTATGACCAATTTTTTCCATGGTTCTCAAAGTCAGTCAATATAGATACTTGAACAAAATAATAAAAATTAGTGGAATCAAGTACCCTAACTTATAATTACTTAAAAAAAAACATATTCACAGATTTTAAAAAAATAGTGATTGGTTATCTATAAGGATTACATTTATTATAAACATATGGGTTAAAAAGTGGAAGAGGGAGAAATTGATAAGGTTTCACTAATGTTAAATCTGTAAGTAAAATATATATAAAAGTTCTATCTATAAATATCATTTGGCATAAGGATGTCTGATAAATCTCATTGACTTTACATTTCCTTAACTCATGTTAAATTTATAGTTTTATACATTTCTTTAGCTCCCTCATAAAATCTCCAAGACCTTTTAATCTCCATAAAATAAACACAACAAAGGGCAGACTACAATTTACCAGATAACACAGATAAGGAGACAACACAAGGAAAAGCATGTGTCTGCTACTTCAGCTTTGCATCTGTCCTGTAACTCTGTCAAGAATAATGCTCCAGGTCAAGAGAAACCTCAGATCTGCTTCCTGTCTTTTCTTACCTTGCTGTTTTCGTTGTATTCCTAATTCAATGCAATTTGTATATATGAATGAAAATTTTCACCTAATTTGAATAATCAACATCTTACAGGCAGGCTGATTGTGACTATAAATGTAATAAGGCATTACAGGTATTAACACATCACTCCTCTTGGCCTCTTCTCTAATATTCCACAGAAAAATTTAAAAAGTATAATCTATAACCTCTTACTGCTAAGGTTTGCTTCTTACTGCAAAGAATAGCTTCTTTCTGTTACAAAAAAAAGTGCTATCATATGATACAAAGTCTAAAAAGGAAGAAATAAGGTAAAATTAATTTGCATATGTAATTTCTGGCACAGATTTTATCTTCTTCCATTCCACTGGAGAGAAAGTATATGGTCTCCAAACGGAATATCTGTACTTCTGTAGGTAGTGTCAAGGACACTAAAAGCTCAGATTTAGCTGTTTAAGGATTTCTAATGAGATTTATGAGTGGTTCAGCCTCTATAGGAATCCTTTTGATGTGTGTGTTCATCTTCACTTCCAGAAGCAACAAAAAGCTAATGCATGATGGACAGAAAGGCATGAGGCTTCAAGATGGAAGTTCTTCCACTTGCATCTAAGGCAAGTGACGAGAAAGGACAAGGTAAGATGAGGAAAAGAGCACAGTGTTTTCTAAATGTCATTTTCTAAAATGAATAAAGGACAGCAGAAAAAGAGCTTTTTCCATTGTGGTTGCATTCTGAGGTTCCATTCTGAGTTGGGTATAGAAACTTCAGCAGAGGTTTCCTCTGTGGCTCCTTCCAACAACATCGACTGTCAGAGAGCCAGTGACAGACACGGCTTTTGTGAAATCAAGGTAGATGCCAAAACTGGGTGATTTAAAGCTGTATCAGGCTGGTCATAAAGACAGTCGGAGCTCAGAAACTATCAGCTAACTTCAAGGTGTCTACAATGCAGCTGGTATGAACCACTAGTAAAAACTTCAGTGATTGCTTTACAGTTCACACTGTATGTATATTACGGTGGTTACTTTGCTACAATTAGCCAGACCAAGGTTACAACATAAGCCACACTATAATGGCAACTTTTATCACAACACAGGTAACAAAAGGCCTTGGTCTCTTAACTTTATGATTTCGTCAAGAAAGAAGATAAATTCTTGTGGTTAATGTTGTATGGAAAACTTTGAAGGTTGGTCAAAAGAGAATGGAGAAACACAAAGCAATGAGTAATGAAATCAAACCAAAAGCCGCGGGGGGAAATAAAAAGGTGGATAAATAGATAAGAATTTTAGTAAATTATTCAAAAAAGAAGCAAAATCTGTGAGGCAAAGAAGTGGACGTCTGTGATATTACTACTTACAACCTTCTTCTGGCATTTAAAGTCATTCCATCTACATTCTTATCTACTCTTATGTGGAAAAAAATACATTTGAAAAGAATTAGAAATTGAGAATAATGTATACTACCATTTTAACACAGTTGAAAAGTCTGATGACTACCATATGCCTCTGCAAAACTAGAGTCCAGAACCCAGATTTTACCCCAAGACATACAAGGATGTCATTTGGATGTACAGACAGGTTAATCCTGCACGTGTATTCCGCTATTGCCATATAAAATGCCAGCTACACTAAATACTGCCAAAAATGGGGGCTTAACCCATAAGTTTTCTCAGAGTATGCCTAACACAAACTGATAGAATTTGGTTTCTTGCAAAAAGCAATTATGGCTGCCATTTTCTCTTAAAAACGGGGGCTTCCCTTATTATATTATAGCCTAGAGATTAGATTACATTCATCCAAGAAGTGAGAGACTGAGCTTGAGCTCCTTCTTTTGCCAGAGGCAATGCAAATCTACATTACTGGCTACATAGAAGTTAGACTGAAAAAGCGTTACTTTGCAAAAGGCATGATCATTTATTAAACCACTCTAACTTGATCAATTCATCACATACTCAATGTCCATCAATGAAATTGCAACAGCATGCTTACCAGTGTACTTAACATAATGTGAATGTGTTTTACTGCTTTCTGCACAATATAATTTCTCATTCTGTCCTCACACAGAGTTTTGAGTAAATAGTCAGCATTTTGGAAGACTAGGCTGGAAAATAAGAATCTATGGAAAAACACGTCAGGAAGATTCTATTTGCCCATAAATAATTTCAGCTAATTTTACAGCCATTATGCTGTCCATAAGTATAGAAATGTAAAAATGTGTACTCATCTGTTTTATCAAACTTTGGGCCAGAACCAAAAGCAGAGAAGAAAATAAAGAGATAACATTAAGCAGGAAAACAAGGAGATGAAAATACCAGCAACCTCCAGTACCAATCCAGGCTGGGGGCTGCATAGATCAAGAGCAGCTCTGCTGAGAACAGCTTGGGGGTGCTGCTGGGTGAGAGGTTGAACATGAGCTAACAATGTGAGCTCACAGTCTGTAAAGCCAAGTGTGTCCTGGGCTACATCAAGAGAAATATGGGCAGCAGGTCAAGGGAGGGGATTCTGTCCCTCTGCTCCACTATGATGAGGCTCCATTTGCAGTGCTGTGTCCAGCTCTGGGGTCCCCAGCATAGGAAGGACATGGATCTCTTGGAACAAGTCCAGAGGGGGCCACCAAGATGATCAGAGGGATGGAGTATCTCTCCTACAAGGAAAGGCTGAGAGATTGGGGTTGTTCAACCTGGAGAAGGCTTATGGGTGACCTACTTCCTGTCTTCCAGTAACTGAAGAGAGCCTACAAGAAAGATGGACAGAAACTTTTTACATGGTCATGTAATGACAAGACAAAAGGGAATGGCTTCAAAACGAAAGAGAGTAGGTTTAGACTAGATATTAGGAAAAAAAAACTTTACTGTGAGGGTGGTGAGGCACTGGAACAGGGATGCTCTATCCCTGGAAGTGTTCAAGGCCGGGTTTAATGCAACTCTGAGCAACCTGGTGTACTGAAAGGTGTCCCTGCTCATGGCAGCGGAGTTGGAACCAGAGAATCTCTAAGATCCATTCCAACCCAAGCCATTCTATGATTCTATAAGGTGACCTAAAGACTGATTTTTGGTCTTTTGCTAACAAAACTAAGAAACATTAGACATTATGATTTTAAACTGACATAAAGCAATGTCTCACTAAGTCACTAAAACATTGATTGCTGGACAATGAGGGAAGTACCATTCCGTGTTGGGTTAATTTCTGCTATTCCTTACTGGAGACCTACTACTGTTTATATCATCAGAACTGATGAACCTGAAAAAAGTTTTATCTAAAAGTTGTTCTATGCTTGCCACAACCTGTTATTACTAGGGAGAAATAATCAAATAGTTACTAAGCTAAAAATAATTTTAAAAAGCCTACCACATGCAGGTAGATTAAGTGAATGTTGGTATGAAAAAGACATTCTTTGAATAATTAATACAATGTAAAAAATGCTATTATATGCAAAATATAAAACTATACTGATAACTACATATCTGTGGTAGGTTGACCCTGACTGGATGCCAGGTGACCAAAAAAGTCACTCTATTGCTTACCTCCTCAGCTGGGCATGTGAGACAAAATATAATGAAAGGCTCAAGGGTTAACATAAGGACAGGGAGAGATCACTCAGCAGTTACTGCCCTGGGCAAAACCGACAGGATTTGGGGAAATTACCTTAATTTATTACCAATCAAAATAGAGTAGGGTAATGAGAAATAAAGCCAAAACTTGAAAAACACCTTCCCCCCCCCAGTTTCCTTCTTCCTGGGCTCAACTTTACTCTTAAGTTTTCTAACTCCTCCCTCCCCAGCAGTGCAGGGGGACAAGGAATGGGGACAGTGATCAGTTTATCACATGTCTCTGCTGCTCCTTTCTCCTCAGAGGGAGGGCTCTCCACACTCTTCTCCTGCTCCAGTGTGTGTCCTTCCCATAGGATGATGTCTACCAGGAACAGTCTGCTCCAGCATGGGTCCCCTGAAGTGTCACAAGTCCTGCCAGCAAAACTGCTCCAATATGGGCTCCTCTCTCCATGGGGCCACAGCTCCTTCCAGGAGCCTGCTCCAGTGTGGGCATCCCATGGGGCCTCCTTTGACAATCCACCTGCTCCACTGTGGGGTCCTCTCCACAGGCTGCAGGTGGATACCTGCTCCATCATGGATCTCCACAGACAGTAGCGAGACAACCTGCCTTACATGGCCTTCACCACTGTTTGCAGAGGAATCTCTGCACTGATGCCTGGAACACCTCCTCCCCCTCCTTCTTCACTTACCTTGGTGCCAGTATACTTGTTTGTCTCACATATTCTCATCTCTGTCCGTCAGCTGCTGTTGCACAGTATTTTTCCCCCTCTCCTTCCTAAATATGTTGTCCTAGAGGTGCTACCACTGCCCCTGTTGGGCTCAGCCTTGGTCAGTGGCAGGTCTGTCTTGGAGCTGCCTGTCTTTGGCTCTGTTGGACATGGGCAGCTTCTGGCAACTTCTCAGAGAAGACACTCCTGTAGCCTCCGTGCTACCAAAACCTTGCCACACAGAGCCAATACAATATCTTTATTAAAAATTATGCTATTTAACATAAGAATGTTAGGTTAAATCCATGTCACTATCACTATGCCTAAATTCTACCTGCGTGGGAGCTGCACTGGGACTTGATGATCTCGGAGGTCCCTTCAAACCCAGCTGATTCTATGATTCTATGACTGTCTGATAGGGTGATCTGAATCCATTCCCCAAATCCCACACACCATTAAAAAGTTACCTGTGATCCACACCAGGTAATATATTTTTCACCTAACTCTTAACTCCCTGGAAGGGAGCATCCTGAGATGTATTCATTCCATGTTTGTCCAAACCTTTGAGACGACGAGAAAGCAGTGGGCTTTGGGATGCTGCTGCTGGAGAGAGGCTGAGTGCTGGACAGCTCCCCTGCTCCGCCCCCACCGGCCGAGGACGGCGTGGGGGTTTAATCTCGGACGACCTGCGAGGCCAGTCACGGTACCCAACCTTTTTGGCCATTTTACCTTTAATATGCATTCTACTCCAAATAATTCAGAGGCTTAGTTGTATTTTTTCACTTATTTAAAAAAAAAAAAAAAAATCACTCGGTCTTTACCCACTTTTGCAGGACAAGAAGGAAGCTCTGGATCTCCTCAGCAATTTATAGAGATAGGTAATGCGAATGAAGTGTACTATCTACAGGCAACATCAACCTTCCTTCAAGCCTATTTTTGATAAAAAATTACTATTTTCATGTGCAAGCAAGGTATGACCTCTTCTCTATGTCTGTTATTTGAGATTTTCTGAGATCATTTCAAGCAAACAAACAAAAAAAAAGGCAGCTAAATAATTTCTCAAACAGCAAAGACCTTAATTCTGAGCTTGTAAAAGAGCCTAAAACTACTGACAGTTGTGACTGAAGGAAATATACATTTTAGTGCTTTTCAAACTTAAATTGATGTGTAGTCCTGAAACAGTACTATATATCAAATGGCAGGTTGGAGACAGGGACTTGATTGTAAAATCAACATCTCAGTGCAGTTCCAGTAAATGCTAACAATATTTTCAGAAAGGTGCACAAACATATATGTACATTCACAGAGAAATTATACATAGGCATTTTAAAGATGCCACTGCATCTTTAAAATAACTATTAATAATAGCATCTGATTAAAATCACCTTTACATACTCTGTAATTAAATACAATAACTATATGATTATGTATAGATATCCACATGGAAATAGATAGATAGACATACAAATGTATTTACTAATATTCCTGTTCATATAAAGATTGGCAATTATATCAGAATATTTAAAAGGAAGGATATGCTCCTTTATCAGAGGATAAGACTGCAGTATTCCATCACCATGCTCTTTAACCAGCCAGTATACAGAAAAAGGAAATAACAGTGCAAGTAGAGTACTATAGACATTCCTCTAACATCCTTTTTCTTAAGTGTAAACTCTAGCTTTCCTGATTTGTTTACTAAAATGGTATCTTTAAGATTTAAAATTACCTTAGAAACTCTTCTGGTTTGTGTCTTCACTTAAGAAAGTTATTCTTATCCTCAGGAATACTTGTTATAATCTATTTAAACATACTTCAAACTACATAATCTATGACCTAACAGTTTGTTTTCTGAACTTTTATAAGAGGACAAATATCCATCATGAAGAATGCAAAGCACTCCCTCACAAGACCAAAGCAACAGTGCATGAAATTGAACTCAAAAAGAGCCTCCATTCTGTGTGACTTCTTGGCTGACACAATTTAGATATTTATAGCTTTACGAATATGCCACTGGAGAAGAACTTGAAGCTTTTTCTAGCCAGGAAGGATTAATGAACTTGTGCACCTGGTAATTACAGCACTCCATCTTTCTCAAAGCCCTCACATTGCCTCAATGGCAGAAACTGTAATGAAAAACCATTGAAAATATCAATCTGCAATTCCACAAGTCATTTAATTATTAAAATGTATAATCTCTGTTCATACTTTCTACGAACTATGCTAACAGTGGTATGCAAAAAATCATACACAGATACTTTCTGCTTCATGTTATATACCTGGAACACCTAATTTAAAATGCAAATTCATTTGATATGAACTCAGGCTTTAACTTACTCTAGACTCCAATTAGAAAATGCATGGTAGTGACGGCTAAATACTTCCATAAGAAACAGCAGAAGGAAAATACCAGCCTGGGATAACACATGCAATTCTAAGAAAATAAAAATTCCACAATATATTTCAGAAGAAGTTTACTAGCAAATAAACGTTTAAAGATTTTGGGAAAAAAAATCTGTACTTTTTTCTTTAAAACGGTTTTCTGAGTTATTGTTGAGTGGAAACTTTTTAAGAAGCATGTATGCTGCCACAAACATTTGTCTAATGTGCACACCACTAGAAGTCTACAGGAGCGGGGGTGCTGTTTGTTTGTTAAAACAGTACCTGAATCAACTTGAAAAACACTGTGCACTTCATACTCTGAGATTAAAAAATTCTGAAAAAAACTTGGAAAATATTGCAAAACATAAACCCCACTTCATCATCAAAGTAGTAAAAACCCAACTAGTCTATGAGCATCAATATTCGAATTTTCTCATGATATTCTGACATTTGTAAGCTGAAGCAGACAGACACATAAAGGGATGAAGTAGACCATTCAGAAGTAAAACAGCATTACTAATACAGGTTATTTTATGCAAAAAGCCTCAACTGCTTTACAAGTGAAAATAAATTTTAAAATACGTTTTATTTAAGTCCTTAGCTATTACAGCATTTCAATGAAAGTCAATTATAACCTAAATGCACAGACATCTATATGGCTCTAAAAGTAGTCTTACAACAGATATTTAAGCACAGTATGAGATTTGAGCATTAAAAATGGCCTTTTATTGTTAAAACATACAGTTTCTTGGTGGATTATAGAAAAAGAAAAGGCTCCAATAGCGATAAGTGTGCATGAAATGCTCTCTCAAGAGTATTCAGGCAAACTGTCTGCAATAAGGGGACTTCAAAAAGCAGCAAGACAAGAGATGTTCAAAGCACCTTGCAGTTTTGGGCTGCTGGCCTCTACTGCTGTTTTTAATACAGTTAGGTTTAACTTGGGAGCGGATAAATAATTGACAGAGGTATTTTCAGAAAGCTTTGATCGCCGCACCGTTTGTCACAAGCTCTAAAGTAGTCATTGCGATAACACTTAATCTGAGGCTTCTTATTTCAAGTACAAAAGCATCCCCTCCCACCTACTGCTCACAGACTCCTGCATCAGAACAGGAGACTTAAGATGCAGCCTGCACAGCACTAACACGCCACGCTCTCCAACAGCAGATTCCTTCTCCAGCACGCCTATTTTCGCTTCCTTACCTTTAAAAGGCCGTCCAGAACCTGCTAAGTTCCCCTAGACGGTTTTAGTTCAGAGCATCCAGCAGTGCATCCGCACAAAGCTTTGCCATTGCGAGTGTGAAGAGAAAGAGCTGCTGGGATGCTGAATGGCACATCAGCCAACTTTGTGTGTATCCGCGGCTCCCTGAAAAAGCTGGACTGAAATTCCCCTCGCCTGCGGATTGGATTCAACAACACAGTAACTGTGAGAGAGAGACTAAGGATTTAGAAGGAAAAGTGGGGGGGAGAAGAAGGGAAGAGCAAGGAAAAATCCTGTCCGTACTGGCTGTGAAACACAAGCTGCTCTTCTGAGTCCAACAAATACTTGCAAAACTACTCTTCTGTAATGTTTTGATTCCACTGTGTTCCATAGGAGGCCATCAGTCTAACAGCTGAGGTTTCAATATAGAATGTGTTAACTGTATGTCTCACTAATATATTAGGGAATAACATGAGCATTTTAGCCTTCATGTTACAATTATATAAAGACAGTGCAATACATGAATAAAACTAATTTTAGATCTAGTTAGACTACAATTTTACTAATTTTCTGAAGAATATTTTTGTACTAATTTGAATTCAACTAACTGTAAAAAAAAGTTTTCTTTCTTCCCTGTTACATACCGATCTTGAAGTTCCCATATAATTGCTTCACCTGCATTACTTATCGAGTCCTTGTAGAAAATCTAACTATAACACCAATTCCTGGCTTTACACATTATGTGCTACAGTCAGCCTACAATGCATCAGAGAGTTTGTGGAGACACTACTGGGCACATTACACCTTCTAAAATATTCTTCATCAGAACACTGCTTACTTCATCAGAACACTATTCTGACGAATCTGTCTAAAATGAAATATTTTTATCTGTTATAGCTAGTGATGTACACATGATATGCAATCAAAACTAAACTTCGTGTATCTAGTATGTTCACCCTCTTCCTGCAAATTTGGCCTTTGTCATTTTAAGAATTAAGTTGAAGAATACATGCTTTATCATGCAGTCTTTCTGAGATCATAGTTGTGTACAAATTTATTTCCGTTTGCTGACAATGAAAATACCATTTTCTAGTGGCTCTACTGTTTTGGCACTGGTACAGAAATTTGAGGTTAGAAGCAGAAGTAAAAGTGCCAGGAAGATAAGAGGCCAGATGTACCACAGAGGTGATGACCTCATTTGGCAAAAAAAAAAAAATACTTTGGGTATATAGTTTAAATAGCACAGTTTATTTCAAGCAGTACCTATTTTTAGTGAGGTTGGGTGAGGAGGAATGCCTCTATCACCTCCAAGGTGGTTCCATTAAAAGTAAGACATAATAAAGGTCAAGCAGGAAAAAGGACCACCAAAGTAAAAGGCATGGCAATTTTCTCAACTATATCTATTCAGTGTAGTTTTTCTTCACAAACATTGTATCTGTCTAAACGTTAAGGAGTTCACATTCCAAATTGCATTACCAATTACGAGGCATTAAATTGGCCTGTATAGGTTTTTTGGCTCCTATTGACCTCATCAAACAGCTGTGATTTCTAAGCAATCAGTGTCTAATGAGTTTAGAAACAACAAACAGAAGTTAAAATGCCAGATGTATTTCATTTATCTTTAAAGAAAAAAACAAACTCTCTTAAGATGTACATCTCGAAAACTCTAATATGTACAAAATGTTCATTGGTTTTGCATTTTTTGCTAATGCGTGGAGGAATCATCCTCTAGTGACTGAAAAGGAAAAACAATACTTATGCTGTGCCTCTGTCTTTTTAATATAGTTAGTGCCTTATCAGCACTCAAACACACTCCTGTGAGCAGCTCTGGAAAACTAGCTAGAATGCTCAAATACCTTAGCTCTCTTTCAATCTTGCCTGATTTTATTGTCTTATAATGCAAACATCTGTAATGTACCAAAAATTATATTGCAAATTCTAAAACCAGGTAAAATCTGTGCACCTAATAAAAGGAACATCTCAGAGAAATAGCTGAAATGCACAATGTAGCTATTAATTGCAGAGGGAAAATGCTATACACCCATCACTAGTAAATATCTTTAACGCTTACAGTATTGCAAGATTATTTTTCCTTAAGGTAGAAGATTTTTGTCAGTACTTGTTAAGGTTAGTTAAGATTACCAAAATAGTAAATAAGTTACTAAACATTTAATTACGTTAACTGAAGGTTAGAATACAGGCTCATTGAAAGGGTTGTGAACAGAAGATAATTCTCAGCTGCAAGTTCAGGAATTAAAGTGTTTAGCATTTAAGGGCAGTCAGTCCATCATCATTTCTGTGCACAAAACTCACTGAATGCAAAAGAGCCCAACACTTTAAACGGTTTGTTTGTTTATGTTTAATGACTGTTTAAGTAAGCAGGAATCCAGAATTCATTATGTAGCTGTTATAGGAGGACAGTACTATTTCAGGAATGGTACTGCACACGCATGTCATGTGCACCTAGCAGTCCCTTTTGTGTTCTACGCAGAAATATTGCATTCACATAACAAATATGCATTCACAGTTCCTTTTGACTGGAGTGAGTATACAAGCATCGAATTTTAAGAAATTTCATTGCAAAAAGATTCAGTTACTAATCCCATATACTAAAGTAGTTTTATTTTCATCCCTGACATCTTGCAGCCTTTCAGCAGAGCTAACACATCCCCATCTCCCCAGCCACAGTTCTTTCAGAAAGCCAGAGACATAGACCCTGGAGGGGGGGGCAGGGAGGCACTAAAATGACCCTGTTGATTGCAGCTATGGGTGAGTTACACAGAGATAAAATGGTTTCTAAGTTATCTAAGATCGAGTGTGTGGAGAACAAATACTTTGACTTAGCAAATGAATAGGAATTCAACAGAGACCTGGCTGTGTTTGCCATGAAGTCTCCTAAAACAGTTAGGCAGATGCATATTTAAACAGATGTAGATAATCCACAGCAGATTTCTAGATAATGTAGAAAACATCTCATCTGAATGTGGAAAAAAGCCCATCGGTGCAGAGGGTTCATTTTAGAGAGTTTTGTGGCCAGACAAACCCTGTAAGAGTTTCCTCTTTGCTCTTGGATCATCATTTAGAATAGTTCTGTAAGGAATGTACAGGTGATCTTGCCCTGATCACTGATACTTAAGTTTGTGACCATACTGGAGATTCCTTTTTTCACATTCAACACAAGTCTGTAGTGTGATGGGTAGCCAAGGGCAGGAGAAGTCAAGGATAAAGAGTGGCTTAAGTTAAAAGCAGTGAATGTTACTAAATGAGATTGCCAGATCTATAAGCTTTGAAATTTTTGATTCACTGTCCTGCTGAGCCTGAGAGCTTTTGGTCAGACAAGTATCATAATAGGAATGCAGAAGAAAAAATAATTTCAGCAGCATTAAAAGGACTGTATCTCAAAGAAAGCACTCATTTTTTTGCAAAACCAGCACAGAACTATAAGGCAGACACTTTATAGGTATTACATTTGTCTAAGTTATTTGCAGGAGGTATTAAGAATTCACAGGTAAAGGAGACATAGATGATCTACAAAAGGTTCCTTTCTATTACCAGTTCTCTATTCTTCCTGCTAAAAATACTACCATTTTAGCTTTAAGGCACTCTTGTCATTACTTAACTTGGCCAAAGATTCTTGAAAACAGAAATTGTACAAAAGATGCAGTCACACCTGAAGCTGGTATAGTTTATAGGTTCCTGTGGCACCTAGGATGGAAGGAATTTTAATGTTACCATTGAGAATTCTACAACTCTCACGGCTCATGGTATTCTTTATCCTTTATCCTTTTAGAACTTAAATCCATGTTTCCTACTTTCCATGACTGTGACAGAATTCAGGAGTTAGCATTGTTAGGGGAAAAGGCCCTGCTGCTGCAGTACAAAATCAAGTCTTGCAAGTATTACAAGGACACAAGCAGGAATAAAAAAATTATATTAAGAGCAAAAGAATAGAAAGGATAACCTTCAGTTAGCCCTGAAAAAGTGAGCACCCCCACACAGCACTGGTCCTTGTTCAGCATTGTATAATACACACATCTGCAGGAGGTAGTGATTCTCCCTCCCTCCCATGTGTGCCAAGCAAACTAAGGAAGCAAGATCCTTTTTATTTGCTTTTTTTACAGACTGGTTACCTACTGTGAAGTAGATATTTCCAGTTTCCAACTATTAGGCAAGAAAAAGTCTAGTTATAATCCATCATAGGCTTTGCTGACAGTGCAAGTTTTTCTGAACCTCGAGCAGGAGGTGCTGTAGAGGAACAGGATTTATAATGAAGTCCTGATTTACTAACCCTGACTCCTGTTTTCATCTTGTTCGTTCTAAGTCACTTTTGTGTGGAAGAAAGTCAACAGGCTCAACCACAGGCTTTATACACCAGCCTTTAAAGCTACACCCATATCTACCAGATGTATCAGATAATCCAGATGACCTTAGAGACTTACTAGATAACATAAAAAAAAAAAGTGCTTACATTACACGGAATTTTGCTTTGTACCATTGGACAAGAACCATTCCATGGTTTCACTACGCTAGGTTTGAAATAATTGTATAATAGGTGAGATATTCTGCAGGTGTTCATGAAGTTGAAATAAAGCAAAAAACTAAAAAACTCTCATGGGAGAACTGTCTTGTTAAGTCACTCACGGAAAAGTACAATTTGTTTTGTGATTTCGCCTTTCAGTTTTCTTTCTAAATAGCAAAGGTTTCAAGCAAGCTGAGTTTCCTTACTGTCAGGGAAAATGGCTTATTTTACAGGTGCATAATTTTCTTACAAGTTATATTAAAAAGAGTATATTAAAGTATATTAGCATAACCTACTCATAATATTAGTTATTAGCAAAGTTCTAAAGGGACAGATATGTTAGAAATTCCTTAACACTGATGACATCAAAGTTGAACACAGAAAGGAGTGGAAACTGCTCTTTCACCTATAACAAAAATTACTGCCTGTAACTGCAACGGCACCCGCTGTGCTATCAGCACTGCAGATCTTTCTGCCAATATACTGCCTGTTCCTTCTGATGTGGCTGCCATCCCCTGTCTTCAGCCCTTGGCATGTGCACAGATTACTTCTAGATGTAATAGTGAGTTTATTTATCTCAAAATTTTGCTTTGACATCTGAAAAATAATACAGCGATATCGTACAACATTTTCTCTTTCCAGGCAAATTCTTAAATTTGCCAGAAGCCTGGGTATGGGGTCCTACAGATTGCAAAGGGCACAGGAATGCCCTGGTCGTGGTCTCTCTGTATCACCAGTACTGGTCACCTGCCTTATTGCCTGATGAAGTGACTGTTCACCTGACAGTTATTAGGGAGGAGAAGTTAACAGAATTCTCATCCTGTAGTTCACATCATCACAGTCAGTTGTACTGGGCTTGTCCACACAAGGACATCAAATATGAGATCTTATAGATGAATAAATTTTTAGCAAAAAATTTATTAAAAGATGGTAATTTGCCATTACAATAATTGCTTTATCCTTATCACCCAACAAACATAAAAAAGCTTCATTCTTATCTTTGAATTATAATTTTCATTATTACAGTTGAGAAAAAAATGTGAATAATTGTTTCGTGTTGAGTATTTTTAGACCAATTGTCATACGTATTGAAGAAAATTATTAAGTGCATTCTAGGAAGGTTGTCAGCTACATTAAACACCCTAAATAGTTCCAGTAGCTCTACTATATAAATCAGCTTACCACTGAAAAGCACATTTTAAAACTAATATTTGATTTTGCTCTTTCTGCACATCTTGTGGTTCTATTCAAGATGAAATTTAGCATGAGAAATTGTCCTGTGATGAAAAAGAGCATCACTCAAAGTGTGCACACCAGTTAGAAAGATGAAATTATTCTACTTCAAAGAAATGCATGTTCTATTTAGACTTGTATTTTATCACACTGGGTTTGGATCTTAAATATTCATTTTGATTATGTATTATTTCATTTTGATTTATTCTCTCATTAATTCACTCCTATAGTAATGTGATCAACTTCAATGGATATATTTAAACTGTTACATATATCTTATCTTTTTATGCTACACCAAATTCTTCCATCAAAATAGTTAATTAAGGAAGAAAATCAAATTTTTCTTAATCTCACAGTAATGCATAATTTTTTCCTTGAAAAAAATACAACTTAATTATGAAAATGAATCCATAAATTATATGAAGACATGTGGGTAATATTAGAAATGAGTATAGTAAATGAAAAGTCGACACAGTATTCATGTTTGATTTAATACATCAAAACTGAAGCAAGAGTGTGTCTAGAGAGCTCACTGGTCATATCATTTGACAGATATATAACGAGTGTTGGTAAGAAGATAAAATGAGATATATCTGTTTTTCTACTAAATGTTTTTTGAAGTCTGTTTATTGTTTGTATTCATTTTGATGTCTCAGTTACAAAAGCAGTGTAGTACAAAAGGACTTGAGACCTCCATATTTTCTCTCCTCAACAAGATTGTTTTTTTCTGAGACTTAAGGCAGAATCAGTTAGTCTATTCCTGATTTTCAAAGAATCTAAAGGAGTCAAGTTCTCTTATCTCAGTGAAATTGATGATCCTTTGGCCCCTTGTTTCTCAGATGACTTTGAAAATCCTATGTCCTTTCCCGGATTATCCATCTATTGAAGAGAACATAAAATTTTCTTATCTGAGTATCCAACATGAAAAATGTGCACACATTGCTTCAAGATGATAGTAATGTGAATGTGATCATAGGGAATCATGAGCTAAGATTCACAAATAAGGCAATGATAATTTAACTGCCTCCTAGCAGAAAGTAAGATTGCTTTAAAAAGTTGCTTTTTTATTAGCAAAAAGGGAGGACAGTACAAGGCTTAAAGTAAATACAATGCCATTCAAATTAATTACAGATAGTTAAGTCACTGAAGGCAATTTTTTTTTCCTCTTTTCTTCCTTCTGGTTCTTTTCTGACTCAGTCACCAACAACAGCAACAAGACAGTAAAAGCAGCTACAGGAACTTCACATTTTCAGGCACAGAAAGTACCATCTTATTCTATTTGTGTCACAGCTGTGGCCAGTGTGACAAGCTGGAATATTACAAGGACGGGTCACTACTGAAAAGTGGTATTTCATATCACAAATCAAAAAATTGTTAAACAAAAGACAGCCCATACTTAGTAACTCCCACTTCTGTTCTCAGTTTAATTAAATTACATATTGACAGAGAATTCCAGGCATGGCTAGTGCAAACTATTTTTTAATACTTGAAAAGATCAATCATTGACAATAGTTGAATCTATCAGTTAAAAAAACCCAAGGCTTCTGCTAAAGTGTTTACTGTTATTGTATATAGATTTCTTAGAGAGTAATGATAACATTTATCAGTTTCTGTATATGGAATCTTTGCTGCCTCCTTCTAATGAAATAAACGTCAGCTACATTTTAATTTTTCCCCAAAAACTGAAATAAAATAAACAGGATATTCTAGCAATTTATTAACAAAGGCAACTAATTGCTTTGTTATTGTATGTTCTTTATTACTTATCAAAGCTTGGAATTGGGCTTGAGAAGGTATATGTATAATAACAAAATAAAATTATTGTGTATTGTGTTAATATTATGAAGGTGAATAAAAAGAGATAGCATCTCAATTGAATAAATTAATTGTTGCAGGTTTGAACAGAAGTCATAATAGGGAGAGAACACTGCCACAGTTTGGCTAGATAATACAGTTGCAGATAATAGACAGTTTTATCCATCTCAGAAAAGCTGTAGAAGAGTCATTGAGCACCTTCAAGGTCAAACATAAACTTGACATCGTATTGCTTATACTGCAATGTCAGAAAATGATACATTGCAGTTATAAATTTATTAGTGTGAATAAAACCTTATATGCTATTTGCATTTTGAAAGCAATATGGAAGCATTAACTCCTAAATCCTCAAAATACCCCAGAAAGATTTTTAGGTATCATACAGTAGAACTGATCATGGAATTAAAATAAGAGGAAAAAATTAAATTCACAGTTATAGAAAAAGCCAAACAGAAACAAAATTAGATTAAATATTTTCCATATTTCTTACGTATATGCAGTCCATAACAACACATTGAAAATTTTCCATTATATCAGAACAGCAAAAGAAGAAACTGGATGGCTAGATAAATTCCAGAAACCTTGAGATCTGCTGTTACTGAAAACAACTTCACAACTTTTACACGAAGAAGTAAAGACATCAATGAGGACCATAAAATTATATTTAGAATTGACTTATTATTCAGCTGAAGATCTCTGTTCTTTTACACTGAAACATCGCTGTTTTCAGACTTACTTTAACTTTTCCATTGCCCTAGACCTTATATAATCAGAAGTCAGTAGTCATCTACGAACCGTTTTGCACTATACAATGCAGAAAGTTTTTAACAAAGTAAAAATATTGGTGGAAAAGGCAAAACTGGATTCATTTGGGAAAACTCAAAACTTTTCGCACCTTCTCTGATGGCACAGAAAAGCTGATGCAGACATCCCTTTCATGCAATGTAATCACAACTTATTAACTCTGCCCCAGTTACATCAGAACTAGCTCTGTAATATTAAAACTACCAAGGCAAAAACTACCACCAAGCAGTCATTTGGATCACATTTCTTCTACTCACTACTTACTTGTTATAATTGCAACAGACTTTAAACCTTGTTAAATTAATATTTTAAAAATTTGTCAGCTATTTTTATGATGACTGCACTACACAGTAATTAGCACTTTAATACCTTTTTTGAAGGAAAATTGTGAGTAATCTAAAGTCCATGTCAAGTATGTATCATGTACAGCCATGCTTCTTTTGTGTGAATATAAAAGTGCCATTGTCTTGAGCATAAAGTGTAACCATAAAGCTCTCTGACCTTAGTCCATCTAGTTAGCTGATCTTTTTGACATTTGAAACGTATAGAAGGTTTCAAGCAGCAAATATTATGGATCTCCAGTCTGGAGGGAAGTAGCTGTTTTAATTTAATTATGTGTTAAAAAATGTATGTCTTAAATTGATTTTTTTCTCTCTTTTCTTCTTTTTTTTTTTCCTCATCAGGGCACTTCACATTAGATAAATATAAACAGGTTTATAAAATTAGAGTGTTACTTCCAGAATAACAAAAACAAAAGATAAAGTCTGTTTCTGTCCTCAGGTTTGGTTTGGATGAAACACTCACTGGGACTGACGCAGACCTGGTTAGTGGGAGGTCTTTTCTTCTCAAAACGAAGTATTATAAAAAGGATAAAATATAAGAAATCAAACAGGTTTCAGTGTCAGTTGCTGCTGCAGACTATAAAAACAAATACTTTAAAAGACCATTTAGTATTAGAATTTGAAAAATAAAAAAAAGGAAAATTTAAAATACTTGCATTCTGCCTTGCTTTTTCACACTCCTTTCCTGAGCATGTTAGTGTCTTTATAGCATAGTCAAATACTGTGCTTTGATCACCTATTCCACCTGCAGAAAATTTATGAATCACTCATTTAAAATGGATAGCTTCCATCAACCAGAAATAATAAAATTTGTTTGCTGACTTACTACATAGACTCTGTGAGGAAAAAAAGAAAATCCAGGTTCAGCCATTCAAGCTGAAGCTATGGCTTCAACAGGCATAGATCTATATGAATTAGGGCTACCTGAAAAGCCAAAGTTCAATTAACTGCACCTAATAATTAGATTGTGTGTAATTCTTCATTTCACAAAATATTTGGCATCCAGTCCCACAGGAGCAGTATGTAGGAAAACTGTGGAGGGATCTTTCTGACCTTCAGATGGGAAAACAGCAATTTCCAGCTGACAGGGTTAATTTAAGAAAGAAGAAAATCTGGACTTGTAATGCAATTTCTGCCTTGTCATTCAAGTACTCATATCTCACACCCTTTCTGGAGGTAGTGCTAACTGAAGGATGCAGTTTTGCACATAACAGGAAAATTTTTCCCTCATTAGGAGTAGATTGACCGTGATCCAGGCAATTATTAAAAGAAAAAAAAAAAGAAAACCAAACTAAAACCTTTTATATGGTAACATTACTCTCATAGTGGAGTGATACTGAAAAAAAAAAAAAGCAATAGTTGTCTCTGTAGTACCAATTCCCTGAACAAACTCTTAAATACAATTTCTTTTTTTACTGGAAAAGCTGGGCAGTGTACAGACATTGGTCATTCTGAATAAGTTAGGCTGAGAAGTAAAAATAAAATCCAAAATTTATCCCTGAGGTTTTATATGTACACATAATTGTTGAAAGTGTCTTAGATTTTGTTGTTCTTCACAACCATTAAATTTGTTTGAGAGTAGGAGTTCCATGCTCACATTCATTGTACCGTGGTCACAATCACATTCTGTAAATTTTCTTCAAAATTATCCCTTCTAAGTGGTAGTCATCATTCCTACTACCAACTTTACTGGCAGTAGGTATCTGTGTTTCCATTAAATTGAAGATGCTTCAGGAACTGTATTAAACTTGACCTTTTTTTTTTTTTTTTGGCTCTCTAAATGAATATCTAATGGTAAATATTGCCCACAGGGGATAAAGGATGTTTTTTTCTTTTTTTTTTTTCCTCTTAATGTCAATAGTTTACTACTTCCATCACTGCAGACCTACCCTATGAGTCTGTAAGACCAAATGATAACAACCAAGGCTGAGGAAAAAGAAAAAAAGAGAGAAAATAAAAAAAAAAACACACATAATCATCCATCTGTCAAGCTTTAGAATTCAATGAGGATGATAGAATGGAAATAAATTATGTCTACTACCAGTTTTTCTGTCAAAGTCCTGCTTTGCTTAGCCCTGATTATTTGAAACTAAAATACAAGAGGTGGAGCCTGACCCAAAGTTAATACTTCCTTTATGGATGGCTGCTATGATTATGGCAAAAGAGTTCCTGAAACTTTTGCAAAGAAACCTAATGGTATCTCTTCCAAAAGTCCATGTCTTTTCTTTTAAACTTCAGGTAACTCACTTGTTCTGAAACTGCAAAATACCATTCACGGTAGAAATAGATTTTTCTAGGAGAATGTAGAAAGATAAGATGAAAAGGCAAATCTGACAATGGACTTACTCTAATGTTCACTTCTTCAGAGGTGTGTTTTCTTACCATATGTGACTAATCCATTGCAAAATCATCTGTTTGTCTTTCCATGGAGACTCACTTTTATGAAGTGCTATGATTTAAAACGTTTCAGCATTACTGTTTAGCTGGCAAACCTCTTTCAAAAACATAAACAATAAATGTAACCTCTGTGGAAAAATCCCCTACTTTTGTTTGAAAAAATCTCAGTTCTACATTTTATCTTATGAGCTTTTCTTCATGGACCATGTGTTTGTTAAATTGAAAGAGGCTACATTAGCATTACTGACCACAATAGTAATTTATGGAAGTACATGGATGAGTTGTGGTGAGAGATGACAGTTCATATTTTACCTAAGTACTTTCATGCCCAGTGGAACATAGGATTCAGTCTCTGAAAACTCTGCTCATCCAGAGTAGGATAGATAGTGATCAGACAACTAGAAAAACTTGTGTCAGATGAAAATGGTACATCTTGACATCTCACTTATGAGTGCATATGCAGAAACCTTATAAAAGAAGGCCTGGGTTGAAGGAAAATACAAAACCAAAATAAGAGTGCTAAGAGCCCATATGTACTGCCTGTATGTGCAATCACATTCACTCAGAGCTCTACTACAACCATCTTCTGGAACAATGAAGCAGAAGTGGTAGCAATACATGGCAACTAGCAACCAAATGTGGCAACAGTAAGTGTAAGTAGGCATGCTGACATATTGCAGCAACTGCAAATGACAGCCCAACAATTTTGGTAGCTTTTGCATTTTTCAGGAGATTTTTCTGCTTGGAATATCTCATTTGAACTAACATTTATGTCAACTTCAACTGTTTGGAGTTTTGTTAGGGAATGCATTTGATTTAAAATAAAAATTGTCTTTCCTAGAATTTCCCAGTTATGGGAGATTTTACTTGTCTCTTTCTGGACTAAAGTTCTAGGGATGCTGTTGCATTGCTATGAGGAAAGAGAGATACTAAGGTGCTTCCTCAAAGGTGCATTGTCCTAACTTTCAAATCAATTAGACATTCATGTGAATGTTGAAACACACTGAAATTCTAGCAAAAAGTCAAACATTTGAACATAGTATATTGTTATACTTTAAGAAACTATTTCCACATCATCATCTTTCTAAACTAACCATTATCTTGAACTTTGTTTCTGGCCTCTTCCACCATACTTTCTGCTTGCTTTGATGCTGCATGATTTTGAGTTGCATCTGAGTATGTATCATACATATATTGTATATATTTTGCACAGCTTTTGCTTCCAATAGAGCCTTGTAAACTTTCTTCAAAGAATGATTTATGTAAGGTAGAAAATGTGCTACATTCACATGTGAAAATTATACTACAATATTGTTCTCCCAGGAGCCATAAAGAGATCACAGTCCAGTTTGTGCTATGAAAAAAGAACTATGAACCTCACTGGGACTCTTAATCACAATATGCTGGCTCTGAATTAAAGATCCATTTTCTATCTTGTCCCAGTGGACTAACAAAAATCTGTTTGTTTATGGAAGTTAATATAAAACTTTTAGGAGAAAAAAGGGTACTGAAGGTGTTGCCCAGCTCTAAAGCAAACTTGATCTTATTCCAGACAAAAGGCAATATGCATTGTTGTGCAGTGTTTTCAAATCAATCTTTCAAAACCATATTTACTATTAAATAATTTTTCCACGTTTCAAGATTGCTAGGAAATACCCTTACAGAACTAAGAATAATTGTATTCTGCACAGTTCTGTGGACACGGGGAAAAATGTAAATTAAATTCTTGTGTGGTCTTACTTTTCCATCAATGGCTTCAGCCTCAGATCTGCACTGGTAAGTTCACTTAATTGCAAGAGAAAAGCAGTGAAGCCACTAGAAACTTAATTCTTCAGCACTGATTTTATTTAAATGGAATACCATTCAAAAAATCTGAAAAATATACCACTCGCAATGTCACTCCATTTATCAAAGAGAGGCCATTGAGATTTTTCCAATGGAAAAAAAATAATTGAGATGGCATAAAACACAGTAAAGAATCTCTAAGCCCTCTGTGTGATTTTTTGACTTTTGGGTAAGGCTTGAATAAAAATTTTCTAGAGTTAGATTATAGGTAAATTAGGACTTTTGTTGACTACAGACAACAGGATAATAACAGAGGAGGCAATATTATAGATTTCTAGATTATCCCCAAATTTTATATTTTGTTTTTTGATTATGACATTTGGACAATTCTTATATATTTAATAGAGTATGACAGATGAATTCTGACTCGCATTAGGACTGCATACATTGGAGTGCCAACCGTAGCGGGTTGGAAATATGGAACGGGGGGGAACAGTTTGATTTTTCTGACAGAAGGACATTCTGACATATTGGTCATTGTTCTGAATGACTTTATTGATATTGATAATGTAACAAGAATAAAGTTCTTTTAAATCAAGCTTATAGCTGCAGAGGTGCTCTGGAAATCATTCTATGCAGTAGGGAATGTTCCTGAGCTGTGTTATCACCACATATTCATCCAAATACCATATTTAATGCTGAAATATGCATGTTAGTTACTGTTTGCTAAACAATAATTGATACTTTTCCTGATCTGTCATTGTTCAAAAATACATATATTAAATTTATATATTCAGATATATGTGTGGAAATCAATGGTCCGTGTTCTCATGTCAGACAGCTGAGATCTGAATTTTTCACTGCTACAACGAAAGCTGTGAAAGACTGAATTTATTTGAATGCAAAAGGGATCACTTGCCTTGGCTTTTCTTTGTTGCCAGAAACTTAAAACCTGTATTATACAAATCAATTGCAAGTAAAGGACTTGAATTTTAATTTCTAGTACCATGATTTTTCTGGTTTGCTACTTTTTGCAATCTCTTTAAATTCTTTCTTATATAAAGTACTTAAAAATCATTTTTCTCAATCTTATTATGTGAGAAAACTTACCAGGAATCAGAGAACAAAAGGAAAGCAAAATCTTAGAGATCTTAAAGAGATCTTAAAAAACATAGATACTTAAAACCAAAGACCTTAAGAACTTATATAGTGCTGTACAAATCAAACCCAGCAATCCATATAATAATCGGTACAGTGACAAATTTAAGTGGAATTGAGTTAACTACAATAAAGCAAAAATAGTCAGAAGTGAGAACAGTCAAAATTTCAAACTTCATACTTACATTTGAACTTATATTTAAATGCATGAAAATCAGAGGCTTTTTCCTTTTAGAAATTCTTTTTAGCAATTTTGTGTCAGAATTTGGAAAGATTTATTTAATCTACTGTTATATTACTTCATCACTTGCTTAATGTGCCCAATTATTATGAAGCTATTATGGTATGACAATCTGGTAATATTCAAAATAATTACCTACCCCTGTTTATACAGTTTCTAAATTTGCACTGTCTTCATGAGATCAAGCATAGCTAACACGATTAATTTCTGCCATCATGATAAACTGTCTCTGAGGTCAAGGGTGTTCAACAGAAGATTTTAAATCAATGTTATATAATAGCTGCTGATATTAACTTAAAAAATAATTGCATGCCACTTGAAGTACTACTGATAGCATTATGAAGCAAAAGATAATGTGAGCCCCTGAAATGAAATAAAACAGCTTAATTAGGATTCTAAAATTCTGAACAAATTTGAATAACTCTCTGTCTCTCTACCTCAAAAAATACTACCAAAACCAAACGGTAAAACAGTCTACATATTAGCTATTGTGAATAATTCTGTGCATAATAAAATAGGGGACCGTAAGTTCTTGTATCAAGCTCATTTGGATTTTAAATGCAACTTTGAAAAACTTCCATACTAAAATAGAAATCTTCTAATGTGTTGTGTTTTAAAAGATGCTTTATTTTCTGCATCATATATTACTCATAAGGATCCTTCAAAGACACAGCAATAAATTTCACCATATTCCGAGGTTTGAGAAAGAGAATTTAAGCTTATATTCTGAGCTTCTCTATATATGATTTTATGCTTGTATGCCATTATTCTGTTTTCAGAGGAGTGCAAATAATTTTAGAACATATATAAAAAATATGGAATAACATATGTATATATGCCTTTTGCAAAAATTCTGGTCATAAATGAATTTCTGAGAATGGGGTACATCCCAACATATTAGAATATAGTTCAAAATAATTTTTTAATGGGATCATATTGAACATAACTTCACTTACTGTCTTTCCATAAATTTTAAAATTTAACCTCAGCTTATAAATTCACAGTAGCTTCACCAAGCTTATCTCTTCCTTTTCTCCTGCTGCCATGTACTCAGTATAATAATTTCTACTGCCAGAAAATGCATGCTTTTTTAGATACCAATATAAGAGTCAAGCAGACTAGGATGCTTTTAAAAATCTGCAAATAAGTCAAACAGCCATAAGATAATTACATTTCATTAAACAGATTTTTATTCCTCAATCTGTTATTCTTTCCTTCAATCACTCTCAGTGTTATTGCAAATTATTCAGAAATATAGGCAGGACAAAATATACCAAAAGTCATAATGTCTGTCTGTCAAAATACAAGATGTATGTAATTCTTTTTAACTGAATTGGATTAAAAACAGAAGTTTTGTTCAAAGATTATGTTCTGAAAATGCACTGGGAAGGTTATCCTAATGGTTGTGCTTGAAAACATCATGTCTTTAAAATGGATGAAGTCTATTGTGACCTGACTAGAAACAAATCAACTGAAAAGAAGCAAACACAAACCTGGTAAAAGCATTAAATAGTTATATGAATGAAATAAAATGAAAATATTTGCTCTTAGAAGCAACTTATCTGGGGAAATGAGGGTGCAGCAATGTTCTTACCTGATCCTTATTGCTGCTACATGCTTGCAATTCCATCTCAGTCCAGACTGATGATTCAGTATTAAAATAACCTCGTTAATTTAAAATTCCTAATGTTGTTATTTGTTTCTCAAAACTTACATTGATAGAAATCTGTTTTGTTTTGGTTTTAACTAAACATTGCTTTTACATTGACTGGTCTCCAAGGATTTCAAGAAATATGCTGGAGCCTAAGAGAAATTAAAATCTGTAAACAATCTCATTTTAAATTGTATTTAGGGGGTAAAAAAAAAAAGTAAATCAGCCTTGAATTCTTAAACAATTTGCAAACTAGGGGATAGGTGACTGACGAGGACCTCTTCAGTCTCTAGTGATAGAGAACTATAGATCTGTTAGTAACCAAAGAGAAAATGAAGCAGCACATGCATCAGTACAATTGAAAGCACATTCTATCTCTAAGGAATAAAGAATGCAAACCTTGCTCACAGCCTTGAGAACTCTTATAATGACAAATTATAAATGACAAAAATTCTGAAAAAGAGCAGAAAGTAAGAGAATAGTGGGCAGAAAAAAGTGGCAAATAGTCAGTTTTTGCCTGGAGTTTTCATTGTGACACAGACAAAGGGGTTAGCAAAATGCTTTGAAGGCATATAAAGAAATGGGGAGTTTACGATTCCTCTGCGTTTTGGTCAGTTATAGCTGTTACTGAAATTCTACAGAACAAAAGTTTGTAAGAGATGGATGAAGCCAGAATGGCTTGTGTTGGAAGGGACCTGAAGGACCACCTAGTTCTAACCCCTCCTGCCATGGGCAGGGACACCTCCCATTAGACCAGTGGAAGGTGCCCCTGTAGTGTTCTAAATGGATTATAATCTGATTTTCCTTTGAATGCTTCATCTATGTAGTAGGTAATAGAGTGAATCTTGCCACTGAACTCTGTTAAAGTTGCACTTTCACAAATTCATGTTAAAACCTGCTTTTTGGCAACACCCTTAATGGTGATTCTTCAAGCTGCTGAAACCATTCATTTGCAACAGATACAATAAACTAACTCCTTTTTATATGATTCATTTTTCTACTAAAATGATTATCAGAATGATACATTTATTCCTTTAACTTTTTTAAAGCTTAGAATACCATAAAGTCCCTTTTTATTAGTCTCATTCATAATAAAAGAAACTATAGTAATAATTTTAAAAGATACCTTAGAGTTTTGACATAAAAAATCCCATAACACAACAAGCTCTTGGCTATACACTAAACATTACCTCTAACTGATATTTGCTGATTAATAATTTTGGATTTTCAAACAGTTAAATTTGATTCATTCCAAAAGCCTGATTTCCTGTAGCAAAAACATCAAGTCACTGGAATTAATTGTTAGATTGCTTTTTTATTATTACTTTTAAAACAACATATGTACCATTTGGGTCATTAAATTTCTTTCCCTTCTAAACCAACGAAACAAAAGAACACAAAGATAATAGGTTTATCAGCCTGATTTCATTGGCTTGATATTTTGCCTTGCTTATGGCAGGGTTGCAGAATCATCAGTCTTGTGTAACAGGAGCCATTGCTAGAGGTACTATAGTTACAAAGGAAGTAATGAAATAGGATGATGATTGTAAATTTAGCAAATACCATAGCAGACTTCATTTGAGGCAGCTAAGGGTTGTGGCAATATCAGAGGGTACCTTCCTTGTGCATAAGTTCCTCTGAGTCTCTAAATCCTGTAACATTCAGAAGTAACATAAAGACTAACAAAAGATTCAAAGAAAAGTTGTTGTCAGTCATCATAAATTATATTGGTGTGTCTTCCAAAAATCAAAACAATACATAAA
The DNA here is from genome assembly GCF_003945595.2 of Pipra filicauda. Classification (NCBI taxonomy): domain Eukaryota; kingdom Metazoa; phylum Chordata; class Aves; order Passeriformes; family Pipridae; genus Pipra; species Pipra filicauda. The sequence goes on from NW_024104403.1 coordinate 922,061, forward strand.
TCACACATCCTATGGGTTCGAATAGATTGTCCACTTTACCTAAAGTATGTAGTTTGGACAATATCCTAAATCCATCAAGATAAATCACAAAATCATTTAAGCTAATCACAGTAAGTATTTTCAGTCTAGTCCTAAACTCTGTTTTGTATTGATCACAAATGCAATGCTTGCAACCAGTGTGAATCTAGCTTTGACCTCTTGAGAGTAAGCCCAGCTAACACTAAGGCCCCACTGCACCAGGCAATGTGCAGTTACAAACAAACTGGTCTTGAAGCCTTTATAATCTAATAGAAAACACTACAGTACTTTTTGTTATTGGAGCAGTTCCTGAGATCTACTCTACTCTTACCAAACGCTCATTCATTCAGAGCAGATGCTAATGTGTGCTAAGAATTCTGTTAGGCCACTTGACAAAAACCTCTCAAATGGTTTAGCTGAATTTAGAAAGAATATTTCTCTCTGGAAAGTTAGACTGACTAAATAAGATTGTTGTTTTTTTTTCTTTCTTTTTTTTGTTTTTAAGTTTACACTAAAAAGGATATTGCCTTTGAAGGCACCAGTAAAAGTCTTAAATGCATTCATAACAAAGTACCTGCAGTTGTGTTTTTATTTAAAGGAGTCAATCTACTAAAACACCAGTACTAAAACCACCACACAAACACTTACTAGCAAACCCTCCCATTAAACTCAATTATTTACATACAATGTCCAAAACAGATATTTTCCAATTCAGCTATTAAAAATACCTGTTAAAGGAAAAATGTCTTGTGCAAATTTGCTTCAGATAGGTGTATTGCTTATTGCAAAAGCACAGAAAGAAAATTTTTGTAATAAAAATTTTTAGTTTATCTTACAGTCTCCAGAAACAAACTGATCTAATGGTTCCACAAAGACTGGACAAATGGAACAATATTTACTTTTAATTTCAGACAACTGTAACGACTGAACTTAATAATGTGAGATAAATAGCCAGATATTGTAGCAAAAAAACCCCCAGTAGTTCTCATCAATATTTTTTTGCCACTAAGAGGGAACAGACAACCACCTTGTCTTGCTATGGAAGGAAATAGAACATAGTTCTCAAATAAGGGAAAATAAATCAATAAAACTGATCACCTCACTTATATTAAAGAATCAGCATCTATTTCTAGCTTTCAGTATAATAAAACTTGTATGAACTGTCTTACATAACACAGGTGAATAATAGTCCCCATTTCCACCACATTAATGGAAAATTAACATTCTGCTCATCTTAGGACCCTGAAATTCAGAAACTTTCTTTTTACATAATCAAATTGTTTTCTGACTATTTTAATTTGGTTTATAATACTACCCCACTAGCAGGACCTTGCCCAGCTTCAGTACATCTCCTTTATAAATGTTCTCTTAAATTACATTTCCACAGAAATGACAAATAATAATTGATTTTGACTGTTTCCTTTGGAGGGGATATGGTGAGACACCTCATAATACTGTGAAACTGGCAAATATTTGCCATTCTAATATAGTCATTATATATTGGAAAAGCTGTTCCTAATATATTTTCTTTCATTTCTTCTTTCCTTTCTTCTAGCATTTCTTGACAGGAGTGTCCCTTATGTACTGCAAACCTTTTCTGTCTTCATTAAAAAACCAAACCAAAGCAAACCAAACTAAAACAGAACTCAAGAAGCCATTTTGAAATCATCAAAATTCTGAGATTCGTACATCTTAAATTTATTATAGTCCGATGATGAATACAACAGTCTATTGTGTTCTTGTTCCAAATGAAGCATAAATTAGAATTCACCACACTCCACAATACATTACACATCCTTAAATCATTCCATGGAAATAGAGGATTGTACACAGTCCAAGTATGTGTGGCAAAAGAACATATTTATTTCTCCTTTTAATCAGAATTAAGGTAGAATTATTGTCTGAATTTAGAAAATATTCAGCAAATGCAAAATACTTACACCTGTAAAATAAAAGATTTTTTTTTTCTATAGTGGTTTTCCTTTGTGAAAAGTGAAACAGATTTAAAAACCTGTGTAATTGTTACGGTTTTTTTCATCCATTGCAAGCCTAGATTTTGAATGAGAAGCTACAGCATATTTGTATTGTGTTTATTTTTAGAAGACTAAGAAATATACTTGCTACCTGTTGAGGTATAATAGAAAAAAAATTAAAAAGATTGAGATCAAACAGTGTCTACCATAAATATCTAATGTTGTTCTGAAATTCTCACATAAGCTTTACTAAAACAATATCAGCCTTTCTTTTTACTTTTGTAGTTTTTAATTTTAGAAAGAAAATTAATTGCATACACCAAGGCAAACCAGCATGATGTGAGCAACAATGTGAGAAAAAAATTCTCCAGAGAGCTCTAAACAGCACAAAAGAGAGAAATAGATTCTAGCTAAAATCTTTTCTGACACGTAAGTGTTGGGCATGAAGTATTTGATAACTTTTTAACACCACAGGTCAAATAATTTTTAAGAAAATACTTTTTGGAAAACCATTACTTCAGTTTTCTGGATTTCTTTTAAGTTTATATGATTGAACTCTCTGATTTTTTGTTAATCTGTCTTCTACTCTAACCTTTCCCCACATATTCTGACTACCTTTAAACAAATTTGACAGAAGATTAGAATTATAAAAAATGATGACATTTTATAATTTATTAAAAAAAAATACAACCAGATTAAGAAAATAAGATAGCATTGGTCAGTAATGGGGGAACAGATGTAGTGAGTAGACCTTAAGAACAGCTGGGAATTCACACAAAAAAAATCTTGTAAAGCTCCCTATGGTGGAAAACATTTCAACTGGAACTTACAGATAAGTACAAAACACAAAACCCTAGGAATTCTAGCTTCAATACTTCTGGTGTTCAAAGAACTTACTGGATATACAATTAATTTAAATATTTTTTTATTCTCTTTTACTACATGCAGTGAATCACTCAGTACTGTGGCCAAATGTCTTGTCCAGTTAAGAAAACATATTTATTCCAGCATGAATGCATTGCTTTGTAATACATTCTGGCTCACATCAGTGCCGGTTCACTAGTACTAGTAATCCCTGAATATTCAAAACCTGATGAAATAGGCATTCAAGGGAGAAAGTAGCTCACTTGAAATAAAGTAATTCTTTAATATTTTAGGTTCTTATGTTTTCGTGACAGCTTATCTTTGATTTATTTTTTTTTTAAAAGCAAAACAACTAAATAAAATTTAACATTAAAATTGTAATTCAATTTTTGTCTGAAGGTAACACACCCAGTGCTGTGACAGTTCACTGTCAAATATTCTGGGTATCTCAGAAAGGCCAGGTGACATTCACCATAGGAGTTTCTATTTTTCTTCTTGGTTTACAAAGGAAGATCAGGATTATCAGCTCAAATACTGATGCCTACTCTGGACCTGATTTGGTGAGATGAATCTCACATCCAAATATTAAGTAGGAAAGAAGTATGTTGAAAGTTTTCTGTAGGATAGAAGTAAATATTTTATTTAAACAACTAAAGCATGTTATCACTATTTCCATGCCTGCTACATTCTCTCTCTATATAACATAATACCAAAGAAATAAATGAACTGATATGTTTATACAAAATGAACAATAAACATTAAAATAGTACAGCCAAAAAATCCATTTTTCAATATCTATCCAACACTGGTCAAACCCATGCCAAATTCCCTTGACACCTCTTTTTATATTAAGAAACAAACTAACACCTCTACAAAGGTGTCTATAAGGTTGTCAGTAAAGAGGAAGCCACTGTAAAACACCTAAGCACAAAAGACAACAACTTGAGAAAAATTGACATCCAAAATTAGGATATGTAAATTTAGCGAAAGTATTTTTTAGACAGTTTAAGGGCAGATGCTGATCCTTCGCTGTCTGCTGTGCATAAATATTAGGGTATTCATAATGCAGGTTTTTAGAATGCAGGTTTTTTAAAAACAGTTCACTTTTTGAAGCGAGATAACATTAACCTGCTGACTTGTCCAGCATGCTTACTGTATGGCTTTACTTTACGGCTTCAGTCTAAAACAAGATGGTAATGAAAAGCTGGATAGAGTTTGCAAAATCTGTTGGGATGAAAGGTTCTAAGATTAATAAAGCTACACATGAAAAGCATCAAAGCAAGACCCAATTGTACTCATTTATATAACTAATATGTATAGAAAGTTATTCCCCAGGAGTCTCACCTTTCCTTGGTTGTTTTATGTAAGCACTTTTAATGGTTAGATGTAGAAAAACTCCCAGGCTGACCAGTCATTAAATGACAGTTCAAATCTCATAAATTATCTTATATTCACATCTATGCATGGACACCCACAGATTAAATTATATGTCATAGTGATCTCTAATGCAATGTGAGATGTACTTTTAAAAGACTTATGGAAGCAAATCAGATAAATGTTTTGTTAGGTAAAAGAAGCAATATCATCCTCCTTCAAAGTAGTAATTCATTTAGTCATTCACTTCTAAGGTATAGTTCAGTTAGCTACTCTATTTATACCATAACAAAAGCATTAATAAATTTGCTGATTTTGAAGTGTATTATCTGTACATGTCACTTATCATAAATGTCTAGATTAGCCCTGACACTAAGACAAATTCATAAGTATGAAAAAATTGCATCCTTCATTTCCTTTATTTTTTATACAAGAAAATGCTTGTGGAATGGGTATAAACCTCAATGTCTTTCCCAGATCCCCATGTCCTAGTACTCTATAATGACTTGAACTGATGAGGATAAACTCCCCCAAACAGCGAGGCAGTTACAGTCAGATACCAGGACACTCGACTGATCCAGTCCAAGAATATTGTTTTCTCCAAGACAAACCCCCCCCCATTTAATAATTCTGCTCATGTATAAAAATTAGGTCACTCTGTATTTATGTGTTCATAATGAAATGTTTGAAAAATGCATCCTAATTAATTACTTAAAAGATTGAATTCAATTTTCAGAATAAACAATGCCAGGATTTACAATAAAACCTAAATATAAGCAACAAATTTTCATATAATGGTGCAAGAGTAGGCAGAACTGCATAAGCAACGTTAAACTTATTGTTTCCCATAGCCTTCAGACATTTTAATGTCCCACTACTAGCAGCAAAAAATTAATTAGAAACTTTTAATAGGATACAGTAAATTAGAAATTAATTGTGTGCAGTAAAGAAGAATTAAATAACTGATATATTTGTGAAGTAATACTTCTTATAGATTGAAATAATAAGAAAATATTTTTACTACAAATTCTGGATAAACTATTTTAGTATTTCATCACTTCCAGTAGTAGTAGTAATAAAGGTCAGGAGCCTTTCAACAGTAAAGAAAGGTTTAGGGCTTAGGTATATATAGAAGTGAACAACTTATAAAGATTACAGTATTATTTAATATTTTGCTTAGCATAAGAAAGAAGGAGTAACTATTTTACTCCACTAATTCGCTTGAACTCTTTCCATTGCTGATTGCACTTCAGTGAAGAAAGGTCCATGAATTTGTTTTTAACATGAGCTTAAAACAGAAAAAGAAGGGTTTTGCTCAGCTAGGGTCCAGGTATCTGATGCAAAGCTCTCGTATATTATTTGAAACGTTTCTACTGAGACCTTAGAAACTGGACAAAAGACTGAAATCCATGGGATATCTCTAAATTCAGGGGTTTTTTCTTAGGGGCGGTCACATGATGCACTCAGAGGTGTTTGAGAGGAGGGCAATACCCAGTAAAATCAGTAATCTCTGAATAAAAGTAAGAACAGATGGTATTCATGTAGGTCATGTTTATAACATTTTAGTGCCTAGTCTAGAACATTTAGTCGAAGTATGAAGGATGTGTACAATTGTAAGATGAACATTAAAAAATGAAATGAAATAAAATAAAATAAAATAAAATAAAATAAAATAAAATAAAATAAAATAAAATAAAATAAAATAAAATAATGACAGTAGAATCTGTTTTCAGTGTAACAATACTGGATAGTGTGCTTTTGGTATTTATAAAATATTAGCCAATAATACATTCCTGCCAGATATATGTCCTTCCAGATATGCCCTTGCAAACGAAGGACATTGTAGTATGTACCTTGATTGTTCTAATCATTCTTCTAAACCAATGCTAAATTGTTTTTTCATTGTTTCCAAGTTCTATATTTTCTCTTACTTACAGAATCACTAAGCAAACCTAGAAATCTCTTGGACCAGAAAGAGTATTTTGCTACTTTTTTTACAATTTATCTGAAAATATTTCATATCACTAAGAAATGCTTGTCAAAATTGAAGTAGGTGGAGCAAAATTAGGTGGAACAAAACTAGAACAAGAAGAATCAGAAATTGTTGGCATAACCTATATCAATCAGTAAAGTAGGAAATAAATCTAAAAATACAAAATCTAAAACATTAAAGCCAAAATTATTATATATAAAAAAGTATTTTTACAAGTTTTAAATTTGGGGGAAAACCAGGGTAAACTATCGATCCACTTACCACTGTGCTTTCATGTGGTATATGAAGCCTTGAGCACTGAAATACTTTTATTCTCCCCTATACCCTGATTGCATGTACTCTATTCCAGAAAGAACTGTTTAAATTCAATGGTTATTAAACCATCAATATCCGTATAATCCAATTTAGCTATAAAAGAGAGAAATTATTAGCATGACCATGACTTTCAGCACTGAAGTCTGGATTCTTGATATCTTCTTACTTTAAACATCCACAAGACGAAAATATAATGTTCCTGACATTATGGTGCAGCAGAAAGAAGGTCTAGAGAAGGCATGAGTCATTCACAAGCCTTTTGCAGGCTTGGATAAGTACTCTAAAATGTAAATGCTGGACAATTCAATGTATGAACAATTTGAGAACTCTAATTTACAAGCAATTTCTATACCTACAGTATCCTCAGAAAGCTGAGTATAATTAATAAGGTTATCACTCAATATTTAAGGTCCTCTGAGATCTTAAAAAACAGACATAATTATCATTGATATCTATGCCTGCAAATTAAAAATTTGAAAAATTAATAATTATAACAACATTTTTTAAATAACGAAGTTAAGAAAAATAAAGTCCAGATCTTGCCTGTTTGGTGGAAACTACTCATCGCTGACCAGTAAGAATAGTTGAATATCATGAAGACAAAGAAATTATTTTGCTATTGAAACTGCACCACCTAAAGTAATAAAATAAACTTGCAACCCACAAGCAGATACAAAATCTAAACTATTGAGCAATTTCTAATAGCAATGTAAAGAGCAAATATTCTGAATGTTCTACATTTTTAAAATAACAATACTATTTTAAAGTTCCCAGGTAATGATTCAGGATTGTAACCTCACAGTCTAGTTCTGAAACTGTTACGGATTTCCTCTCTTTGCATCTGTCTATTTAGCGTTTACCTACAACACAAGAACAACTTCCCTAATACTAAACCTTGTTTGCTTCTTTGCTGCATGCTAACGTGGAATTAATTTCCAGTACAACATACTTTTTGTGGTTTTTTTTTTGGTTGTGTTTTTTGTTTGTTTGTTTGTTTTCTCATATGAAATGGAACGTAGATTGGGGCTGCAAGGCAGGCCACAAGAAAAAACATGAAATAAAAAAGTTTAGATAGATGATGGAAAATTCTATTCCAACATTCAGCCATGGTAAGATCCAAACATAAAATACAGCACCTGAGCTAACTTGTTGATGATACAGATGGTATTTCAGTTTGGATAATAGTGTGCTACTTTGAGAACTCATGTTCCAGAAAGAGGAGTAGGCACAGGAAATATGAGTCAAGTTGTGTAGCTACCATTTGAAAGCAGATTAGAAAAGTGTGGCTTTAGCATACTGACTGAGATCCAATAGGGAAAATGACTGCAGTCTGTGAGAGCAGGAGGAGATAAACATCAGGGAGTAGACAGAACTGCACTACAACTCAGTCCTGGCATAAAAATAAACAAACTAAGTGCAAATGCAGGAAGTTGAAGAAGTCACAGTCTCCAAGCATTAAGGAGTAGAGAGACAGAAGAACCTTTCCATCACAATGAGAGCAAAAAAAATCTTTAAGTAATTTCAAGACACACATGTTTGAAAGGGATTATATGTGCTATCTGTGAAATATCCTTTTAAATCCTATGTCTTCTAATCATAAAAGAAGTCAATTAGAATTTCTTAAAAACCGAAATGTGATATTTCTCCTCAACACCACATGTTCTGCTCCTGGAAAGTCTTAGTGAAAAAATCACAATAAGAGTATTAAAGTATTCATGACCTGAAATGAAACAATTCTATTATTATATTTCATTCACATCATATATAATGCATAAATGTTGTTTAATATCATGCCATTGTGCAGCAAAAAGGAACGCACCTCCCCTTCCCAAATAAACCTAAAAGAATGTAACTACCTTTTAACCTATATTAACATAATCACCTAATCATACTGTTGACTGTTTCATTTTATATTAACATTTGACTCTGTGTATTTACTGAAAGTTAATGAACACATTAATCTCTGCTTTTCCAAAGTAGTCCTACTTAGAAATAGCATTACACTTCTGAATGTTCTGTATATTTTTTTTCCTAAAACAGTTCCTTGTTGAATACCAGATTATTCACTTGCTTGTGAAAGCATTTTCAAACAAATCCTGTTAATTCTGAATATGGTTCACTAAGCAGCATGATCTCATTAATAAAACAAGTTGCTACTCTAGTAAATCAAAATGCTCAGCTGTTTTAACTGTTTACCTAATGGAAATTCTAATTATCTCTTCAGTCAGCCTCACAGAAGCCTAATACTTTTGAAACAAGACCCAGCAAAATAAAGAGCCAAAGAAGAGAATGGGAACAGTGCAACTTCAGACTAAGGATTCTGTCACAAATCAATATTAAGTAACATTGGGTCTGCATTCTTCAGGTTAATTGGAATATTTTCACACCATGTGAATTTTCATTAGAAAGGTACTTTTGTGTGTCATACTGAACTAAAAGAAATGTTTGAGTGACAAAGTCACGAGTTCATGGGATTTCTAACACAAGGGGAAAAGGAAGAAAGAGAAAGCTTGATGGACTGCAAAAAGAAAATTCCATTCTGCAAACATATATTCAAAATGTTCTCATGTATTGCACAAGAAAATAATAAATGGATAACAGGTCAGAAGGAGGAGGCTAGGTCAAAGGGAAATGTAGAACGGAAGCAGACTTATTCTACACATAAGTTTCTGCATAACAAGACATTCTCCCAGGGTCTTTTAGTGTGATGTTCAGTTCTGTATGAAATTCCTCCTTAATGAAGGCAAGAAAACAATGTTTCTAATCTGCTGAAACTCTGAAATGTGCTATTCACCCAGTGAATTTGTAACATCTATCATACACCTTACCTTGATCTGGGCACTCTCAAAAATCAGCCTCTTCTCAGAGAGAAGGTATTGTTTTAGAAAGGGGTTAGAAAAAAAGGAGACAAACTCTTTTATGGATCTAATTTTTTTTTGTAAATGCTCATTTGAAGCTGCTCAAGGATACAAGCATAGTGCCATAAAGGGTGATGGAGCAGAAGCAAAGCACAGAAGAAAGGGTAAGGTTTTGTGACACAGTATTACCATTCATCAAATAGATACACATGTCTAACTTTACTAACAGATATGTTTTCCAAAAAACACTTAAAACTGTGGGTCAGAGAAAGTGAGTAGAAATTTCAGCTACATGTGAATTCTGCTACCTTGTACATACACAGAGAAGAGTAACTTTAATTCCTTGACATTCTATTTAGTCAGCCAGATCTTAGGCAACTTTCTTCAGTGTTCACTGATAGTAATTTGCAGAAAAATATTTACCTGCTCTTTTAACTACTTCGGCTTGGTGTGTTACTTAACAGTTGCATCTTTTTTTATACTTGTACCATATGATTTTGTTTCCTTTTCACTTCAGCGGTTTTAGTAAAGAAATAGCACCCTAATTCTTAAAAACGTTGTCTTTAAATATTAAAATTCAGAAGACATGATAGATTTTTTTAACTTAGGCCAAAAAGTAGGTTAGTGTTGCATTCAAAATAAAACTCTACCTTTAATATTAGAGAGACCTAAATTCTTTCAACCTGAAATCCAGGAATTCAATCCATCAATTCAAATGTATAAATGCCAATAGTTTAACAGATTTTGTTTCTTACACACAAGTAGTAATTTATAACCTGAATCCAGAGTTTAGTCAAGTCATGTTATTCAGCTGAAACTATCTACTTACAAAACATCAGTTTAAAATTAATTCTTCATACCCATTACCATTTCAATCACATAAGAAGGAAATGAAAGAAACCAAGAAACCAAGAAACCAGAGTTATTTTCCTTATGATGCTCAAAGAGCTTGCAAGATGAAAAGCATACAAATTAGAACTGGACAAATAGGAACTAAGTGGCCATTCTGTCACACTGCATTTCACAAAAAAAAAAAAAAAAAGGCAAGCATCTTCAAGGTTCTTTGATTAAAACATGAAACAGGCAAAATAAGCAATACTTGCAAGACATAGTTCATGGAATATCTCTTGTACAGCTCAGTGGTTAATCACATTTCTTCCACAAGATTTTAAAATCAAGTCTAATACTTCTACTGGTCATAAATATCAAATCTAATACTTCTGCTGGTCATAAATATCAAATGGAAATTAATGAGCATTTTAAATAAAGACCAAACAATTATGTAACTACGGAAGTACCACAATATACCATGTAATCCAACGTCTTATTTCTTGTAAAAATGTATCTTACAACAAATTAGTGAAAATTCTTAGTTAACCAGATAAACAGAAATATCTGACCAAAATTGTCACTGGCCACTCAACACTAGAAATCATCTCTAAATGAACTGCAAAACTATACAGATTACCCAGACCTGTAAACTTCTTAAACACAGTAGAAAAGTAGGAAACAGGTTAATCAAATCATACCTGGATAAATTGCTTGGTTTTCACATGCCCCACGTCTCCAGCCTCTATCTGTGCTCTTGCCAGCTTCTCTTCAGTTTCAGTTAGCCAGTGATTAAAGCTCTTCATGTCACTATGAAAATGTTGCCACTTTTCCAAAGATTTGTCAAACCGTCTGCAAGTATAAATGGAAATGAAATAACAATCTATTGATACTTTATTTATTGACTGCAGAAAAAAAAAGTTGAGAGTAATGTTGGATGTCTCAGATTAAAATTGGTGTGATACTGATGGCACCATGTATTGGCTTTATAACAGTTATATCAAATAGAAACATGGTAGTTTGAAATTATCATTAAGATAATTATCATTAAGAAGTGAAATTATCATTAAGAAAATGCACCAAAAATCAGTGTTTTATAAATTTTTAAATCCTTGTCAAGAAAATGCAACTTTCTTCAAAGGAATTTCTATTTGTTTTGTGTAAAGGGACCCTTTATTAAACCCTTTTTTTATTATATGTTTAACTTCAAGTGTTTGATAGTTATGCAAAAAAAACCCTAAAAAACGAAAAGTCCTGAAATACAAGGATGACTGAAACAAAATTAAAATATTAAATATAGAAGTTTGTACCACAAAAAAATAGAGAAATACTACTATCATGTCTGCAAGTCTACAGTCCACTACATAAAGGACCAGGTAAGTACTTCCAGCACTTTGAGAAGATCTGACCTACTTTTGTCTAGAGTGACTGATGTACCTTCTGCTTCAAGACCTGTTTGCCTTGGCAAGTACTAAAGAAATGAAATGAAGACAAAATTCCAAGGGTTTTTTTGCAGATGGCCTATGTCTTAAGAACTTCAGTTATCCTATGTTTTGGATTGGTGCCAAAATGTAATCACAAATCAGAGATTAGCCAGAATGTTTTGTTAGCAGATCACCATTAAACGTGCTACTGTTGTTTAGTTAATAATCCTCCTTTACAGGATTATAATAGGTTTTAGGGTGTACTTAAAGGATAAAAACAAAGATGCTCAATTATTTTTTTAGGAGGTAATCTGGTTCTCTATGGAAAAACTATATGATTGTTTGAACGTTAAGGCATTTAATTCACAAAATAAAATCACATTACTGTCAGGGAACACATATCATCTTTTCCATTGTACTGATGATTTTTCATTTTTTAGAAGAAAATATAATAACTAAACAGACTATTGACCTGGTTAAAAACTGTAGTCACTCATCTAACTTACTTATTAAAATGACTGCGATCATTTATCATGGTTCTCTCAATTTATTGTTCAAAATGAATCAAACCATAACTGAAAGGCACATTATAAGAGTTTCTTCAACTAACTTATTCTGGATTAAAAGGGAAAAAAAATTACATTTAAAAAAAATCACCTTGAAAATAAAATTTAAATTCCATTTCTTTTGGTCCAGTATGGTCTCTCATTTTGGACACTACATTAAAAGAGCTTTCTTCCTGTTACTCAGAAAATGAAATTACTCTTCTCAGCATGATGAAGTTTATCAGCAGCTTGAATGCAAAAATTCAAGTAGGGGGTGATATTAGTATGACTGAATTTGCATTTCAGCACTTGCAAATTGAGTCTCCCGTCACTCTCCATTCTTCCTTCCTTTGCTTTGGGTAATAAGAGTTGCAAGGAGAAGAAAAAAGTTGCAACAAGAAGATACTTCTATTTAAAGTTTAAAAACTAGTGCTTCTTGCTCATCATTCTGCTTATTTCTTATTATTCTGTTACTCTCAGAATAATAAGTATAAACCAGTACTAAACATCAGTAAAAAATACAGGGCATTTATGGACAGGCAAAGCCACTAAAATTAAATGCTCTTTCAGAGATTAAATACTTAAATACTGTCACAACGATAAGAGCAAATGCAGTTGTTGCTGCAGTGGCAGATGCTGGTCCACTTGAAATGGGGTATGAAAGTGGACATCGTCATGCAGCTTCCTGCTCACACTGTTAGGAGATACTCGCTACCAGTACCCCTAAGTGAGAGCTTCCCTTGCTAAATCTGTGTTGTACATCTGCTTACACACAGTACTACTTCAAAAAGCATTTTAAGCTTTAAAAGCAAAGAGGCTTTTGTTTGTTTGTTTGTTTGTTTGCTTGTTTTACCATTTGCAATCCTGTTACCAGGTGGTGAGTTCAAAACCCACAAAAGGAGAAGGCTAATTAACTACCAACGCTGAGCAGCTAATCTGCTGAGGCCTTGGAACAGCAGAATGCAGAAAAATCTCATAAGAGAGCACTATTCTGAGGATTATGAAAACTCAGAAAGTGTACGCTTGCCTCAGGAAACCCAAGCATAAAATTTGAAAGATAGGAAGGTGACATTACAGCCTTGTATACTCTTACCTAGGGATCCACCCTTGTTTGCCACCAGGGACAAGTAATTCAGCTAAAATAACACAGTGTATCTATTTCTCTGTATCTTCATCTACTCAAACTCTTTCCCTTTGACAGGCATGAGCCAAAATGGTGTGGATAACAGGTGATATTTGGGCAGTATTTCCTTTTTGATTTGTCCTTCTCTCTGTGTTTCTAGCACATGCTCAGTAACAAGATGCCAAGAATTAGGTTCTGAACTAGAATGTGTGACTTGTATACACTGCAAAACACATAAGAACTATACTGACTTATTGCTCTGATACAGTAAAGTAGCCTTTTCTTCTAACTTCAGTATGTTAGATTTGACAAGTGAAAAACCACTGGTTCACCAGCCGATTTTTTTTCATATATGTACTGACATCCCAGTAGGAGACATGTTAAGCAATGGCTTGTGGGAACGATTTCATTTTATCATAGTATCACATAATGGATTTATTTTGCCTCTGGAGAGCAAGAAAGAAAAAAAAAGTATACAAAGACAACTACCAAGGCAATATATAACACAATTTACATTAAGTCATAAAAATATTGGTGCTTTCTTTCCCTCAAAGATTATCACTCTTTTAAACCTTTGGATGTGAATTTCTGTAAGTAAAATTTAATATTCTTTGGCAGTATTGTACATGATATTGCACAAAGATTTACAGATGTACTGTCAGTGGAACTCTAAACTCTCACTACAACGGGATTGAACTTGATGTTCCATGTCCCAAGAGTGGTGTTTTTAAGAAGCCATGTAGAGGTGGAAGGAAAGGCCTTTGAAAACAGGAAAGTCATAAACATAAGATGGGTTACAAAAGTTTGTTAGATTGTTGTTGTTGTAAACCAAATCTAAATTTTGCATGTGTTTCAAATAAATCCTTGATATTTTGACAACATTCCTTGATAAACTAGGAAACCCACTTTTATGATACATTCTGCTCTAGCAAAACTTCACAATGAATTGACCCACACAAAAAAGAATGCTACTTATACACTTTTCTAAAAGTCATGATTTCTGTAATAAAAATTATTATTATACAAGATGTGCTTTATTCATCAAATTGGAAAAACATTCCATAAACTTCATTTCTATACTGTTGCTAAACAATGTACTGTAGGATTATGCTAATATTAACCTACAAATTATGCAGTTTTGTCAACTTGATTCAGCACAATTAGCACCTTGTAAAAATACACAAAACATCAAAGTACTATAAATAATTATGTATTAGCATGTGAGAGCATTAACTTTAATACTTAAGGCCATTCTTACAGATAATAAAACAAGAAAACTTTTTTTAGTCAAGCAACTTCTACAAGTAAATTGCTTAAAGAAACAGCTAACCCATTTTCAGAGGTTTTGATGTTTTCATTTTATTTCTCAGAATTTATGTTTTTTGAGTGCTTAACTTATATTTAATTTACATATCCTCTCTGCATTTGGACTCAATGTGATAATCTCAATTTAGATGCTTCTACATCGAGATCTTGATCGCAGGTAATGCTGTGGGTCCATTCTGGGACAACACTTGGCTGTTCATATTCCATTCACATCCTTGGACCCTTTCACCCACAAAATAGCAAATGATCAGAAATAAAAAATTAACTGCAACCAAAATAATCATAGCAGTGCCATCCATCATTACAAAATGTAATCTCTCCTCTTCCCAGAAAGTAGGTTCTGCAGCATTACATAAATTAAAAACATTCTACATTACAATTACATTAAAAATATTTTTATATCTTGAATTGTATTAATTGTATTTTTCTTCTTGCCCTGGTTACTGATGTCAATCCTTATATCAAAGACAATGACAAACTGGCTATGAAAAAGCAGAATCCTGTCAGTCATTGTTGGTTTTTAGGTATCAAAATTCATTTTTATGAAGTATGAGAGAGCAGTAAACTTAATAACCATTTACAATAAATAGTTATGCAGAAAATCCATTGGATTTTAATGGATGTTCTGCATCAACAGTGTAAATAGAAATATTCCATATACTTTATAAAGTACATTCTTCTTCTACACTAAATATGACTATTAACTATGCATATGAGTTTGAACATCAGAATTCCAATTCTTTTTTTCCTAAAAAGTTTTCCTTCATCAGAACAGAGATGCAATGATACATTTTAGAGAACTTTGCCTAGGGACCTGGACTAAAAGCAGGTCTTCTATAGAGAAAATAAAGAAATAATTAATTGTGACCCAGGTGAAAGAGTAGCATATTTTGCAACTCTGTTATGCATAAAAATTATTAATGCATTTGGTAATAAAACTACAAATGTCATAGCTTTCCAAAGTGTAACTGTCAAAAGCTGTCATGATAAGAAATCCCCCAATCAAACCTTTTACATGGAATAAACAGTGGCTCAATTTTGTGGAAATCCAAACTAGTATTTTTGCCTGCATGTAAAGGGTGCACACATTTCATCCCCGGGATGGGAGACTGTGTAAACTGCATTTCTAGACAGGATTCTCCTGTGTGTTATTACTACCCACCCTATGGTAGTATCCATCTGATGAAGTGAAGTGAAAAATCACATTCACTTCTGACTGACTGTCAGGGTGATGTTCTTCTCCTTCCCACACCCCAGGGGGTCTGACCTGCTTAAGGCCAATTCTGAAGTGGCACAGTAGCATCAGGCTTTGGTCATCAGGCTGCATCAGCCTGACATCAGGCTGCATGGGGAGAAATGACTGTGAGAAACCTCATTTGGGGTTTCTGCCCAGGGCTTCAGGGCCATATTTAAACTCAGACCTTGACCTGGGCTTCTCTGTAGGTCTGTCCATGGCGCACCCTGCTCACTGTAGGCATAGTGGGACATCTGAGAGAGGTCTCTGCCTGCAGCTGCTTACCCCAGCTGAATCCTCACACTCTCAAAAAGACTGTCTGCACAGCTCCAGGGCCCTCTGGAGTTCATGAGAGGCTGAAGCCTCAAACAACCTGTCTGCTGCTGTTTAAACAACACACTAAGCAATATTTCCACTGTCCGTCAACATCCCAGCACCTACGACTACAGGATGGCCACTGGGAGGTGGGGCAGCCAGCGCAGAGTACACAGCTATGTCCTAGCAAGAGGTGTTAGACTGCCTGTACTGCCCAGCTGCACCCACATCCCAACAACCAAGCACTCACTAACCACTGGAGTGCACTGGATAGGCTCCTGGAGAAAGCCTCTTCCAGGTGGGTTTCATCTGAATTGAATCCAGTGCACTTTTTGGTGTGAGACAGAGCACAGCAGGTGATCCCGACTCAAACAATACTCATGGACATATTCTAAATCAATATTCTAAGCATCACATTTGGGCTCACAAGTTCTGCTGCAGTTCAGATACAGTCTCAACGTAGACTCAACGATAGTTTCCACAACCTGGTCACAGAAACAGACGCAAGACCCATAATTATAGAGAGCTGGCAAGTCATATCTAGCTGGGGGAAATCAGTTCTCAGAAAGTCCCCACATTACCACCATAATTCAAAAAGGAAAAATTCATTTTGTTGAATTTGTGGCACAGAGTATGTGTAATACAATATCGAAAGTATATATTACAGGATGTCCCCTCAGTATTCCCCTGTAATTACTATGAAGTGCTTAAATCCTATGATTTCCAATGACAGAGTTCTTAGTTCAACCTGTAATAATATGTTTTATCCTCCAAAATTGCCCTGTTCAAGTCTCTGTTTCCACTGCCTATCTCAAAATCCCCCTACAATGGTGGCTTTAGAGGAGGAGGAATAGCAGAAAACTGATGACACCAGTTAATGCTGGCTGTTGACTCCCCGAGTCTGAAAGATGTTATTTATCCTGTTTAAGGCGTGGTAGATGTGTACAGAATATACTTGCATATTACTTTATATTACAGTACATACTAGAAAATTAGACTTCCTCGTTTCACTGAAAATCATAATAATAACAGAGCACTTAGCATCATCTTCTTAAAATACTGATGTCTATATTTCAGTGGGTTTTTCTAATTTTTTTTTATAGATTTTCAGTCAGTTGAAAGCCTTTTTAATAGATGTTCGGGGTTTTTTTCAGATTTTTTTTTTAAAGTTTACAATAAAATTTCATTTAAATAACCTTCTCCCTTTAATTTTGAAAATTCATTTGAGATGAGAAACCTAGGTCCAGCTAACAGTTGCTAGGTCTTAGTGTAGCATATAGTGTAGCTCAGTTTCTCTGAAACTAAAATGTTGATGAAACGTACAGAAATTCTAGGAATGGAAAAGCAGGGAAAACTGTATTACTAGATGACAGCATGCAATATGCTGCTAAAAGCAGAAAATATTTCTGAGTCATGAAGAGCCTGTTTAGATAAAATACTTTACAGTATCTTTTCTGTCTTTATCAAAAAATATCTTAAATAATTCTAATACCCATTAGTACAATAGAAAAACCAACAAAAATCTGTACTATACTCAGAAAGTATATTTTCCAGTACTATGAAAATTTAATAAGCATTTTCAGAGTGTTGGTATTTGAAAAATTACTTTTTACCTTTGATTATCTGGTAATTTTAATCTTCCTTTACAGTCAATGTAGAGAACAGATAATACCAATATCTAAATTCAGATATAGACATTATAAATATAGTGCTATACACAGCTATAGTGACACCACAGGGGCTTGCATATTCACTGATTCTCTTGATCAGTGAAAACTAAAAACATTTCTATGTTAGCAATACCCAAAATAAACATTCACATTTCTTTTTGTTCTATAAATGTGGTATAAAAAGGACAAAGTGAACTGTGTGTATCCAGTATTTTTGTTTAGCCCAACAGTTTTTTGTTCAAAAGGAGTCCAAAGACACATGAAAGCAGGTAGTTGTGAACTTCAGCATGTAAAGCAGATACAACAGGAATTTAATAAATACTGGTAAGCATCTTGTCTCTCCTTCAAATGCTTACCCATGTGTGTAGAGTCACCACTGTCAAAACTGACAACTCTAGAGTGCATAGTTTTCAACCTCCCACTTATGACAACATCATTCAGATCCTCTAGCATCCTAAACACTCTTGATTAATAGACTCCCAATAAGTGACTCTGACACTGAATTTCAGAAATCGGCTGTCTTTCAGTGCAGATGCAGTGACTCCTCTCACCATACTTGCTTGTAGAGCACGAATTAGGAGTACTGTTGCATGCTGCCTTTGGAAGTTAGAGAAGAATGAGTCACATGATCTGAAAATCTAATATGCTGATGCAAAATCCGGAGACCAAAGACCATTTGCCCGCAAACTAGCTGAGCACGTTTACACACAAGAAAAGAGGTATCTGGATCTAGCTGGTTGCTGAAGACAAATGAACGACAAGAAGGTTCAACTATTTACCATGGTGTGGAATTAATGATAGATAGTGGAACTGGTTTTTAAACACTTAGACGATGTTTGGGTTGTCTGATGCCATACCAGCATGCAAATAAGGGCCAGTCAACAATGCAAGTTTTTGCTACCACTTGATTCAACTCAGTTAGGAAAGTTCATGGTGACTGGATGGAATAGCTTCCAGAAAACCACTATGAGTTCTGAAGGCAACTCTCAGAGGCATGAAATGTGCCTGTCTGGTATAGGGGAGGTTTAGATTAGACATTAGGATAAGGTTCTTCACCCAGAGGGTAGTTGAGCATTGGAACAGGCTCCCCAGGGAAGTGGTCACAGCACCAAGCCTGACAGAGTTCAAGAAGCATTTGGACAATGCTCTTGGGCGCATGGGGTATCCTGTGAGGGACTAGGATTTGGACTCAGTGATCCTTTTGGGTCCTTTCCAACTCAGTATATCCTATGATTCTAAGTCGAGTAAAGAATCTGAAACACATCATCCTATCTGTTCCTCACTGATCTCAAAGAATAAAATGTGTGTGAAGCTAGGTCAAATTATTCATTAAAAAAATTGTTACTGAGGTGATGACAGAGACCAGCACTGTACAATGTAACATGGTCAGATACTCCTGCAAAGGCCTTCATAAATCTTTCTGAGCAGTAGAGTGTCTGCATTGCACATCCTATTCTTCAGTAACCAGGAGGAAAAAAACAGAATATAATTGAAACAGACTCTAAGGTTATATAGATTAAGACGGTAACAGGTAAGTTTAAGGAAGTTTCTGTCATTGGTTATCTCCTACCTGAAATGACTTTATTTATTTGTTTGTTTGTTTGTTTTAGAACACAGAAGCTAAACAGGAATCTAGTCTTTGGGGACCACAGCAGTACAGCAAGAATCAATAGAATTTGAACGGACATAGCCTTCCTATCAGAGAAAAGAAGCTCACATTTTATGAGCCTCTGATCTTTCATATAGTCCATATGTCAGTCCCACTAGACAGTAAGAGTTATTTACAAAAGATCTGAAACTTAAAAAGAAGCTTAATTTAACACTGACTTGTTCAGATTACCAATCTTTATTGAATCACAATATTATAAGTTTGTTTACTCATTCATTTAAAGTTTGCATTGAGATATCAGAGCTCTGTTTAATAACAATTAATATGTTCCATTTTCCTCTGATTTGAGTACAATAACTTTTACTTTCTTGTACAACAATGTGCAATTATGGTCCCAAAGAATTATAGCAAGATTCTAGGCATAAGAAATTCTGAAGAGAAAAAGATGAGATTTCTAAGCAGTTACAATTAACTTCTACTTATTAAGTGTCCCAGCTAGAGATATTTTTAGTTAATACCTGTTAATTGAACTGTCAGCTATATTAAAACAGACTTGATTAAAACGTCCATACTTTGCTATTGCTACTGTGACCTAACTATTTCATAAGGCTTATTTTACTTCTTTGTAGATAAACTAACCAAACAAATGTGATGCATAAAGCTCTACAGAATATTTGTGGTGCTTATTTCACTAAGTGGAGTTTTCATAACTCATATTTTGATGTTTTAGAGAGACACACTTTGGTATGAAAATTCAGAACTATAAATTTTCTTAGTACTATATCAAAGAAGAAAGCTTTGGGTGTTTTATTAACATAGAGAGTTGGTAAGCACGATGGAGTTGCCCATCTTTTAAAGATGGGTACATGGTCATTTTAGTGGCACATAGTGACTTTGTAGGTGTGTTCACAGCAGTAAGAGTGTTAGGGTCTTTATCACTGCGTTGTGTCATGCAGAAACATTAATCAGGTGCTATGAAAGATTAAATCTATGAACATTTTTTTGCATGCTGTACATCTGACCTATTTATTTCTACAGGTGCAGCCTCTGGAGACTATAGATTTTTGTGTTATAAAAAAGCCCTGAGAACTCTTTTGAGGAAAATTGTCCAGGATACACCACAAGAATTTTAAATGTTACAGAACATAAGCTTATGTTGAATTTAACATAGAACTTTTAATTTAGTGATAAAATCAAGGAGTTTGGAATTTGGAAATAAATCTTCCAAACAAGTTCTGCACTTTTCCTCAAAGCAAGACAAATACGTAATTTGAACTGTCGGCAACATTTACTGTTTCATTAAATTTGCAGAAAAGAAAATTGAAGCAGGAAAGAATCCTGAGGAAGGCTGTAAGCAACACATAGGAGAAGAATGGGTAAGGTTTGTGCTAGAATAATATAGATTTCTTTCAATACTGATCCTCTGTTAAAAGGAAGTATGTCTTCTGTGATTTCTAATATTTAGCACAATGAACAATTCAGTTTTCACAGGAAAAATATGAAACGTTCTTAAGAGCGATAAGCTACAACTAAGAAGTGTGGATTTACAACAGGGACAGAGGAGGCTTTAATTCTCCTGCCCTTATTAATCATATTTTCCCACCTTACTTTGTGGCTGGTATCTCAGGAATTTCCAGCCTAGCAACATATTTTTTCTCCAACTCTTCAGATCTGCTTATCAGGTGCATGAGTTAGAGAGAAATGGTAGTTTAGGCAGGAACCAAAAGGAAATGGCAGTTTCTGCCTGCAAGACAACCTGACATTCCAATCCCATTCATGGTACATGACCTACCATGCCTGGAAAAAAATCATTACAGTTCCTAACACTGCTTGGACAAATAGCCAATAATTTCAAAATACCATTACATTTTTCTTAGAGCTTGCAGAACTGCAGTTCTATGGTACAAACTTACTTATTAGTAGAAAATAGCACTGAATCAGATTTTCACAAAAAGATTTTGAGTCCCCCTGCTTTGTCTCCAGCACTAAAGTAAGTCTTGCAAATCCCTTGCTTACCAGAGTAACCAGCTAACAGCAATGGATGCTCCTGCAATTGGTTCTCCACAGATACTTTATCCCCTTCCTTCTGTAACTAGGAAACACAAAGTGATAGCCCCCAGAAGATAAAAGCAATGACAGCAAAGAAGCTCTATAAGCTTAAGCAACTTTCCCTTTCCGAGAGAGGGAGGGACATACAGTCCATTTATAAGGTGACAATCAGCTTGATTTTTCCAAAAAGAAAACCCCTAAAGTAGTTTTAAAAAGGCTTCCAGTGTTCTGCTAGTTCCTGAGGATAAATATAGCTTTCTCCCATTCAACTAATCTCTCCCAGATCGCTGTGGGAAAAGACATGCTAAGTTGTTTAACTAGGGAAGAACAGTTGTTTTTGACCAAGCTGTGGTAAGCTATTTTTGTGGTTCTCTGGGCCCTGATTAGGTCTTGTTAAGTCCCAGGTGAATCTGGTGACTGTCATAAGAACATTCCAGCACAGCAAAGAACAGTACTGATCCTAATGGGGCTTCTGCAGTATAGCAGTTGTACAGAATGAACTGAAACTATTATGAAAGTGGTGAACAACTGTAGAAGAAAGAAGCTGCTGACTATGCACATCATTCTCTGTAAACACAGATAAAAATACTCCAGTCACCCCAAGATCTGTCTTTATGTTTCATAGAGAAATCTTACTTTCATTGTTCCTTTAACAACAGATGGTCAAATAAGTAGATTGAGATTTTTAAAAAATCATGTTTAAAATTCAAAACTTATGGCTTTACCTATAAAGGTAAAAAAGGCAAACAGGTGTTTAGTTTGCTTGAAATTAGTCAGGAAGAAAACAAGCTGCTAATTTATAGACACATGCATACAAAAGAAAGAGAAGGAGATGAAAGGTAGAAGGAATCATACTGCTTTCTCTGCTAACCAAGAAAAAGCTTAATAAAACAAGTTGCTGAAGAATAAAACAATCTTTCTTATTTTTGGACATTACCCTGAGGGAAAAGCTTTGACACAGCAGCAAAGTCTACTTACCTATGCTTTGCTTCCCTTACATGGCAAACATCTCAAGGTTCCACTTCAGGGGGTTTTACTAGATGGAATTACATCCTTGTATTACAAGGCTCTGTAATTAATTTATTCTACTTACTATAAATATGTCTCAGTAGAAAACTAGATGACAGAAGGAGCTGCATATTAGTAGAAATCACACACAACGAACCATTTGTATTAGTTACAATATCAGGAGCATTAAAATGAGAATCCCTTAAAATCATATTTAATCCTAATTGTTAGATTCTTCATTGCCACAAGTAAAATCTTCTTAACATCTTTAATGTAACTTCTAATAAATTTTTTTCTAATAGCAGATTAATTCAACAGTTTAGCTGTGTATGTGCAATATACATGTGTACACTCATCTGTATATATACATATATACATCAGTTTTTCAGTATTTGCCTGGTATATACTGATGACTCCAGTGTATAATTTATATTTCAAAAATATTTCAAATATAAAAATGCTGACCAGAGAAAATGTTTAAACTCAAGGATTATCACATCACTGTAGCCAAGATTCCTTGTGCTTTCTATCAATAAATGGCAGAAACAGCGATGCAGTAAGAGCCCAATATTAAAATTCAGACTTCCTAGATAGAATATGTGTGTTACTCTGTGGTAGTAACATAACTTTTCTAAATTCAAACAGTACTAATGTCAAGCCTAACTGCAAAACATTTGCGCAGACGGAGGGCAAGATTAAATCTATTTACCACTGTCAAGGCTGAGCTGGCTGGGTGCTGGGTTATGTCCAGGGTGCACATACACTTCACAGACACCTTTGCTCACAGAGAAACAGCCCATCTGCAGTAGCTCCACCATTCTCCAGGCAGTCGTCTGGATTGGGGCTTATGTAATTGGGTAACAGATGAAGATTTGGGAAAGTTGTAAAAATAAAACCAAACCTAGTAAAGCTTTTCCAAATCCACTTGTCTAGTCATAGTTTTCATGGCTCTAATGCTTGAGGCTGCAATCAGGCTCCATCAGGAGGGGCTGAAGAGGCCGTCAGTATCAAGGGGAAGCTGACATAGACCACTCTGCTTCACATCCCGGTTGCCGATTTCAGGAATCTGAAAACTGTCACTAGATCTTCATTCTCATCTACCTGTTCGGCAAATACGAAGTAGAACTTTGTCCTTCTCTCCTTTAGCAAAGGTAGGAGTAGGGTGAGCAGTCATTAACCTTCAGGTCATGTTTAGCTCACTAGATTGGATGAATTTGTATACATAGTCTTCTTTACAAACATTGCTGATAGCAGCAGAATGAATAGGGTGTGGCAAATTTAGAAATACCAAATGTCTAAAATAACTATGCATTAATGACAATGGTACATTATTTACTCATCTTTCTCATTTCTTAGGACCAAGGTAGAGTTTAACAAAGCTGTCCTAGTAGCTATTGCTGTTCCTTCTCTATAAACGTAAGGAATCTGGAGAACCTTATCAGCTTGGCATCCTTCAAAAGTGCAAAGCAAAGAACCTGTTTGTCATTTAGCCTAACCGGCAAGAAACTCTGATTGCATCCCAGGATATACATAGGGTATAGTAATGAAAAAGTATCAAAAAAAAGAAAATGAAAAGGGAGGAAGAGAATGAGCGCAGCTGTCTGGCCATCTTGTGCAAGACAGTATTGTTGTTTTGAAGTTATAAAGAGAAGAGAGAGAAAATTTTAGAGAGCTAAAACTGTGGGGTTTTGTTGAAACTTCTGCTATATAATCCACCGTTTAGTGACCAGACAATTCAAAGTTAAGCTAAAGAATAATCATTGTATGCACTTTAATCAAAGTTGCGAGTTTATACAATATAAAAATCTTAGATAATGGTAAGTCCTAGAAAGCTACAGGTTGTTCATAGACAACTCCCCACTACAACTTTCTCTTACTCTATTCATGGGCATAACCTATTCAAGACTGTAGAACCACACACAACTCAGAACTCAACTGTGTAGTAATCTTCACAAAAAACGTGCACCTCCCCTGTCTCTGTCAGAATCCTTAAGAGTGGAGAGGCTACACATAGCATGCTCCCAGAGCCACCAGTTATGCTGGTACAGCACAAAGGGCAAGCTGAATCAAGAATCCTGTTCTCAGCTTCAGTCCCCAAATGACTATAAATATTGATACATCATTTCTGCTCTATCTTAACATGTTCTACAAGGCTCAAATGATGTAAAGAATGTTCTTTCATTGAAATGTTACAGTTTCAACATTTCTAGCAGCTACACTCACTGCTATCTATTCCAACTTTCTATGTTATGATTATACTAGCTTTCTTTCCTTTAGCTACTTTGAAGGACCATGACTAGACTACTGAGTTAACAGTAACCAGTTACTGAAGTAATCTGAGTTGGTGAAGAAAAAGGATATGTCAACTGTGATTAGTTCCTACTTGTCTTTCACTAGACAAGATGCTACATCTTTGTCAAATTCTTGTCTGCAGACAAGACTTGTTTTCAAAAACTAAGCATCTGTAACTTCTGCTGACTTCTGCTATAACAGTAGATGACAACTCTGAAAAAGAGGTTTAATAAAAATGGTGAATCCAGCTGGGAATTCACTTGGAGACACAAGTTGACTGAGAAGTATCTTCCTATAAATGTTTTCATAAATGATTGTACACTATTGCTCTACAGACCCTAAGCTGAAACAAAAGCTTGTTGCAAAACGATGTCTATCTCTTTCAGGAGTCATGAGTTCCAGTGCTCTTTTCCTAATTTTTTCCTTTCCTTTAGTAGTGCCAATCCACTGAAAGCAGTGGAGCTGCTTCTGACTCACAATACTATAAGAAAGAGAAGAATCAGCATTACAATACAGGAGGCAAATGGTTAAGGAGCCCTTGTCACGGAACTATATATCTCTTTGTCTGGTAAGGACAATTGCCCTCTCATTTTTACAAAGGAAACAGATAAAGTATACCGGTATTGTTTACAAATCTAACAATTTTCAGAACTGATTGGAGAAATGATGCCAAAACAACAAATGTGAACAGCTCAGTATTTGCTAGTATCACCATACTTCATGGGTACTTTCATGCAGACATCTTGGAAATAAGCTCTTTCCTGCTACAGGACGTAGAAGATGACATGGGTTTATAGGATGTGTAGAGACTTGGGAAACCGACCAAATGATTGTGCATCCAAAGTGGAAAAAAGAAATGCACTAGAACTGGCATTGCTATTATGCCAGAGGATTTGAAGATAGTGAAGAAAATTGTTGGTCTGTTTAGTGCACTGCAGGGACAAAGACACTCTCATGGTTATTAGAGGAATTTATTTCTGACTTTCAGTCTCCCACTGTGTCTACTAAAGACTATCAATTCAGAAATGCAACCATATCTGCTGCTTTTCCTTTATGGGCAAACTACAGTGCTTGTCATTAATCACCCTGACAATATGAAAATGCAACATTATTCTGCTAAGTATTTCCATGCTTTCTGATTTTTCACTCATCTACCAAGTTGTCAAATGCTAGACACACAGACAAGGTACACAGCTGTGTGCAGTGCAAAGGGAAAAAAAAGAAAAATGATTAAAGGAATCATAATTGAAATGTGTTTGAGCCTGGGATACCTGTATTGGAGGTTTAAGTTTTTTAACTTAATTTCCTTCCTTGATTATATTATTGATTTGATTTGATTAGATTAGTATAATGTATCTTAAAAATACTATTCATTGTAAGTTGCTAGTCAGTCTTTCATCTGTTAGGAAAAGCAGGAATACTTTGTTCCACAATATAAACCCCTTAATGATAAATTCTTAATCTCACCAGTTCTTCGCTGAAATCGGGGGGTGGGGGGGAAATAGAAGTAAACCAGGAAGGATGGAACAGCCTTAAAAAGCCCAGAGCAAACAGGTGTCTGTGCTACATTTTGCAGTACATGAAGACCTGTGAGTCTGAGAGCAAAAGAGCAACTCCGTGATTCTGCAGATTTACATTTCATCTCAGTTTCCAGCTAGTCAGAGGGCATTTTGTACCTTGACAGAAACTAAAAAAAATACGGTGGAAACCTGGAAAAAGGAATTTTCGCTTCAGTCGGTCCCGCGCAGCACCGGGAGCGCTTTCACTGCAAAGCCGCCCCCTCGCGGGGGCTCCGGCCCCGGCACCGGGAGAGCGGCAGGGAAGAGAGGGGGGATAAAAACGGGGGAAAAAAAATGACCAAAAACCCTTACGTGAAGACTTCAGTCTTTTCTGAAGCAGGACGCAATCCACAACACACAGGATAACAGGTCCATACTTTCCCGACTCATTAAAATGCAAATAATTTCCAAACACTCCGGTTTGGAGTGTCACAGTTTCTCACTCAGTCCCTCTGTGTGTTAAGAAAGATGGCACTTGAGGGAAGTGATGCTCTTGCGGGTGCAAGGTTAGGATGGAATTTAAGGTTCTCTTCTTGGAAAATCAGTATATTTGTATCTGACCTTAAAAAAAGCATCTGAATATCACAGATGTGATTCCTGTCTTAATTATAAACTTACAATAATATATTTTTGTAGGATGTTGTGAGTTGATTTAGCCAGATTTGTGAGGGAAACTAAATAAGAGGCTAATAGGACTAGGTATGAAATTAGGAACTATTTAATATGTAAGACAGCTTCTATTACTGCTTATGATTTCTTTGCATGTCATCATTAACAACATGACATCTGAGTAGAAATGTCTTGTGCTACACAGCCAGAAAACACTTCTGAAGGTTTTGTTGGAGAGTAGTCAGGAGGGAATCTCATGGATCATGAGAGAGCAATGTGTCTTGACTGGATCTACAATACCACAACTTAAAACCTGAATTGCAAAACGTCTACCAAGACATAATATGTGTAACCTTAGGGAAGGGTAGAGTTTGGCCTTGAAAAACCAAAATGCTCAACACTTGTCAATAACTTTAAGAAAACTCTGTTATGTGGTAAAACCTGCAAATTAATTCAATTTTGATTATTTCTTAATTCTACACAGAAAGTAATCATAATTACTGTGTTTTACATCCTATAATAATATATGAAGCCTATATTAAACACTGACACATTAATAGATATTTCAGCAAAAATTTAATAATTAAACAATTAAACATTTTTTTCAGCCTACATCCCTAAACTGTTAATCTCCCAAGTTAATGGGTTCAGACTTCTTACTGCTTCAGAATGCACTGATGATTCTGGAAACTGAGATTTACTATTTTTGTCAACAACATCCTATTTTCAGACGTCTTTTTTTAAAATCAAGATGATGAATTTATCATATTGAAAACTTTAAAAGCACTTAGATTTTGGTATACAATTCTGAGATAATGGATGAAGTCTGTGACAGCTACTGAATAAACACGAAATACACAAATCCTAGTCATCTGAATTCTTTAAAATGTGCTTACTTCTGAACAGCTATTGAAACTATGAGCTTACATTGTTGGGCTTCTTTTCTCCTTTTGTCTGAGAACAGAAACATAGGCATTTCTTTCTACTTTGGGGACTATATGCCAGAAATTGTTGATTTTGCAGCTGTTCAAAGAATATTTAAAATATTCTTCAGCTACATTTTCCTTATACTTTGTTTTTCAATAGCTATGCTAGCAGACAAAACATAAAACTATTGATAGCCTATTCTGTTCTTCAGTATATTTGCTCATATTGTTCATAGAAAATTCAGTTCAACATTTTCAAATCACTTCTTAGTCCATATGAATTAATTCTCAAAAGATATAAGATTATTGTGAGATATGTACTGATGAACTCATAGGACCTAACACCTCTCATATGTGTATATCTGGGTGTGTATGTGTATCTCACTCAAAATATTGAAACACGAGGCAGAAATTCAGTCCAAGTAGTTAGAATCACTGCAGAAAACAAAAGGGAATAGAGAAAAAGAAATCTCTCCCCCTGTTGGCCAAGAAGTAGCAAAAGTCACTCCTTTCTTAGGCTGGCATTAAGCAACTGCTTAAACAAATGCTTAATTTTAAGCAAGTGAGGTCAATTTACACATTTTATACTTCTGGAGGTTTCACTTCAAGGCCTCTAGTGTGAGCCAGTAAACTAAATGCTGCATTGCAGCTGAAGCACATTAGATGCATTCCTGGAGCATATCTTCTGAATTTCTTTAATCCAACAGGAATCCAGTCCAGATGCTCCAAGAGCCCTTCTCAGCAGGACAATCAGTGCCGAAAGTTCTCTTCTGATCTGAACGAAAAGAGTAATGTGTCTGATGCACCAGTCAGAGGCCTCCTTTTGCCCAGGAAAGACCTCCCTAGCAATGAGTGCTCTAAAGCCCTGTACCTTGAGACTAAGCTCACAAAACCACTTATAGAGCTAAGCTTTATGGCACTCAAGAGCTATGCACATCTATGTTTTAACCTGAAACCACTAAACTTCCAGTTCAGCAGAATAAACTGCTACATCTGTCAATAAAATCTGTTCTATAAAGATGAAGTTCCTTTACTTTTCTCAAAATGGTTCCAAATACAATGCAAATGTCTCTCAATCTGAGAGCAAAATTAAAATGGAGTGACTAAGAGCAGTTTCACACATGCATACAACCACACACACAATGATATGTGTACAGAGATTCAATTTATAACAATACATATTATATTTTGGAAGGCAAATTTCTTAGCAAAAACAGCTAAGAAAAGCTGTTTTGCAGCTGGACATAGCACCTTACAATAATAGCTAATGAAAATGGTAGAAGGAGGTCCTGTGTTTAACAGTAATAAATGAAAATCAAACAGTATCACTTCTAGAATTTCATTAACTAGAACTGAAAATAAAAAGTTTGCATGTTTGAAAGAAACACTGTGAGTAAAATAATGAAGGATTAGACTTAGAAGACATTTCTGAAAATCTACATAGTTAGAACTTACATTCACAGGTTTTGGATTGTTGAGAAGCAGGTGCTTGCTTTTCTGAAACTTTTTAAATCCTTAAAGATTCAAGAAATCCAAGCCCTTTTCTAAATAAGATGGACAGACATTTCAGGTCCACAGAACAATAACCTCTGATTATTAACATATTCTAGAGGTCTATATCAAGAAGATTCTAGACAGAGACTGCAGGAAACCTTACAGATGAATGCATGAGACTTCAGATGCCTTAAAAGAAGAATGCTTATATCAGAAGGTCCTGATTTCTTTGCAAAATTTTCCACCAGATGCAGTACTTCCTACCATGTCAAGTGTTTTTTCTTCATGAGTATGACATCAGAGTTCCATAAAAATAGAACTGCATAAGGTCTGAAAAAGATAATGAGCCTACAACAAAGGTAGAAGTACTAGCAGGGTCCCCCTGCCCTTTCCACTTATAGGCATGACTGAAGAAGGAGAAATCCTGGAAGTAGATGATGGGCAAGTTGAGAATTACATCACAGAACTGAACCCATACAAGTCTCTGCCACCAGCCGGGCTGCATCTCAGGACTCTGAGGCAGAAAAGGTGTCACAGACCAGGATGCCATTTACTTTCTAGGTTGCAAGTTCACGTTGCCAGCTCATATCTAATTTTTCATCTACCAATATCCCCAAGTCCTCCACAGGGTTGCTCTCAAGTCATTCATCACCCATCAGGGTAGAATCAGTGAAAAAGTCAACAAACTTAATTACAGAGCTGTCATTCAGAGGGAGCTAGATGGGCTGGAGGGTTGAGCCATTAAATTCATCAAGAACAAATGCGAAGTCCAGCACCTGGGAAGGAAGAACTGCTTGCAACAATGCAGTTTGGAAACCGATTGTCTGGGAAGAGGCTCTGAAAAAGGGTTCTAGGGTCCTGTAGGCAGCAAGTGGGACATGAGCCAGCAGTGTGACTTGTTAGCAACGATGACCAAGTATATCCTGGGCTGTATTGGCAGCAGCATAGCGAGCAGACTGAGAGAAAATATTAGCCCTCCACACTCAGGTCTCATTAGGCCACATCTAGAATACTGTGTCCCATTTTGGACCTGTAAATACAAGACCATAATGAACTGGAGCGAGCTCAGCAGGGCTCACTCCAAGTCATGGGCCTGGGAAACTTGTTCTGTGAGGAAAGTCTTAGGGAACAGGGTGAAGAGATGGCTTAGATGAACCCAGGAGCAGCTCTCCAACACCTATGAAGAGGTCATTGAGAAGATGCAGTCAGGCTGTTCCCAGGGGTACATGGTGTGAGGATGAAAGACAACAGGCATAAAGGGAAAAGAGAGGTTTAGACTAGATATGAGAAAAAAAAAATTCACCACGAGGACAGCCAAGCTTTGGAACAGGTTCCCAAGAGGTAGTGCAGTCTCTAGCATTGGAGGTCTGTAAGTCTTAAGGATAAAGCCTTGAGTAACCTGGTCAACTAGTGTTGACCCTGCTTTGTGCAGGATATTAGACTGGTAGAGTTCTTGAAGTCCCTCCCAACCTGAATTATTCTATTATTCTGAATAATTAAGGAAATGAAAATCTCTAAGTCACCACAGCTAGATCTTATATAACACTTCGATCAGTAGCTCAGGATGGAGGGAAAATAAGGAGCAAGGTGGAATCACACAGAGATAAGTTGCTAAAAGGGACTCTAGTGAATTCTTTATGACTAACAGGCTAAGCAAATAAAACCTAAGGAAATGAGACTTCAATGATTATGCTGTCCATCACTCATTTCCAATAATAAATCTTCTAGCTTCTTAGCCAGTTTCAGCCAAATCTGACAAGGAAGTATCAGTCTCAAAGGTAATTGTGTTGTTATAGGATTTTGAAAAATTGGTTGCTGGAGAGAAGAAAGAACATCTTATTTGTTTTAACACTCTGAAAAGACAAGGAGAGGGTCACTGTGCTCTATTTTGTTTGGCATCTGTAGTCCAGCCACCCAGCTGATACACGTACAGATGCAAAATACAGGTATGATCTCTATTCTGTGAGAATTATATGTGATTTTATTTTTAATTGTTTTCCAACTTTGGCACCTCACATCTTTTTAATTTTCTTGCTGTCATACAACACTTGTGGATAGAAAGAATAAATCAGATCATCTGACTAGAACTGAGGCTATACCATCTTACAATGTTATTCTGATGTTGCCCTAATAGATAGAGAATTGCCTCAAGATCTTAATGAAGTTATTACTGAACCCAATTTTCCTGAGTGATATTAGACATAATGATATGGGAGCAAAACAATTGTCACTCTTATTTTATTTTAGTGTAACTTTCAAAAGAACATTTTCAACCTCACGCTAAGAATTAATCCCTCTTTTACTGGAAAAGCAACTGGACACTTAAAATAATTACCAATCAGATGAAATATCTCACAATGAAAGTCTAATCTAAAAGAAAATTATATATTCCAGGAAGAAACAAAGAATATCACAGCAGAAACTACTTGCAATGGATCAGAGGTATGGTGTCCTGTAGAAGCCTAGAAGACTAATGT
Source organism: Pipra filicauda (assembly GCF_003945595.2). Classification (NCBI taxonomy): domain Eukaryota; kingdom Metazoa; phylum Chordata; class Aves; order Passeriformes; family Pipridae; genus Pipra; species Pipra filicauda. Next base: position 953,944 of record NW_024104403.1, read on the forward strand.
GTATGTCTCAAACACGGATAGCTGGATAGCTGTGGAGCCAAGTAAGGATTGTTGGTAAAAACAGGCTGAGAGAAAGAACAGGATGTGGCTGAAGAGGGTGGCATACAGGGGTAGGGCAACAATTTTTGGGGACAAACATCCTTGTTCTGGCTCCTGGAGATAGGCACAACACAGTACAGGGCAAGCACAGAAACGAGGTTGAGAAGGAGGCATGGACTGTCGACCAAAGACCAACCCAGTAGGGAGGGATCAAGACTACGAAAGTCCCCCAAAGCTCTCTGGCCCGTTTTCAGAAATGTCTAGAAGAATGAACTGCACATGATAACTAATTTGCAAAGAAACTGAGAAACTTATCTCCAGGGTGGGAAAAACCTATCTATAAAAAGGTATCCCCACAAAGCCTGGGTGGTGCCTCTGGACACCCCAACAGCTGGATCAATGCTGGTTGGTTGGTTTGTTTCTTTCTTTCTTTCTTTCTTACTCTCTCTCTCTTTATTTTTTTCTCTTTCTGTCTTTAATATTTCTCTCTTTCTGTCTCTCTCTCCTCCCTTTCACCTCACCACTTATTCAAAATCCAGTGCTTTGTAGTTATACTATAAGGGACTAATACCAATTTCTATAATGTCTATAATTTACTAATAAAACTTTTTAAATCTTTATGGACCATCTGACTTCTGTCATTCCTTTTTGACAATAGGTATCTATGAATTTGGTGGGATGCCACAGTCCCCCCAAAATAACAGTAAATAGAAAACAGGTATTTTGCTTACTTTTACAAAAAATCTCTGGAATACTCTGTTTCAATTTAAGGATTTTTTTTTCTGTGTTAAATAAAACTACATATTTGTAGTTCCTCAGATAAATAAATACAAGGCTAAATTAATCTCAAGACTCTAGATTACAAAAATTTTGGGAGCAGAGACTACTCTATAAATATGCAGTGTACCCACTGCTGTAAGAATGAGCAAAAGCAAACAGTTATTATCAGGTCAACTGCCATAATATTTTGGATCACACCAGAAATATTGACTAGCTTTTGCTGAAATCACCTCAGACACTGACTTGCCCATAAAGAAAAGAAAATTTGAAAGCTGACCAGTTCTACTGAATTACTGAAGGTCATCAGGACAGAAGACTGAACCTTGTAATCTCATAACTATTTAGTACCAAGGTCTATAACACAAAACTTGCTGTTTTCTGGTCCAAACAAAATGTGTGTCTTTTTTTTATCTTTGGCACATAGGGTTATATGTAATATATTTAAGAAAAGAAAAAAGTTGTATTGAAACTGCCTTGGAGAAAGAAAGAGAAAATTATATGTATTAGATGATAGCAACAACATGTACAGAACTGAGAAACACCAGTGATGAAAACTGTATAAAACAGAAAATTGTAACTACAGGTCTTAAAAGACTAGGCTCCCTCTGCTGTCAAAAATGCTCTCCAGGGATGTACTTAAAGGCAGGTGTACACTGCACCATGGCAACTAGAGAGCAGCAATTCCTTAAAAAGCATCAAGAGAATTCTGCAAAGGAGTTCACCTTAATACATCCAATATATACTGGACCTAATGGCAGTTCCTGCAACGTCATCCTTCATCCAGTGCACAGCTGACCCAGCTAAATAATCAAAATATTCATCCAGCTAAAAAGTTCTTGCACAGCACAAAGTAATGATTCAATACCATCAGTGAAAGCATACCTCAATTGTCAAGGTTTTAGAGAAAGTAATAGAAGTCATCAGAAATGAAGTTTCAGACCTGAGGAAATGCTGCAGCTCTCAGCCTACATCTACATAGATGGGTGTAGCTAAGCATGAATGTTCTCTGCCTGAGTTTTGAGATGGTTACCTATAAATCAGGACTATCTGTAGAGTTAGAGAGATGCACTAACATAGCACTTCCCTAAAGCAAGTATACTCTGCATTTCAGCTGTGTCTCATAGCTTATGACACTGACCATGATGTCATCTTATTTTTGTATCTGACATGAAGGCCCAAAACAGTTCATATCCAGACATCTCACAGTCTATTTGCTTCTGCCTGTATTTGTCTTCATATATATTTGCATTCCCATAGTGCTACAGCCCACATATTAATGACTAAGCCATAACATTTCCCAGACATTTCAGCAAAAATCTTAGTTTCTACAGCAGAAAAAGACACCATGATAATTCCTGTATGAATGTAGTGCATTTTTATCACTGAGCATTTTACAGTAAAGTTATGCTAAGTTATGCTAATTGTCAGGCTTGAGGATTGGTGATTTAAAAACACAAGATTCCTTTTCAGCAGAAACACTTTCACAGCACAAACACATGCTAGATTATCTCCTCTACTTATAAAAAGGCATTCTTAATTATTTATTTTCACTTCATTTTACAATATAGACACCTTCAATTCCCATACCAAGAATTTTGCATTTTAAACTCTATAACTACCACATGGCAGAGATTTAATAAACATAGCTCTTCCCAAAAACTACTCTGTTATTTCTCATCCTGCCTCAACTTTGCTCTTTAAGTTTAACAAATAATTTTACATTTTACTTGTAGCTATTCTGTTTTGAAGATGATTTTATATACATTCCTGCATGAAAAGAGACATTTTAATGGCTATATATAAAGTAAAAATATTTTCCAGATTTTTCTGTAAATCAAATCTTTCTAGTTATAAACTAGGCCACAAAAATATTTCTATACATTTCGGGTTTCTTCATATTATAAATATTGACAGAAAGATCTATTGAGATTATCCATAATAAAATATTTATACATTACATTATACCTGCTGGTAATACATTATTTTATACTTGTTTGTAAGCAATTAAGCAACCAATGAAACTTACCGATACATTAATTTGATGGTGTGATATTATGGGGGCAAATTAAGTGGCAAATCTGTTGTAAGATTTTAATTATAAAACAACTGCTATGGAGAGCATTTCTATACAGTAAGCAGGGTATGGAAATAAATTAACAACTAATGTTGGCTGTAAAAGTCAAGCATTATAAGCTGCCCTTTTCAAAATCTAAATGAATAATTTGAGTCACTGTGAAAGAAAGCAAGAAAAAACCCCTACCCTGCATGTAACTAAGGCATGGTAGCTATTTTGAGATTAACATTAGACAGGAAACAATTTCCTTCTCTCATTGGGGATAAACTAATCTGTTCTGGTTTTCATTTTCACCTTGAATCTCAAGCCAAGGGTATTTTAGTAACACGACTTACAACCCCAACAGACATATGTGGGCAGATACTTTTAGGTAAGAGAGCAGCCACTATTCCTGACTTTCTCTCAAAATATCTAGGCCTTCCACTAGTTGCTTTTCTCTCTCTACTGAAACAAAGCCAGTTAACCTTAATTTTTGTCACTCACTTTGTCAGAGTTAAGGCAAGGAACAAAGAGGCTTAGTGAAAGAGATATACAACACGTTCAGATATAAATTAAACTGCATTGCTTTGTTATTTTTCCTAGGTTAAGATTAATCTCCCCTAACTTTATCTATCTAAAAGTACTGTGTCTAGTCCTATCTTGTCTGGTCTCCCTGAAGACTCAGTGGACCTACTATATCGTTCAACAGCTACTTGTGAAAGAATTGCCTGGGAGTATTTAGTTGAGAAAGACAAGTGCTATAAAATAGATAACTAAAACCGGATGGTTAAAGGTAGGTAAGATGACTCATATCTTCAATGACAGAAGATGTCTCATATTATGAAAAGATAACTATACTCTTAATATATCACTTGGGTTGAATGTCTTAGTATTATATCTATATACTTTCTACTAAGCAAGCAGAGCACAGAAGCTGGATCTGATTCAGACATCAGAGACAGGGATGTCCTCAAGGCTTACTGGTTCTGCAGTAATACACAACATAGGCAGGTTACTTACATTTCAAAAATTTGCGTATTGCATTTCTTTTCACTAATATCTTGATACATGAATCGGATTAGTTCTCAACTCAACAGACTATATCAGTAAGGGATTATGAAATCTGCTGCTATGTGGTATTAGAGATATAACCACAAAATATTACTTCTCTGACAATGAATTGATTCCTTATGTCTAATAAATGCTTTTCATCAGCCCTTACCAAGTGTAGTGGTTTGAACCTTGTTTTCCCCAGAGGCTAAGAGAAGTGGTAGACTCCAAGGGGTGGAAACCCCTGGAAGTTTTGAAATTCTGCCCAATGGACGCTCCTGCAGAAATGTAAACATATCACAACCAGACCGGAAGAGATGAGTTGTAGTTTTTGGTGTGGTAGGAGAGGTGGCCATGTTGTAGAGCCACGAGGAAGGGGCTCTGAGCCCCTTGGGGCCTCTGGCCCCCTCCCAGCCCCTGGCTGGGGGGCTGCAGGGACCTGGAACAGCATAAAAGCTGGGCTAGGTGCCTGTAGTTATGCTGGGAGATGTTTTCTCCATGGGCACAGAGCAGCAGCCGACACTGACCAGAGAAACAGTGGCAGAGAGCCAGAGATAAGAACCTGAACCGGAGGAGCGGCAGAAACAACATGCAGCACCAGAGAAAAGACTCCTGGAAGGAGAGCCGAGGAAAGGAGAGCCAGCAGCTGAGAGTTACAGAGTTCTTGGGGGTAAGACTGTACCACACTCCCCCAAAACTCCCTTGAGACCCCTCTTGGAGAAGAGGGACATGGACTCCTATTTTGGAGAGCAGTTTTAGACATGCAGCACCGGAGAGAGAGGAGCTGAGAAGCTCAGAGCGTCCCGGAGCTGGACCGGGACAGCCAGATGGAATGTGGGGGGAGTTGACCTTGGCTCTCCCCCCTTGCACTGCTGCCACGGTGGCAGCCTGAGAGACAGGGCAGAGAGGCCCTGCAAGAGATACCAGACCGTCATGAAGACCCCCCTGTGTCTTCGTGATATGACGTGGTGATACGACCTTGTCTGGGGTTACGAAGCCCACGGAAGACCCCTCGGTTGTGAGGCGATGGGGCCGGGGGAGCTTGAATACCTCCCTCGTGGACGCTGGCAGAAAAGCCAGCCACAGCTGCTGCATGCGTGAGAAGAAACCTGCTGCCTTAGAAGATGCTGCTGTTCAGAGACTGGAAGGGATCTGTCCTTCTTTCCCTCCTGGACTTTTATTTGGAGGGGAGAAGAGATCTGATCCATTGTAAATACTATATGTCATGGTAGAGATAGTTTGTGATCATATGTATAATGTGATATGGTATTTATTCGTACAGTCATTGTAATATATTCCCTTTCCCCCACTTTGGAGTCTGGTGTGTTTTGTCTGGAAAAACCCATCTCACACTAGGTTGAGATGTGGGAGGGGGAATGGAGCTAGGGAATTGGATTTTGGGACTATCTCAAACCATGACACCAAGCTAATTTAAGGTCACTCAGAAATAGCTGACAGTCGTACTGTTGTTCAGAAATTAAAATTCTTGGTATAAGCCTATTTACTAGTTCTTTATGGTTTGCTCTTGTTACTATAAAAATTACTAGTTGTCTGTGAGTTTTATAAAGGCATCAATCTCTTCTTATTATCATTATTATGAATTTGTGATCTTTTCTGATATGACTGGCATATCACTTTTTTCCACTTTTCAGAATTATCAAGAAACTTTGTTGCACTTTATTGATTCAATGATTTCTGGAAGTGTTAGAAAGGTTACTTTTAGGGAACATGTGTTGTTCACAGAAGCAAGATACAGGTATAAATATCCCGGGAAGACAATATCCTGAAAAAACAAACAAGATCTACAAGTGGTAGGTTGATAAGACAACAAGTTATATAAGACAGTAATTTAGAAGTCTATCTTCTACTATCTTCTTTTTTTTTCCCCAGATATTATGTGTTCTCATCTAAGATATACTGGGACCTGGTGTTACTGTCCCTTCCTAAATAGTTATGATCAATACAAAAAACAAGTATCTAAGATTGCTGCAGAGAAGGAAAACTACTGTGAAAAACTGGTACAAGGACAGGACAAATTATGGCATCTGAATGGTTATTCTTGCTAGGACTGAAACTTTACCTTTCAAACTCAGATTGCATTACCTTAATACATCTGTTGGAAAAGATAACATAGAAATTTAGCATCATGAAAGCAAAGGTTGAAGCTATAAATTAAATTGTAAATTACTCCTTAGCTCACAAAAGACAAATCATGCCACTGCTGTTCCCTGGAGTTTGCTTTGCACTCAGGAAACTGAAATAAAGGAAACAAATTCCACTTGGTATAAGATGATGTCACTCCCATTTATCTGTTGGAAACACAACAAATTACCATGTTCCAAAATTAATTTGTATAGAAAAGAATCTCACTCCTAAAAAAGAACCATGCTAGATCTAAGCTTTGCTTAAAAAATTAGTAAGCTGAAGACTAGTATTTATACAAGTTTGTGAAAGAGTAAATATTTCCATTCATCCTAGGTTTCTAAAAACACTCAAAGAGTACGCTAGGATGATCACAGCATTTTTGCTTATACTCTTTCAGTTAAATATTGGCTGTTATCCTACAGCAAGTACAGTATGAACTCCTATTCAAGTGCAGGAAACATGCTAAAATGACAATGTGAAATAAGGGTTTCAAATACTGTAGAAGAACTGGACTCATAAAGCTATTTGAGTGCTTACCATCATAATGTATTCCTGTCAAACCAGCGTGTGCTCTGCTGTAAAACAAACTAAAAATCTATCTTGATTTCTAATTAAAAGGAATTCACTACAAAGTTAATTACAAAGTATCTAGATATGAATCAGGACTTCCAGGAAATCTATTTCACACGAAAGAATTCAACACGTGTTTCTAATTGTTTACATGAGATTTAGAGTAAACTCTGTTCTAGCAACTACAGAGATAAGGAAAAGTGTTTTGTTCTTCCATCTATCATCATGACACTTGACTTTTCATTTACTTAAATAATAATTTTCATGTTAGAAGCCTTTGATTTCCTAAAAGCAATATTCAGAAACAAACATAGTTACAAGTATATTTGTTTCTGTAACCTTTCAAACATCAAATACTCACATTCACTTAGACACGCTCCCTTGAAAGCAAGACAGTTCCAATAATAATCCCAAAACTGTCCTAAAACATCATCATCAATAGCATATCTCATAAACACAGATTCATCCATGTCCCAAGGGTAGACTTACATTGATATTTTCACCCCTTACAGATACAAACTGCTAGAAGTAAAATGCTAAAGGCCATATTGTCTTCCTTCACCTCCTCCCCAGAATTCGTGTGCAGCCCAAATGCACCTCACAAAACAGCAGAAGCTACAGGGATCATCTAGAGTTCAAACTAAACCTTTGAAACAGTGACACAGTAAGACTGACACCACAAACAAAAGATTTCAAAGAAAAAGAAAGGCCTGTGACTCCAGACAGCAGTCAAGCTTATCATCACCTTGAATTACTGTCCATCACAGTAACAGAGGATAACTCCCCCAGGCAAAAGCCAGTTGGACAGTAATCATATTTTACAGTTCTCTAGTGCCTTTATCTGATGACCTCAAAATACTTGACAAACACTAATTCATTTCACCTAACAAGACTTCTGCTGCTGGCTAAATACCACTACACTCTATATAAGGAATAACTGAGTGTCAGAGATGTAGCCCAAAGTTTCAGCTAACAGTGAATTACTCTCCTTGCTAAGTACCAGTGGCAGAAAATGCATTAGTGAAGATTCCAAAGGTTTCTCAGAGACTGGTCTACTAAAACAGTTACAGATTGGGCAAAGCCAGTCTCTATGAAAAGAAGATTCCAAAGTTTTCCCAGAGCTTGGTCTACCAAAGCAATAAGAGTTTGGGCAAATTCAGTCTCTGGGAAAAGCACAACACCAAATATCCCCAGGCTTTATCACCTGTGTGAGAAGCTTTGCTTCAGCCTCTGTTTCTAACTTATCCTTTGTTTTTGTACATGGCACCATGACTAGCAAGACCTTTTCTTACCACACCAGAACCAGGCTTGCTATTCTTAAAAAAAGTAATGGGCATAGAAGAATTTGTAACCATTACCGGATTTTAAATGTCTCAGTTTTTTACACTTTAAATGTTGTGACAAAGCAGAGGTGACATGAAGATTACCGAATTAGCTTTTTTACTGTAATTCTCTTTGACTATTAATTTTTAAGCTTCACTCTCTTCTCTTTCCAGCAATCTAAAATCAAAGCTAGTGACTGGCTGGCAGTGGAAATAATATGTCTGTACAAACCTGCAAAGTGACAGCTCTTTAACAATATTTCTAAACAACAAAACTGCATAAAAGTCAAGGATTGGATTGTAGGACAAAATCAGTGCAGGTTAAACCCACATTAAGTATTTTTTTTTCTTCTAGTTACTGCTTACGCATTTAGAATCCCATCTCATCCTATCTCATCCTACTATATAGCACAATAATTATTTGGACATTCAGTTAATTTTTTATAGAATAATTATAATGCATATAAAAATATTTTCTCAGATAAGGGATATTTCTAAACATACGAGTAGTGCAAGAAGTGATATTCTAGAAAATATCAAGCTATTTGATATTTGATATCTATTGTCTTTTGAGGTAGCATATCAAATGAAACTTTTAATGTCAAGTTTTCAGCATTGTCTGAAGAGCCAATTTTGTAAAATTCCTATGAACGGACAATTTAAATGAATGGAACTAGTCATATATATAATGATTTTCATTATCAGATTAATGTCTTACATTCTCAGAAGAATTATCAAGGACTTTTCTGTGGTAATTCAATAAATGCTTGAAACCATGAGTTTCTATCTAATGCAAACTTATTTGTTAACTCTTAAATTACTCATACTGGAAAAAAAGTATATCCCATAAATGATAGCAATTTCTCTATCAGTGCTAGTAATGTCTGATACACCATTTAACAAAAAAGTTAAGAGGAGGTATAAACCTATGTCTTTTACTACAAAATGCCAAAATTGGCGATGTACTACAGAGCCTAAATAAGTCACTGGGTTGCTACCTCTGCCTGCTGTGTTCCTA